>NW_026294525.1:52208344-52808344 GCF_007827085.1 Peromyscus californicus insignis
GGGAGCCATCAACTCTCAGAAATAGTGGGTCTATGCTTCTATCAAAGTAGCGTGTAGCCCAGAAACCTCTTTTTTTTTTTTTTTTTGTTTTGTACTAGCAAAGGCTAAATCCACCACACAGCTTAATGTGCCACTTGCAGAGGCCTCATTCCCGCCATACTGCAGGTCGAGCGTGCACGCCAGAAACCCGCCATAGTAGCTCAAACACGCAGGCTGCCACTAGCTTAAATTATATTGATATATATATATATATTTAAGATTATTGTCATATTGCATATCACACTACATACTCCTACCTCTGTTATAAATATTGATATATATTTAAGGTTATTGTCATATTGCATATCGCACTATATACTCCTACCTCTGTTATAACATCTTGTGTATTGTCACAATTTTGAAGTCATCGTTCTTTACCATACACTTGCTTATAGACTGTTTACCTTGTTTACATGAAGCCTTAGTCCTTAGGTTATTTTGGTAGATAAGACTTATAGATTTATAGTCACCTATGCTTGTCATCTCTATAGTTATGTTAGTTAGGTTATCCAGATTTACAGATACATAGGTCAGATGGACAGGTAATCTTCAAATACTTCATAGACCTAGAGAATATGGCATTTAAATAACTTAGAATTCTGTTGATGTGAGAAACAATTGCTCCTGGCTGCACCAATTTGATCCCGAGAGAATGTTGGGCTTCTAAGACATTTCCATTTGGAAGTTTGTCTTCTTGGCACAAAATGGCCTACTGGGCAAAGAACTGCCTTTGCCTTAACGGCTGACAGTACAAATGCAATGCTGTCCTTTCTGGACAAGCGGGACACAAGGAAAGCGACCACTGTACTCTGCCAAGACAGGGTAAGATGGTCTTTCAGAATTCCTTCTTTGGAAAATGGTCTGTCAGATACTTTAGGCCTGTAGCCAATTTGAATGCACCAACAATGCTGAGAAACATTAGGTGACTGTCCAGGCTGCCAGCTGTCTCGGTCTACTCTCGCAAGATTCATGAAAGTTGCTTGCATCCATCTACCATTTCTCAGGTACCATTATATTCCTTCTCAGGTCTTTGATGGGATTGAAGACTAGCAGTTATAGTTACAACTTAGTAGATAGAACATATTAAGTATTTAGATTCAGGTTCTTTAGGATAGGACACCTTTTGGAATGATCTTTGTAACATGCCATTTACCTATGCTCTATACTTCTCTGGATTTTAGTATGTGTTTCTTGCTTGATATTGTTTGCATTGGCTGTACTTCCATCTTATCTAGGTCATTATCCCTCATTATTCCTGGACAATATTTGATAACCATTCCTTTGTATATAGTCTTGTATTAGGTTAGAACTTTCTTATTTAGACAAAAAGGGGAAGATGTAGTGGGTAGCCATTCCAGCTTTGATCTGGAAGTTCCAACCCCCATTGAGACTTCGGCAACTGTCACGCCTACAAGGCGGGGCCAAGGGAGGCGCCTGGGGACCTGAGAGCTGGATCGGCGGGCGCTGGCGCTGTTGTGGGACCCTGGATAGTGGAGGTGGACCGAGCAGAGCTCCAGAGAACACCGCTGGACTGTGATACACCTTCCCCAGACTCCGCAACCTACCTATCCCTTAATTTGTAAGTTATGCCATTAAATAAATCTCCCTTTAACTACGTGGAGTGCCCTTAATAATTTCACCAATAATAGCAGTAGTAGGTTTTCTTCTGAAACTCATGCCCTCACAAACCTTGGCTAACTGGCCAGGTTTTCAGTAATAGGCATAATTGTCCTCCTGCTGAACTTTAATCCAATTAGACACCTGTTGGTTATGACCAAGATATGTGTGCAACTATTGTATCCTTAGGGATATCTGACTCTGTTTGAGAGTTTAATGTTGAGATTACTTGTTGCTTTCCCCCCTTTGCATCTTATATACCATCTCTTGGTAATTATAAAGCTAGACCTCAACAGGAGGTTTTCAGGTCAGATACACATTGAATTCTCTGAGTCTTGTGTCTGAAGTGAATGGTGTCCAGTAACAAAGACTTACCTTAAACCCCTAAGAAGAAACAAAGGGCAGCTGAAATAGTCTATATTGCTTTCAAAGCTTCGTGTATTCCCCTCACCACAAACTATAAAGTAGTTTTCTTATGCCTTGTCCTAGAGGTCTTGTTAGATAATCTATGTGAGGAGCATTGCCAGTCCAAGTTACAGAATCTCATTTAAACTTTGTATGTCTACACATACATTTATATGTATTACATATAATTTTAGGTTAATAAAAAGTATGTGATTCCTTATGGCCTTTTCAGAAAAGTTTTGTGTTTTTTGTCTCATCATTCTCTCTTCTCTGAAATTCTCTATTGACCTCCTTCCCCTTTCCTCAATTAAAATCTTTCCACCTTTTCCCTATCCACTTTCATATCACTTATATCCTGCAGCTACTCTGTATAAATAATAAAAAATTAAACAGCCATATTTGGTGTTTTGTTATTATATTGCTCCACTAACATTTTATATATTCTTGCTTTATGTGGTCAAAATAAACACTTGTACATGTTTAATCCTACAGCAAAACAACAAGCAAAAATCATAAATAATACATGTAAGAGAGTAGTTAAAATCTGCATTGAAGAACACAATAAAAGAAAAAAATAGATATTAATATCTTGTAAAGAGGAATATGTAACAATTTTTCTTCATGTCAGGCTTTGGGCTTGCTACCACAGAAAATCCATTAGCACAAAAAAAAAAAAAAATAAAGCGTGATCTTCCTTCTTCCCTTGACAGATGAGCAAAAAGCTTATCAAGAATACACAGGCTTTCAATACCTCATTCCCAGTGAATTATGTCTACCTCTATTCTTAATTAAACCAAGTATCTTTTCTTAGAAAATCTTATTTTCAACTTCCTAGGTTTTAAAACATCAATCATTATAACACATCATTTAAACTGGACAATAGTCTTTAAGAAGGCCTTCAAAACTAGAGGAGATCAATAGATGCTGGAAGCCTGGAGGTGAGGATTCTTATAAAATTACCTCTGAAACAATAAATAACATCAAAATTTTACTTAAGGACAAACAGAAATTTTCAGCTTTCCCATGTTTTGATATAAATATGCCTTGTATATTTCAGTATGTACACCTTCTACTGTATCATGTTATTTTTGCTGCTGTGGATGTCTTACAGAATATTGTATATGTGATGTATTAGAAATGATTTTTTAAATTTCTGTTTTGTAGTCCAGGAAAACAAAAAGAGAAAGTGCGTATTTGTGGTGGACACTGAGTTTTTTTTATCCATAATTGCTGATTCATATTCCAAGGTAACTTTATTTTGAATTGGAAAGTATAATAAATGCACAGACTCTAGAAAAGTGAGAACTAATAAATAGAACTTTATGAAGAATAACGCAGAACCTAATAAAAGCAAACAAAATACAAAACCAGAAAAACCCCTAAAATAATAACAAAGAATAATTGATGTTGAGGAACATTGCTTCAAGCGATTATGAGGATAGGCACTTATCTACCCCAAGGAACAAGTCCTGGCTATATTCTTCTCTAGTAATTTCTGGCAATTGCCTAATTTGGAGGTATACAGCCCATGTTCCTTGACATACTTCGGGAAATTTTGGGATTAATTATTTTTAATCAATCATAAGTAGGTATAGTATATTCATTCTTTTTAAAATATGCTTTTGATTCTTTTATCCTTTGAGATTTTTATACATATATGTAATGTATTATGATCATGTCTATGTTGTGTTGTCACTCATTTTCCCTCTCCAACTTTTCCTGTGGCCCTCTAACAGATCCCTCTGTCACCATCCAGTCCTCTTTCTCTCTAAAAGCAACAATATACTTTCTTCATTGAGTCTTGCCATCTGAATGCACCTGGATGTGAGACCATCCTCTGAAGCAACAGCAACCACAATCTGGCAGTGACTATGACCTCAAAGAAAAGTAGTTATCGAAGACATTATTTGCTCATTTATTTTTAGCATAACAAATTCTAGTTGTATCACATACTGACTGTATTGGTAGTCTGTTCAGTTTAATTGCTGAAATATATTCTATTGTATTACTTTACTACAGTTTGTTAAGTATCCTGCTGTTATTTTGTTTTGGTTTCTTTTTGTCACCTTGACACTAATTAGAGTCACTCAGGAAGAGGGAGCCTCAGTTGATGAATTACCTCCATCAGATTGGCCTACAGGCCTATCTATTGGGCCATTTTCTTGATTAATGATTGATATGGTAATGCCAAACATATTCTTGACATTGCCTCCCATGGGCAGATAGTCCTGGGACCTGTCAGAAGAAACGTTGAGCTTTCTTCTGAGGTCTGAGTTTCAGTTCTTTGTCTCCATGTTCCTAGCCCAAGTTTCTCCCTGACTTCCCACAATGACAAACTGTGATAGAGAAATGTAAAACCCCTTTTATCCCTCAAGTTGCTTTTAGCCAGATTTTTATCATAGTAACAGAAATATAAAACTATAACATATTAGTTTGTTACACTACTAGGTATGTAAGCAGGGCTAGACAAACATCTCAATTGGGCAACATCCTCAGCCCAAGCCAGTTATTAACAAAAATTTAAGTTGTCTCCATTGTTGGCTATTATTCATAATATGTTTTAATTCATATGAGGAAACTATGTGTTGTATGAACTATATGTGTATTAAGATCAAGTTCTAGACTCACAGATTTTTTTTAAGTATTTTCAAGAATAGGTTATTGTCTTACATCAGACATGAAGAAGCAGAGTTTAGAGTTTGCTCAGATGATTTTTGGTCTTGCTTTTGGTACAGTATTTCCTCACTGTGCTCCATTTCCTCCCTTTTGGAATGGTAATGTATATCCTATGCCATTATGCATTGGAAATATGTGATCTGCTTTTTGATTTTGATGTAACAGGATATTGCAGTTAAGAGATTGCATGAATCTCAGAAGAGACTTTGAATATTGTACTTTTGAAAGTTTTTGAGACTAATAGACTATGGGGAATTTTGAAGTTGGACTAAATGAATTTTTACGTTATGATATTGTTAAAAACTTATTGTGGCCAGGGAGTGGAACGTGGTAGTTTGAATGTAATTGGCCCCCATAAACTCAAAGGGAGTGGTGTTCCTAGGAGGAGTGGCTTTGGTGAAGCAGGTGACTGGCCCTGCCCAGCAGAAATATTAGGTCTCCACCCAGGCTATGGTTCTTATTCTCTTGATCATGAAGAGTTTGGTTCTACTCCAGCAGTGGTATTCAGTGAATCAACACACCAATTGCATATTTGTTCTAGAATTTTTCTCAGTTGTTCCAGTAGAAAGGTTACTCAGATCATGTAAGATGGTGATGTCACTCAACTCAATTAATATACATTCAATGTGTATTTCTTTGATTACTATGTTGGGTGTTTTTATACTAAATATTTATAAAAATAGTGTTATCAGATGTGTTAGCACATACCTGTAATCTTAGCACTTTAAAAATACAGGCAGAAACACTATGGAATTGAGATAAGCCTTGCACATTCAGTAAGACTATAAAAATGTCTCCTATAAGCCAGGCAGTGGTGGCACACTTAGTACTTGGGAGGCAGAGGCAGGTAGACCATTGAATTCAAGACCAACCTTATCTACTGAGTGAGTTCCAAGACAGCCAGAGCTATGCAGAGAAACTCTGACTCAAAAACTATATTAAAAAAAAAAACAAATCCTCTATAATTTTTGAAGACAATTTAGATCAGTTTTCTAACTATTTATTTTAAGTTTTGTATTATGCTATAAAATGCTAATGGTAAACTTTTAGACAATCAAATATCCATGGTTCGTAACGTTTACCAAAATCCACAAAGTAAACATTCACAGCCATGCCAAATTCTGTTATTCATATTATGACACTGAATACTAACTTGGAAAATCTGCTTATGATCCACTCTCCAGTGTCAGTAAAAACTGGGTTATTGAGAAGGATCTATTGGGCTGGGACTGTAGTTGCCTTCCAGAGTGTGGTTCAGTCACTAGTACAACATAGTAAACAAGAACAATTAAATGATCTGAGATGTTGATGAGTGCAATCTATAAAGTATGCAAACTAATTTCTTGGATGATGACAGAAACCATGAGCCTTTGACTCAAAACAAGCAAACAGAAGCCTTTATTAGTCAAGGCATAGAAGTAAAGATGTAAAGATGTACATCACTTGTACAGGAATAGAGGAGTCTTGGGATTAGGAAAGCCACATATTTTATATCAGTCAGTTATATCTCTCCTTAACTTTAAAGAAAATCCTACCTATATTTTATGTGTTATATGTAAATCTCTTGCAAAGTTTCATTTCATTTTTGAATGCATGTAATTATTCATGTATTTATTGGGTATAATTTGAAATTGTGACCCAAGCATATTGTATAATCATCAAAACATGGTAACTGCCAAATTCATCATCTAAAACTTTATCATTTATATACATTTAAAACACTTCAAGTTCTTTCTTCTGGTATTTAATGTGAAAGATAAAATGTATTGTTGTTAAATAGTCTCATCCTATGAGTAGCTATAAAACAGACACATAGGCAATGAAGAAAGAAACTAGAGAAATAGATACATACTTGCTGAGTTTCCACAAGGATTCCCAAAGCACACATGGTAGAAGGGTGATCAGAGAAAGTACTGGGCAGACAGCATGTGATTGCAACAGAATAAAATTACCCTTTGTCTGTCGTTCTTATGTGTCCTTTGGCTGCTTGGGAAGGAACAACTATTTCTGCTATACATTGTTTTTCTTATACAGATATTCTTAAAACAATTAACAGAAATAGTAACTATTATTTTTACAAGATTTTCAGAACTATAAGTCACCGAGGGAAATCTGTTTCCCAAAACACACCACAGGCTATGTCAATTTTGATATACAGCATTTACATAAAGATTTATCATTCCAATTTCTTTGCAAATATAATGATGTTTAAATCTCATGGCAGCCTTGAAATCTCTAAGTTTTATGATTATGAGTTAAATTCCAATATTATTTGCCTACCCCTTCTTTATCATTCCAAAGCCTGCCATTTTTACAAAATGTTTACAATGATTACTTACTGTATCACTGTTGTGTATCGTTTACTCTGAGGCTGAAACATTAAATCCTGCAGGGAAGCTCTTTAAGTGGCAAGATAAACAACTCAAAATAGCTTCAGGAAGTCCCAGAAACTGATTGGATTCTCTAGGTACCTTCTTACCAAGAGTAGACAAGCCAAGTTATAAGGAAGAGACCCTGAGACCTGATAAGCTGCCTGGAAGAAACAGAAACCTGCTTAATTTACTGGAAGAGATTTAGCACATATGAGTCTTTTGGAAAGGATACTTTCCATCGGTTAAACTACCTTCGGGCTGTACAGTATGTTGCAGGTTCTCAGCTTTTGTGAGCTGTCATCTATGCTGGGATAGGCTTTGGTGATGCTGCTGTCTTTGAGTCATTTATGCTCCTGTAAGTAACCCCACACCCTATTCCTGTAAGTAACCCCAGTACAACTCATTGATTCATCAAGTTGACATTTTGTGGTGTCAGTACTTTGGTACTTTCAATACCATTTATTTACATTTTAAATTTAAAGTATTACTTTTATTGAGTTTTCAATTTTGGAAAGGTTTTGATCCAGTATTATTTCATGGGATCCCTATCTAGGATGAGTAAATGTGGGTGTAGTGTCTCCACAGGAAAAGTCTTATCATTCATCAATCAAACCTGACAGTTATGACTGACTTTTCTGTCTGCTCTTGGGACTCTTTTTCTCCTACTGAGTTGTCTTGTTCAACCTCCATAGGAGGGCTTTTGCCTTGTTTTATTGCATCTTTTTTTTTTCCTGTTTGGCTGTCCTCCCTTGGAGGCCTGCTTTTTTTCTGAAGGGAAACACAGAGAGAGCAGATCTTGAGAAGGGAGGTGGATCTGAGTGAGTGGGGAGTTGGGAGTACTGGGAGTAGTAGACGAAGGGGAAACTGTGGTTTGGATGTATTATACAAGAGAATAATCTATTTTCAATTGAAAAAATAAACCATACCTTTACTTTCTAAGCTATTGCTTCTTACTCCTTAACTTATATTTTTCTCATCTTGGACCTTTGGATTATTCAACCATATTTTCTACTACATAAATTGTTAATTTTTCCTACTAAATGAGTAGTGTATTTCATGAATATTACCCAGTTTCTTCCATCATGTGTTAAAACCCTCTTTGTTGTTATATATATATATATATATATATATATATATATATATATATATATATATATATCTCCTGCTCCTTTGTACATTATGTTAAATCTAGCTTTCAATTATCTAAGGAATATTGTCAAACAACATCTAAGTCTAAGACAGATTTATATCACTAAATAGTCTTGTGTGGGATAATATAGCATTATGTTTTAAGAAATTTTGAAAATAATGTATTTTCCAGTGTTTACTCAAGTATACCATATATGTTGAGTAGATTAAGCTTTATAATTTCAAACTTTCACATCTTCCACATGTTGACTGATAGGTTAATGTATCTGTCAACAGTGTAAAGAAGAGGCTTCTTCTATCTGCATATTTCTAAAGTTTCTTCTAGACCACTATCATTGGACTTTGAAAGTACCATTTCTCTATTAATTTGTAATGAAGTTACAACAGACTTATAAATTCAAACACAATGAAATTTTCACAACATAATTCTGTAGGCTGTGAGTCTAGCTTAGGTATCACTGGCCTACATCAAAATATCAGCTTGACTGTTCCTTTCTATAAGTAGTGGAAGAGCTCTGTTTTATTGTCTTATCCATTTTCTATTGGCTACCCACAGTACTCAGCCTGTAGTTCCAATCCTCTGTCTTCAAATGTCACATAATAACTCAAACTCTGCTTGAACTTCCTCTGTTAATTTTGTATTTTTTTTTTTAAATTTTCCCTTCACACAATAAATCCAACCGCCACCTCCCCGCCCTTCACTATCCCTAATTCCTACCCACCCCACATTCCTCTCTCCAGATTCACTGCCACTTTGTTTCCCTTCAAAATGAGTAAGCCTCCCAGGAATGTCAAACGAACATGACATAACTAGATTCAATAAAGCGAACACAAACCCTCAGATCAAGGGTGGACAAGGCAACCAAGTAGGAGGAAATGGGTCCCAGAAGCCTTCAAAAGAGTCAGAGATACCACTTCTTCCATTGTTAGGAGTCTCACAGACATCCCAAGCTAATCAACCTCAGTATGTATACAGAGGACCTAGCTCAGATCCACACAGGCTCCTTGATTGCCACTGTAGTCTCTGTGAGCCCCATGAGATCTGCATTGTTGATTCTGTGGGCCATGTTCTCCTGGTGTCCTTGACCCCTCTGGCTCCTCCAATCTTTCCTTCCCCTCTTCTGCAGGATTCCCTGAGCTCCTCCTAATATTTGAGTATGGGTCTCTGCATCTGCTCCCATCAGCCAAAGGAAGTCTCTCTGATGAAAATTGCCTAGGCACTGATATATGAGTTTAGCAGAATATCAATAGAAATCATTTCATTGTCTCTCTTTTTTGGAGGAGGGGTTAGGGGGTCAGTCCTGCTAGTTCTACTGTAGGTCTCTGAACCATTCAGTTTCTGGTTCCTGGCCATCCATTCAGTGTCAGGCATGGGCAGCCTTGTCTTATTCCTGATTTTAGAGATTTTTATTTTTTGAGTTTCTCTTAATTTAATTTGATGTTGATTACAGGCTTGCTGTAAATTATTTTTATTATGTTTAGGTTTGTCACTTGTTTCCCTAATCCCTCCAAGCCTGGGTTTTTTGTGGCTGGCAGATTTTCAGTGACTGTTTCCATTTCCTTAGGAGTTATAGGTCCATTTAAGTTGTTTATCTGGTCTTGATTTAACTTTGGTAAGTTGTATTTTTTGAAAAAAAAAATCCACTTCTTTTATATATTCCAATTTTGTAGAGTACAGATTTTTAAAGTGTGACTTAATTATTCTTTGGATTTCCTTGGTGTATGTTGTTATAGTCCCTTTTTGCTGGTTTTGTTAATTTGGATATTCTCTCTCTGCTTTTTATTTATTTTCGATATGGGTTTGTCTGTCTTGTTGATTTTCTCAAAGAACCAACTCTTTGTTCCATTGATTCCTTGTGTTGTTCTCTTTGTTTCTATTTTATTGATTTTAACCCTCACTTTGATTACTTCCTGACTTCTACTCTTCTTTGCTGTTCTTGTTTCTGTTTGTTCTAGAACTTTCAGACATGATGCTACGTTGCTAGCATGAAATCTCTCCATTTTTTAAAATGTAGGCACCTAATGCTATGAACTTTCCTCTTAGCATCACTTTTCTTTATGTCCTGTAAGTTTCAGTAAGCTGTGAATTCATTGTTATTGAATTCTAGGGAGTCTAATATGTCTTTATTTCTCTTTGATCTAGCAGTCACTCAGTAGAGAGTTGCTCAGTTTCCATGATTTTGTAAGCTGTATGTTTCTGAAATCCAGATTCGATCCATGATGATCTGTTAAGGATCCAGGCCTTTATTTCAATGTTCTTGCATTTGTTGAGATTTGCTTTGTGACTAAGTATGTGGTCAATTTTGGAAGCAGTTCTGTGAGGTTGTGAGAAAAGGGTATATTATTTTGTGTTTGTGTGGAATGTTCTGTAGATATCTGTTAGGACCATTTGGTTTATAACATGTGGTAGCTCCAGTATTTCTGTTTTGTTTTGTTTAGACTACCTGTCAGTTGATGAGAGTAGGATATTGAAATGTGTGATAGTAGATGTGTGATTTATGCTTTACTAAGGTTTCTTTTACAAATGTGGGTGCCCTTGCATTAGGGTCATAGGTGTAAAGAATTGAAATGCCATCTTGGTGGATTTTTCCTTTGATGAGTATAAAGTGTCGTTCACTATCTCTTGATTAATTTTGGTTTGAAGTCTGTTTTGTTAGATATTGGAATGATTAAATGAGCTTGCTTCTTTGGTTCATTTACTTGAAACAAATTTTTCCAGCCCTTTACTCTAAGGTAATATCTGACTTTGATTTTTAAGTGTGTTTCTTGTATGCTGCAGAAGGTTTGATCCCATTTTCACATCCATTCTCTTAGTCTGTGTCTTTTTATTGGAGAATTGAGACCATTGATATTGAGAGATTATCAAAGACCAATGATTGTTAATTCCTGTTACATTGCAGTGTGTGTGTGTGTGTGTGTATGTGTGTGTGTGTGTGTGTGTGTGTGTGTGTGTGTGTGCTTCTGTTCTTTAAAATGTGCTGATATGATATTAGTTATTTCTTGTGTTTTCATGGGTATACTTAACTTCCTAGGGTTGTGCTTTTTATTCTAGCACCTTCTGTGGGGCTTGATTTGTGGGCAGTTGTTTATATTTGACTTTATCATTAAATATCTTATTTTCTCCATCTATGGTGACTGAAAGTTTTTCTGGGTATAGTAGATTGGGCTGGCATCTGTGATCTCTCAGTGTCGGTGGAACATCTGTGCAGGTCCTTCTTTATTTCATAGTCTCCATTGAGAAGTCAGGTATAATCCTAATAGTTTTTATATGTTACTTGGCTTTTCTCCCCTTTCAGATTTTAATATTCTTTTGTTTTTCTGAATTTTTAGTGTTCTGATTTTATGTGAAAAAAGGACTTTATTTTCTAGTCTGATCTGTTTAGCATTCTGTATGTTTCTTGTAGCTTTATAGACATGTCCTTTAGGTCAGGAAAATATTCTTCCTATGTTGTTGAAAATATTTTCTGTTCCTTTGATCTGGGATTCTTCTTTTCCCATTCCTATAATCCTTATATTTGGTCTTTCTATAGTGTTGCAGATTTCCTGAATGTTTTGTGTGAGGAATTTTTTAGATTTATCATTTTCTTTGACTGATGTATCCATTTCTTCAATCATATGTTTAATGCTTGAGATTCTCTCTTCCATGTCTTCTATTCTGTTAGTGATGCTTTCAGCTGTAATTCCTACTTGAATTACTAAATGTTTCATTTCCAGAATTTCCTCAGTTTGTGTGTTTTTATCAATGTTTCTATTTCCATTTCAGGTGTTGAATATTTTCCTCCAACTGTTTGTCTTTTTATTGACTTTCTTTAGGGGGTTATTTTTTTTTCATTTCCTCCAATTTTTTGCTTTGTTTTCCTGGCTTTTAAAAAGGGATTTATTAATTTTTTTCTTTAAGGATCTCTATCATCTTCATAAAGATGGTTTTAATGTCATTTTCTTGTGCTTCAGCTGTGTTAGAATACTCAGGACTTGCTGTACTGTCATAGATGGGCTCTGGTCATGACAATTGCCTTGGCTGTTGTGTTCTTACACTGGCATCCAGATATCTGGCTTTGGGTTCATTATAAGCCTTGGTTCAGGTTTCTGAGTTTGTCTCTGTAGATGGGTGTTTTGTTCCTTGGTTTCTATTTCTGGCCAGAGTGGCCTTTAGATGAGTAGAACATCTCTGCCCAAGTTCTGCAGCTGATGTGGCCTGTGGTCAAGCAATAGGGATCTCCACCCATTTTAGGGACTGAGACCTGCCAGAGAAAAGAGGATGGGTAATTGAGGGGAGGATGGATAGGCATTGATAGAATGAGATTGGTCTAAGGGTAGGTGCACTACATGAAATTCTGGGTGTAGTGTGGCCACTGATCCAGCAGGGGGCCTTTTCCAGACATCGTGGCTGGCATATGGTGATAAAGAGGGGAGGGACATTTAGGTGTAGAGTAGGCAAGCACTGGGAGATGGACACAGTCCGTAGGTGAGTGACCTACCTGGATTTCTGGTGACACTGTGGCCTCTGATTGAGCAGGGATCTTCCACTGGAGTTGTGTGACAGGAAACTGTATCACTGCATCAAGGAAGAGAGGTGTGACCGCAGGCAGGGTGGGCAGGCACGGCTAGAGTGGGGAGGGGCTATGGGCAGGTGGCCTACCTGGAGTTCTGGTCCCTTTTGCATTTCTTGAGTATTTTTCCATTTCTTTAATTAGACAGTGATTTTATTTTATTTTGTTTTTGTTTATTTGTGCTTTTACATCCTCACCACACTTTCCCCTACACTACTCCTTCCAGTCCTCCCCCCCTATCTCTACTCTTCCCCCACATCCATGCTTTCTCTTCCATTTCTCTTCAGAAAAGGGCATGCCTCTCATGGATATCAACCAGCCACAGTAAAAAAATGTGTTTTTATCACTGTTGTATTTTACTTTGGCCACCCAACTAATCCAGGAGGAACTCAACTTCCTGATTTATTGCCAGCTAATTAGAAGTCAGTTTTATATGAAGTCTAACTTCACATTTTGTAGATATGAAAATGTGCTCATTGGATATAGTGATTAGAATGTAGAAATTTGTAGAGGGGATTTTATTCTTCCTATAATACTGTTTGTATGTGGTGAATTTGTGTGATAATATAGTGTGTGTGTGTGTGTGTGTGTGTGTGTGTGTGTGTGTGTGTGTGTGATGGAAGGTGTATTTTGAGATTCACAATCTGGTCTTCTTGCTTACTCATTAAGTACTATACCTACCAAGTTATTGATCCAGTCAAATACTGGCTTTAAAACAAAATTTCAATATAAGTAGTACTTTTTGATGAATCCACTATGAATGTTATTATAGATTCACTAACTTGGTTCTGGGTGGCATTTTTTTCAACTAATCTTTCTTTATGTAAGTAGTTTAGAAGTTTGTCTTATAATTGATTTTATGATATACCCAAATATACATTAGCAAAGAATACTGAACGGTGTGTCATTGCCATTAGCACAGTTTTAGACCATCGACGTTTACTAGAGTAAACCCAGTTTGTCCTTCATGTCTTCACTTTACCATTTAACTGGCAAACTTTTATACTTGAATTACTTTTCAGTTTTCTGAAGTGAATCCAATCTTCACTTCCTCCTTGTTTTAGAAAATGTCTACAGTCATTCACAGGCTTATCTTGCCAGTGATTTTTAAGTGTTATAGGCCACATACTAGCATTCCCTACTTTCATACTGCTAGATGCTAAGCAAAAGTAGCCTTATTAATTCCAATCTCAATGCTTCTCTTTCAAACATATTAGCTATCACTAATTGTGTTATCCTTCAATAATGAGCATGTCAAATATTTGATATGATATAATGACTCACTGTGGAAGCATACTCATAAAAATAAATAAAAAGAGAAAAACTACATAAAACCATTTGACCTAGCTTACAAATTATATTTCCTAATTACATCCTTCTATATGTTTTATTTCAAACACTTTTGGTTGAATATATCTTAATAATTTATAAAGTCTATAACTCCTAAAATTAATGTACATATTTTAATATGGTCATTTATAAAATCTTTAATACCTATTATATATATGTATATATATATGTAATTGTATCATTACATATAACAAACATGTACAACAAGCACACCAACATATATAACAAAAATAAATCGAAAAAATCAAAGTTACAGACTAAGTTATGACTTTAACATCCTTGAATTAGGAATTTACACTGTTGTCAAAGCAATATTACAATAATTATCTACATGATCAATGAAAAATATAGATGACATAAAAAACATAAAAGATATACAGAATGTTTAAAAAGTCCCAGAGACTCTAATTACTCCCTAAGTAAAATAGATTCATGATTAAGATCAAGACATCATAAACTCCAAATAAAAACTTCAATAGTGGACTGAGATGATTATATTTTGAACCTGTGCCTGAAATCAGGTAAAGATTGCCTTGTCCTGATGTACAGTGCTTAACATTTTTTAGTGTAATAATTCACTCATTATCTTAGAGAAGAATTAATTTCTCACTGAAATGGTTGACCAATAGCTAATATTACCAACACATGCAAAATTTAGGGGAGCAAATTATCTAATAAAAAAATCATTTTATTCATTTCATGAATTTTCTCATTTTGTTTGCCAAATATTAGTATTTTACTTGTTTTCCCTCTTACTCTATTTCTTCAAGTCTCCATTATTCTGCCATCTAGGGAACATATAATTTCTCAAAGCTCTAAAATTTAGAATACCCAAACTGAGTAGTTACCATTATCCTAAAAACTAACTGTCCTTCCTAAATTAACATTTAAATGAATACCAGCTACCTATTGAGATGAAAATGCCCAAACTTGACACTGACCCCTGATCTTCTTCAGTATGCACAGCTGGTCTGGTTGTTTTGTGCATTTCTTTGCCTTGGTAAATTCCATCCATCTTCTCTTTCTTTTTCTACATTTCAGGTGATCCTGGATTACAGCAATTTTCAGTTATGTTCCTTTTCTTTTATTTGTTATCACTGAATCTAGAGAGAGAGAGAGAGAGAGACAGACAGACAGGAAGAAAGACAGAGACAGATAGAGACAGAGAGAGAGAAGAATGAAGAAAACCTAACTGGGATTGGATTTGTAACTATACATTTTCACAAAGCTCCAAAAGAAAGAAAAATAGAATGAAGCAGAAGAGAATGCATTATTGAAACACAACATTTAGTCATATGCAAGTTACTACTTACTATATTTAAATACAACTAATATGAGATCTCAATCTGTTAGCTAAAAATAAGAAATATTAATCTTAATATTTCTATTGTTAAGTTTTTATCAACTTCTATGTCTTTTTTGGTTCTGCCAAGGAATCCAGAGGCAATCGGAAATATCAGTGTGAAAATTGTAAACCACATCATATGACCACTGTGGAGAATTGCTTACCTTCAGGGCATCAAGAAAGGCCTAGACTACAAAGCAAGATGCTTAGCTTACAACAGAAGTTAGAGAAAAATATCATTACCATGTGAGCCATGGGATCGCCTCAGAGCACCAACTTTCTTGCATTATCAGTTTGGACCCCTTGACTTAGGATCCAAGACAAACATTACCTAGTTTGGTCTAGCAACAAATTTAGTAAAAAGTCATAATTGAGTGCTAAATTTCCACCAACCTTGATGTTTATCACATTGTAACAATTGAATAATAGAACTATACTGCCAACTTTCTTAAGATATTCTTTGCAGTCCAAACATTTTTCTTATTAGATTTTCTGTCTTTACCCCCCTTAGGATAAAGATGTGTTGAGTTGTGTGCCTGGCTCTCAGTGGCATGCTAACTGTAAATAGTAAAAGTAAGGACACCAATTCTAGGGTAAAAGTGGGACACTAATAGGTGAGATCACAGTATGACCAAAGGATTCTTTCTAGTCTTGTTGGTGAGATCACTGTATGTTGGTAAGGAGTCCTGAGAAGTAGATGGTTGATAATATCTACAGAGCATGCTCAATGAAAACAAATGTTGGTCACATCTGCTTTTAGGATGAATAGGTGAAATTCCCTCAAGAATTATGTTTGCTGAGTCAGAGATAGAAGTTTATGACCAAGGCCAAATTTTCCCTGACAACTGAGTGACTAAGCTGTCACCATTGTTCTTGCCCACACTGTCCTTGCCTGCTCATAGGCCCATTTGATGCCAAAAGGAGACATCATGGTGTTAAACTGATTCTTTTTCTCTCTATCATGATCAGGCTCAATTTATCTCAGAAGAGGCACACCTTGAACTCCCTTGCTTACTGAAAATTATCTCTGTCAGGTTCTAATGTTTCAGCTGGTGAATGTAACTTTGTGAATTATCGCTGATCATGTAACTTTGTGTCCTATAGTTGAAACAATTCAACAAATGAACATTTTTTCCTTATACTATCTAAATTCAATTCAAGAATCCCCTATATACAATTTTACTCCATGGGATGGAGACACTTATGCTACTTTAATTATGATATTTTAGTTGATTAAGAGTTTACCCAAAATATTCTGCCCTTTCTCATTTATCAGTTTAAGACATACAAGAAAATATGAAATAAGTACCAGATTGATGAGCATTTAAATCTTTGAGCTGGATTATCTGAACTCTAAAAATCCACTTTTACTCCATTGTGAGAATAAGGTGATTAGAGTTAATATACTTATTAGTAGATAATAGAAAACTGAAAATACAGCACCCACTATGACCAAATAAAAACTTCAAAAGCTAGAATATAGCACATTAAACCTTTTTTTCCATTTTATTTTTCTGATTCCATCTATCATTCTATAAAACAAGTTACATAAACCCACCAAGGCAGCGCTGCCCTGAGAGTGTGTTCATTTGGTTTATGTTGCTGTGGTAAAAACACTGACCCAAACCATGGTGGAGGAACTGAGTCACAGAGGCTACATCCTTACCTGTGAAGTTATCTGGCATCCTTTTAAGAACTCCAACCCTGGCACATGATTCAGTCTTTTCCATGGTCCCTTCAATCCTGGGATTTCTCCTGCCACTGAGGCTGCATCTGCACTAATGGCCTCTTCTGGTCTCTTGCAGTGCCAAGCCTCTGCTGCTCTCAACAACCCCATCAGTCTGCTGTCTCCACTGCAATGGAGGTTTCACATTCACAAATT
This sequence comes from Peromyscus californicus insignis, assembly GCF_007827085.1. Lineage (NCBI taxonomy): Eukaryota > Metazoa > Chordata > Mammalia > Rodentia > Cricetidae > Peromyscus > Peromyscus californicus. The sequence goes on from NW_026294525.1 coordinate 52,225,730, forward strand.
GCCTCCTCACTGTTCTACATAGACTTCTACCTGGTGCCAAGCTCAGGCTGCTCTCTATGACCACTTCATGCTTTCAAAACCAATATGGTGTGGGACACTGTTAAGATATTACAAAATTTGTCTGCTAGTGTAGAATATTATTTTAAAGTGTGTTACTTTTGTTTATGTTACATTTGTTTAACTCTGTGAAACTGTGTATCTGTGCCTGTCTAAAATACCTGATGGTCTAATAAAGAACTGAATGGCCAATAGCATGGCAGGAGAAAGGATAGGTGAGGATGGCAGGCAGTGAGAATTAATAGAATGAGAAATCTAGGAAAAAAGAAAAAAAATGAAGTAGCCAGAGAACGAGGAGGACTCCAGGGGCCAGTCACCCAGATACACAGCAAGCCATGGAGTAAGTGTAAGATTTACAGAAGTTAGAGAATGGGAAAAGCCCTGGGGCAAAAGGCCCATTTTGTAATTCTTAATAAATCATATTTTCTTTTATTTATAACTCACATTTTTCTGTCTTTAAATTGTATTATTGCCTTAGAATATATTAACATTACAAAGTAATTTAGGATGTAATATTTATTTATTATATGCATATCATATTAAGATATTAACTACTTTTCACTGTGACACAAAATCTCACAAAAACAAATTAAGAAAGGGAGATTTATTTTTGCTCACAATTAAGTGGTTTTGTCAATCTTGGTATAGAAGGCATAACAGGGGTTCTGGCTGGATTAGAAGGAATATGTGTCAGCTAATAGTTTCATGGCTCTGGAGAGGTTATAGGGAGCTTGGATCATAGTCAGAGCCAGCCCGCAATCCTTAAGCACCTTCCACCATATATCTACCAGGTAGGCCTTATCCCTCAAAGGTTCTACAATGTCTAAAATCAGTGTCACTGCCTGAGACCCACAGTTCTAATACTTGAGCCTGTGTATGTCCTTTGAAATTCAAATATTATCACATGCATATTTACGTAATATTTATGTTATCAAATATGCATAAAATAATTCATTCAAACACCATGTATTATATGTAGCAATATATACATGTAAGCATTCAATGTAGTATTATTTAGTTTTAATCAGTAGGGAATCTTGCTCTTTATGGCCAGATAAATCATCTGTATGACCCGACTCCTCAATAAATAAGCCAGACTTCTGTATAATATTAAAAGGACCAGTCTTAATAATATATTTCCCAAGGACTCAGAAGAGAAACTACACATGGTGAGAACTATTTTCGGGAAATGAATCTAAGTACACCATGCTCTTTGTCCGTCTACTTTATTCCTCTGGGATAAAAATCCTATCTACACAGCTTCAGTTTTGTACTCAAGCCTAGTTCCTTTCCATTTAATTCTTTCTATATTTATCTGCTGTTCCCTCTTAATTCTATCTTAATTCTCTCATCTTAATTCTGCCTCATCTAGGTCTTTCTCATCTTGTTCTTACCCAGCTAATACTTCCCCATCTGGCTCTTCCTCATTTTCCATCTTAACACATGTTCTCTCTGGTCAAAATCTTACTTATCCCTCTCAGTTCTCTGTCCTCAAGTTCTCCACATACCTCAGTCCCCTCAGTCTCTGAGATGTTCAGTTATAAACTCAAGCAACAGCAATCCTCTGCCAGAGCAAGGTCACCAGGCTTGAATTCTTATAGGGTCATAAAGGTAGGTAAGAATTTTTCCTCAGGCAGTGACCATCAGACTTTCTTTTACAACCCAAAATGGGAGTGGTAAAAGAGGAGGTCAACTGAGTGTTAATGACTGGTTAGTATATCAAAATGGGGATCTATGTGCTCAGTCTACATTCCTAGAAGTGGTTAGGTAAGAAGTTAGGGGTCTATTAGTAAGGTTGTATAAGAAAGGAGGGTCTCACCCTAATAGCACAAGAAATAAAGGTATCACCTGACCTAGGAGACAGGTGTTGTTTCATTTGGCTTTGGATGCTTGATAGGTATTTTAGATTAATGCTTTGTTAGGAGTGCTAGGAAGCACACATAGCGTTTCAAGAAAATCACTGTAGGAAACAGCTAATATATATACAAAAGTTAAAATATCAGCAAGACTTCTTAAGCCATGTCTTGACCTTTGGAGAAGTCCTTGACTTTTCCAAGTAGTAGCTTTTGTGATAGTAGCTGAATTCCATTACATTTTCCTGTGGTATGCAGCACCAGATAGAACCACAAACACTATGATTTCTCTCATATAAACATGTGGAATATAAGTAGACTTTATATAGAGGACAGTGGAATGTTGTTTGGCAGAAGATAGAGAGGCCAGAGAAATGGGGGATCACCTGACACTGGTAAAGTGCAACCAAGTTTAACAATGAAAGGAACAATTGCAAAGATCCTGTATAGAGCTTGGTCACTATAAAAAATAGCGAATAATATTGTTGTTTACTTGAAATTTGATAGCAGCAGGATTTCAGCCATCATGTTAATGAACAGTGAAAGGACCAAGCAGATGCCATAACAGGCTGCTCAGTCTTCTCTCAGAGATCAGGCCTCAATTTCAGTTTCCTGAGACTTGAGCAAGCAGTTTCTGGGAGGGCCATGAACAAAAGACTGCTCAAAGTTCAGCCAGATGTTTACTGTCTGGGGCCCCTCACCAACTTAGAGTTATGTGCAGTATGTGCTTGGCCAGCCAGCCCCCATGGTGGCTCAAGGACAAAGCCTGGGACTTGTGCTGGACTGCCCCCAAAGTAATAAATTGTAACCACCAACCAGTAAATTCAAAGGTTACATACCCTCACCCAATTAAAAGAGAACAGAGATAAAAATAAACCAATCCGAGTTGCACCCGTGCAAAACTCCCCCAAACCCCCTGAAGGGCTTGTGGATTTTGCCTTTAAAAAAGCTAGCCACACAAAGAAAAAGCAAGTTCCTCCTGGCCTCACAACTACGAGTGAGTGCTTTGGATCGAGCTTCCCTGCCCGTGGCTTGTAAACAAACAGAAATAAACCATGCTATTGCATTCTGAACCTAAGGTCTGTGGTGGTAATGTCTTTGGGGTCCCAATCTGGGCATAACAACAGTAGTAATTATGAGTAGATGAATATGCTAATTAACTGAGTATGGTAATAATTACCCAATGAACACATATATATCATATCTATTATATATCACATATAGGAATAATTTGTCAACTATACATGACTACAAATAGAAAACTGTATTGGAATGTTAGCAACAAGCTAAGGAGTATAAATAAAATTGCTTTAATGGAATACTTGAAGGAAGGGAAATTTTTTGCCAAAACATACAGAGTGAAAATAATAGAGCCATTTTCACAAATTATACACAATTCTGTCATTACCAAGAAGGATTTAACATTTGTAGAATACTTCTATTAATATCTAATCACTTTCTCCAAGCAATTACATGACTAATTATTATTTAATCACAGAGTCTACATTTGTTGGTTACAATTGCCTTCCAACTTTTCATGTAAACATTGATAAAAAATTTCAACAGACTAAAGTAAACCTGAACTAGCACAACTCTCCAGTCTATACTGTTTCACAGACATTTTGTAAAATCTCTGAATTCGTGAATTCAGGAACCGGCAAACGTTAGAATATAACCATGGACTTATTTTTCAAATGTGTAATTGGGAGAGTCTAAGGGGAAAAATCCAGTATTTCCCTGTGCTGAAGTGAGAAACATCAATAAAGTGATAAACAAGAGAAGCAGATTAAACTGATACATTTAACAAATAAAACGTAGGGTTTCCTTGACATTTAATAACCTATTCAAGCTTCTAACATCAGGAAAGGAACTTTTTATGGCACTACTGTCCTCCAGACAGACACAAGTTCAACAACAAATATGAGAACAAAAAGGAACACTTAAAAAATTGTTGGGAAACAAAAGGTTTGCTCCCCATCATTGTTTTCTTCTTCCCAAGTGGAACTCTAACCATTGACTGTGGTTTCACATTAAGTCTTTTCTGCTTCACCATTGTGTGGAATGTATTTCACAATAGACAGACTGTTTACTAACACACACAGCATGGATGAATGTCAATGGGATTGGACTATATGCAAGGAGCATGTGTTTTCATCTGAAATTGGCATATTCTATTTATACAGAAATCAATTTTGTAGGGGAATTTACTGTAAATTTACTTTTTAATTGAAAATTACATAAGTAATCAACATAATTTAGAACATTTATGTGTTTTTTATTTAACCTGACTTTATTTTCTATCAGTTATCATTTGTTTCTTACTATTTTTCCCTTTTATTGAAAATAGATTATTTCTCATACAATATATCCTGATTACAGTTTCCTTTCCCCCTACTCATCCCAATCACTCTCCTCTTATACAGCTCTACTGACTTTCTGCCTCCTATTAGAAAAGAACAGGTTTCTAAGAGATGACAATGCATAACAAAATAAAATAAAATAAGTTAAAATTAAACTATCACATTGAATTTGGACAAAGCAAACCAACAGAAGGAATAGAGCCCAAGAAAAGGCACAAGAATCAGAGACCCATTTGTTCATGTACTCAGGACCCTCATAAAATCACTGCACTGAAAGCCGTCTTCACCTCTCCTGCTCCTCCAAATTCAAGCCTCTAATCTTATCCCCAGCTCTGGAGCAGAAGATGTGCTGAGGTCTCCAATTCCTCTCTGACCCATCCTTAACTGATCACACAGATCGTCTCCAAAATTCCTCCCCCAAACACCAATCCATTCTTAAGAAGGTAAGTATTGAGATGATTGCACTGTTGAATACACAGAGAATGCCAAATACCCTGACCTCAAGAGGCGTATTATGTATTGACAGAGGCATTCAGTGGAGACTGCAGAACTACAAATACACAAGATATTTAATAGCCTCAGATAATATACACCACCATAGCAGGTATAAACAGAGATCAATGAGTCTCTGTTTCTTTTGAGAAACCCCCAGAAATGACATGGGCGAGGGTTATTAATATCAAAGTTCAAGTACTAAAGACAAAGTTAAGCCATTAGACAATTTTATACTGTTAATTATGAATAGCAGGGCTCCAGAAGTGTAGAATGGTGAGATGTATAAAGAAATGGTACTTCTAGGTTTAGCAATACCATACCACAAAGGCAAGGCTCAGGGTGCTGAGGTTGGCTCTATATTCAACATGATGTGCTGCCATTAGGTTTAGAATTCACACGGCAGCTGCTGCTGCAATGCAGGCACTCTCCACTCCACACCGCTTCCTGGAGCTGTTCCTGCTGTGGTGTGACTGTGTCACTGTTTGTGTGTATTTCCACTTGACCGTGCATACGCTACCTGTCTCAGCTGGTGCTTTCAATTTAAACAGCCTGCATCTTCAGCAGGAAATGTAAAAATGGATTCTTCTACATCAAATACCTTGCTAACGGGCTTGGGGGATTCATTTCATTTGCTATAATTCTTCTTGGCCAGTTCTTCATTTTACACATTTTAGTTCATATTTTCTTTTACTTGCAATTACTGTGAAATTTTAAAAAAGTACATATTAACAGTTTTAAGAACACTAAAATGAAATGATATAGTACTAATGTGCTTTTATTTTCCTCAGTACTGAGAAGCAATTATTTGAATGAATTATTTCTTTTGGCAAATCCTCTTCTCCAAATCTGCCTACCGAATCAAATTGCACTGGCTTTGTCTTCAAGAGACACAAGCATTTAAAATGTGACTGTTTCTTGCCACCTTCACTTCTGGGATCATTCAAAAGATTTGTCAATGGAGCTCTCTAAGGAGGCTTTTACTTGGTTCTTCACTGACTCTTTCATTTCCTGTCTTGCCCTCCTACAGTCTACCCTCCTCGGAGAAGCCTGTGTGATTGGTTCAAATAGTAAGCCAAAGAAGCCTGTTCCAATGTTTCAAGCGAACTGTTACCTTATCTTCCCTCATCTCCCGCAGAGCAGTATCTTGAAATAGCTACCTGCTTTTCTCAGCCTTCCCCCTCAGACACTTTGGCCCACATTTGGCTCCATTTCCTAGCTAAACTAACTCCTTGGCCGACTGTCCTATGTTTTCTGTATTTTTTTGTGGATGTTTTTCCTGCAGTCTCCCACACAGTGCATGTCCTAGCTAATGTGATCTCTCATTGAACTTAGGAGATTTATGTACAATAATTATTACAATCGCAGGCTAGAGAGACGACTAAGTGGGTAAAGCCACGTGCTGTTATTACAGAGGACTAGGGATACCCAGCACCCGATGGACACTCACAACTATCTATAACCCAAGCTCCAGGAGCTCTGATGCTCCGCACTCCAAGTGCAACAAGCACGGCCCATTACATATATGCAGGAAAATACTTTTATACCTAGAATGAAATAAAATAAAAAATTTTTAGAATAACTATTATAATCCTTGGTGTCAAAATTTGACTTGTGTATAGTCTTCCTCTTCCATGCTTTCAACCATTGTGTATAAGCATCATGAAAATTAGGACATCTTGCTATTAGAACTGGAACTTCAACACCTGATTTTAAATCCTAGCTTTATTAGGCATTCAGTAAAAATGATTGAATAGATTCATTTATTCATAAATGAATAAGTAATGAAATGTGCTGAGATATTTATTTAGAATTAAAAACCACTAAGGGCCGGGCGGTGGTGGCACACGCCTTTAATCCCAGCACTCGGGAGGCAGAGGCAGGCGGATCTCTGTGAGTTCGAGGCCAGCCTGGGCTACCAAGTGAGTCCCAGGAAAGGCGCAAAGCTACACAGAGAAACCCTGTCTCGAAAAACCAAAAAAAAAAAAAAAAAAAAACCACTAAGGAATACTGTAATTGTTTGATTGAGAATGGTTCTGATAGGCTCATCTATTTGAACATTTGGTTTCCAGTTAGCAGAACTGTTTAGGGTGGGTTAGAAGGCATGGCCTTCTCTAGGTGGTGGCATTGGAGGTTTCAAAACTCCACACCAGAGTCCGTCTCACTCTCTCTCTGACTGAAATTTGCTGAAACTGTGAGGTATCAGCTACCACTTCAGCACCATGCTGCTTGCCAGCTGTGATCCTCCCTGCAATGATGATAAAAAACTAACCTGAAAGTATATAAATAAAGTTTCAATTAAATGTTTCTTTCTATAAGTTTCCTTGGTCATTGTGGTCTTCACAGCATTAGAACAGTAACTAAGACAAATACTTTTAATGATTCAACCTAGTGAATCAGTGCCCTTAATTTTCCTTAGCGGACACTTTTGTCAATACTATATATTCTCACAGGGAAAAGTTTACCTTTTGACCTGACTGATAACCCAAAGAGAAAGATTACAAAAATCTAGAGGTAGAATGGTTTTGAATACTCAAAAAGACAAAAATCTAAAGCAGACACCTTATAATTTATGTAACTGTCTTTGAAACAAAAGTTAAATTACTCCTGGAAAATATAAAGTTAAATAAAAACTTCACTTGACACTAACCAATTATATATAAAACAGCTGAATTTTAGACTTTCATGGATCAAAAGTAAGATAGTCACATAAAGGTTCCACAAGAGTATTCTGAGAAGAAAACACATTTAATAGCACAGCCTGTGGGTTTGAATTATATATTCACTCTTATGCCATTGTGGTTTTAGTCAGAGGACTTACATGCTTTAAATGCTCATTTAAATAAATTGTAACATATCAAATATATTAAGATAACTTGTAGTTTTAATACAAGAAATAGACAAGTTATATGCATTATTTTGTTTACATATGATTGATTACCTTAATTTTACTTAATGTCTTTAGTGATACAATTTGTCTTAATAAATATCTTATTTTTGATTAGTAAGATTGCTCAAGATAGAATAGCAATAGAACAATTCAGGATGGCCATTTTTCACTCATGTCTGATTTGTACTAGAAGTTCTTGTATTAGGGCTGCATGTTCACATTCTTCCTTTAGATCTGGTAAAATTCAGTGACAGACCTAAGTGACTTACCTTAGCCTATGAGTATATTTTAAAGGGCACCAGATATGTTTGGCCATTTCACTACTGGAAAATCGCTTTAGAAAGCATTGTGTTACTTGTTCCAGACATGATGGGGTTGGAGTTGTCTAACGTGTCTCACACATATATCATTCATTTCTTTGATTCCACTGTTTGTCACTAAGTATGGATTCAGTAGATGTACCATTGAGGTACTACTAAGAAAATTAACAAAAAAATCTTAAATGACAATGAATCATATTACCCTAAAGGTCAGAAAATGGAAAGAATTTGATTTTCTGACCCAACATATTTAATGAATCATAAGGCTATGCTGGACAACTTATTTTGGAATGACCAGATAGCCAGTGACAATGTAGCTATGTATTATGCTTACAATGATAAAATGAAGTAACATGTACGAATCTACTTATAGAAAAAAATGAACAGGTTTATTGTCATTTTTTTCTATGTTTAATTTACTGTATTTTAATATTTCAGAAAGTAATTGTGAGAAACAATTACTCAGTTAACATTCCCATTTTAATGAATATAAAGAATTTTATAATAAATAATTTCTATAACTTTTCAGAATGTTTTGGGATACTTTCATGTCCTCTAAATATGTAATATCTGTTGAAAATTATCATTAACAGCCAACAGAAGCTTATCAAAATTGTGAATTATGGTTATTTTTCTGATATAATGGCTTCTTTCTCTACAAATATATATGAGTATAGTAAAATGGAATATAATGCAGTGATATCTGAACAGTAAGAAAGAAATCCTTAAGGAAACGGAAATGGGAGAAACCTCAGGGTCTGGTTGAATGTCATCTTATGAATTTGCTTGCTATAAGGGAAAAGCAATGAAGTGAGTCTCAACCAACAGATTAAAACCAAATGAACATTTAAAAAATAACCCAAGTAATGTGAAATTTTTTTGATATTTTTAGCAGGAAATAGTCAGTATTTTGGGGAAATAATGCCCTTAAGAAAAGTTTAAAAATAAAATAAATTTTTTTAACGGACTGCAGGAAAGATTTAATGGTCAATGGTATTGCCTTTACATAGGATCTGGGTTCAATTCCCAGCACTTATGTATTGTCTCAAAAACATCTATAATTCGAATTGCTTTGATGCCCTTTGATGATTTCTAGTGGCACTAGGCACACATGTGGTGCACAGATATACATGTATAAACATTCTCACACACAAGAAATAAATAAATAAAAGTATAAAAATTCAAAAAAGAAACTTTTAGAAGCAAGTAAAGTAGAAAATTTTGATTTTCTAAACTAAGTTAATATTGATTATAGTTATTTACTTAAATATAGTACAATGAATAAAAATATCACTTCAACTCTAATGCAACATATTAAAACACTACAAGTACTTCCACTAAAAGAATATAGGTGATTTTAAAACAAGAAAAAGAAAAACCCAAATATTTAAGTCAGATGTTAAAATTTCAATGCAAAAACTCAAGAAATGCATGCACGAGCACACACACACACACACACACACACACACATATCAAGGCAACATGACTCATCCAAAAATTTCTAATCTTACAGTAATGGCCTCCATCTTTCTATTCCAACTGTCTTTCATTTGTAGCATGAATTCAACATCCATATATCAGATCTTGATAAAATTGAAGTGGTTAAAGAATTATTTCATAGCACCAATTCCACAACAATATTATCATTCAGTTGTGAATAATTTCCTAATATTTTTAGAATTTATAGAAAATATTACATGATGAGAATTTTCAAAGTATTTGATTTTACTTATTAACTGACATAGTAAATACTATGTTAACACTAGTTATACTAAGGTGAACTAATTAGTCAAGGACCCTATAATAAAATTGCATTAGAATAAGCTTTAAGGGTTTTGTTCTAAATCTAGTTAACATCCAAAGGTACAAATATTTTTTTTCCAAAACCAAGAAGAGAGTTTATATTTATCATTCAGAAATTTCTTTCCTGTCATGCTTCTTTCCAGCATTGTAAAGGTGTCCCATTGAGAATCTAATCAAGCCCAGCTATGCATGGGAGAAAGTGGAGAAAATTCTTCCCCATTTTCAAATTTTGGATAATTCTTTCTAAAGCATTGTTTTGCTGATGTAAGAAACTCAAGGAAGGTTACCTTTCTCTACATACCTGGTAAACAAGGTGAATGAAGTGTTGTAAAACTCTAGTATTCAGTGAAGATATCCATAATGTGAACAGAAAGCCAAAATAGAAAAAGAAAACACACGCAATCAACAAAGTATGAATACTATAGCTATAATAATTAGCTGTGTAAGTTAAGGTAAAAACAAATTTTCTTTTATAGCTTAAGTATTATACAATGCCATCATGTAAATAATTAGAGAATAATGAAAAAAAATTCCAAAATATCTGAACTCTGAAGAAGTTAAAATTATAATTTACATGTACTCTAATAATTTTAAAAAAGTATATTTATTCCCTAGTAATTAATACAATCATAAAAAGGCAAAACTGTAGCACAAATCTTAAAAGGTCTTATTAATAAAAACAAACCCAGAGCCAGGTATTGGAGTGAATGCTGAAAGATCAGAGAAACAGAACCATCCACAACTAACCTTGCCTCACCAATTCCTCAGCTGATCTTGTTTTCTCAAACTGGAAGCCTCTGTGTTCCCATCCGAAGGAATCTCAGCTGAACTGCTGCTAGAGGCCTAACGGTTTAACCAGCTAGTTCCTGGTCCCCACACCTTATGTACCTTTTGGCTTCCTGCCCTCACTTCCTGAGATTAAAGGTGTGTGTCACCATGCCTGGCTGTTTCCAGTGTGGCTTTGAACTCACAGGGATCCAGACAGATCTCTGCCTTTGGAATGCTAGGATTAAAGGTGTGTATGCTACCATTTTTTGGCCTCTATATCTAGTGGCTGTTCTGTTCTCTGACCCTATATAAGTTTATTGGGTGCACAATATTTTGGGGGACATAATATATCACCACACAAAACCATTGTCTTCATATTTATGGAACTAGTATGATGATACTAAAGTCCCAATATTAAATGGTTTGTGAAAGCATTTTCCAGCCTTTTATAACAATAGTTTTATAATTTAATAGAAATGAATGTTTAAATTATACTTCCCATCTTTAAAAGAAAGAATAAAGAAGCTAGATTCATGAATATTAATATAGAGATATACTCACTTAAGAGTTTTCTTACAGATTAAAATTCACATTACATAAAATGCAAATCTGTAGACACAGAAATGCATCTCCCAAAAATGAATTCTCATTTTTATATAAAATTTACACAAGAATATTCATTAAAGATAAAAATGTCTTTTAATTTAAAGAAATAATGAAATGCATTTTATACAGGTAAGTAGTTAAAAATAAATATATTTTATACTTTTTTTAGAGTTTGATGAAAATAATGCTGAAAAATAATGCTGACTTGCTGTTCTAATACTTGTATGCATCTGTGGTGGTTAGCCTTAATTCCATAGGTCTGCAATCAAGTAATACTCATATTTCCTGATAGGAACGTGAGGACATTTGTAGGAAGACTTGATTGAGGACAGACGCAATGCAGTGGCTCTTCCTCATGGAGGCCCAGACCTGAGGGCTTGAGGTAAGAGCAGTGCTGTTTATTTGGTTGCCTTTACTGCATGCAGGTGCTGTTGCAGCCATGATTCATTAACATCAGCCTCCAGATTCTTCAAGCTTCCAACATGAACCAAAGACAAAAGACTCTTCAGGAATCTTCCACGCCTTCAGCACCAATTGGAACTACTGGGTCATCCATTTTCTTAGTCTGAACAGTTATCAGGTAATTAGTCTCTTCAATTTGCAGACAGCCATTCTTGTACTACCCACCACTATTGACTGTCAGTCATTGGAATAAATCATTCTTTATAATGTGTACATTCTATTAGGTGAGTTCATCTTTCATCCTGACTAATATGGCGCCAAGGGACATACACTCAAAAGGGAGAATTAAAACACAAAAATCTTCATGGTTTATATATTATTTGATAAGTTAATGAAGCATTTATAAAATAAAAATATACAAATGGAAAGTCAGTAATTATGAGCAGGACCACATGGAGATGGGAAAAATAATGACAGACATTTCACAAGAGGCAGCATGGAGAAATTAGAAATACCCTGCTATGGATATCAATGACAAAGCAGTCATAGTGGCACACACTTCTAATAGCAGCACTGGGCTGAAACAAGAGGTTTCCAGGAATTCAAATCCATCCTGAGCACTGCAGTGAGACCCTGCCAAGAAAGAGAGGGAGACCAGCAGAAGGGATCATGCCACATGTGAAGTGATATTTGGAAATAATTTCAGGTTCATAAAATTACTTTTGTTCAATACACGCTTTGGAAAGCACACACACACACACACACACACACACACACACACACACACACACACCAAACAAACAAACAAAAATAAGAAATGAGGCTGTTTTATAGGCGCCACTAAGTATGAGGACTCATGGTGAGAAGAGGGAATAGGTTCCTGTGAGATCTCTTCTGACTTTGACATATGAGCAGTGGCACATGTGAAACCCTTAGCATATAAATAAATGTAATAGATTTCAATTATATGTGAAAAGAAGACATAAGAGTAAATTATAGATTACAAATTTAGAATCAGGTATAATAGAAATATATATAGTGAAGCTAAGGCAGCTTGGTGCAAACAGAAGCAGTTGATTAAGCTGAGCATTATCTCTACTATGTTATATTGCTTACAAATATATCAACACTATAATCATCTAAACTTATCAGTTAAAACACAATTTTTTTCAGAATGTCTAAAGTAAAGACAGATCTGTATTGTAAACAATCTATCTAAATAAAAGGTAAAAAAAATTAATAAATGAGAGAGATAAGGAAAGATTTGCCTTTCTAACTTACATTAAATTTGTTAGATGAAGTGGGAAGGAACTCTCAGAAGACAAATGACCTGAAAAGCTATGTCAATCATTTTAATATGAAAAACATTTTCTATGTAATAAGGGCACAGCACATATTCACACCACAATTTTATTTAGGGTCATACAATGTATCATAAGAAAGGTTTTTAAATACAATATTTCCCTAGGGTAGTCACAAATCTGGTTACAGGAGAAGGCCAGTTCAGGCACCCTCTCTACAGCTGGGGTCACAGCTGGGTGCTGTGGGATGTTCTATATGTTAAATGTGTTGCTCTGATTGGTTAATAAATAAAACACTGATTGGCCAGTAGCCAGGCAGGAAGTATAGGCGGGACAAGGAGAGAAGAGAATTGGGGGAAGTGGAAGGCAGAAGTGAGGAGACGCTGCCAGATGCTGCCATGACAAGCAAGTTGTAAGGTACTGGTAAACCACGAGCCATGTGACAACTTATAGATTAATAGAAATGGGTTAATTTAAGATATAAGAACAGTTAGCAAGAAGCCTGCCACAGCCATACAGTTTGTAAGCAATATAAGTCTCTGTGTGTTTACTTGGTTGGGTCTGAGTGGCTGTGGGACTGGTGGGTGAAAGAGATTTGTCTTGACTGTGGGCCAGGCAGGAAAACTCTAGCTACAGCTGGGTCATCCTTGTGGGTTCCTGGGAATTTCCCTAGCACCAGGTTTCTCCCTAAACCCATAATGGCCCCTCTATCAAGAGATCTCTTTCACTGCTCTCCCTCTCTCTCCCTCCCCCAACTCAACTATCCTGTTCCCACATGTTCTTATCCCTCATCCCCTCCTCTTTTCATCCCCCCACCTCCAGTTATCCAGGATATCTTATTTATTTCCCCTTTCTAGGGTGATACATCATATCCCTCTTAGGGTCATTCTTGTTACCTAGCTTCTTTGGGGCTGTGGATTGTAGCCTGGTTATCCTTTGCTTTACATCTAATATCCACTTATGAGTGAGTACATACTGTTTTTGTCTTTCTGGATCTGGGTTACCTCACTCAGGATGGTTTTTTTTCTAATTCCATCCATTTGCCTGCAAATTTCATTATGTCATTTTTTTTACCACTGAGTAATACTCCATTGTGTAAATTTACCATATTTTCTTTGTCTATTCTTCATTTTGGGGGCATCTAGGTTGTTTCCAGATTCTGGCTATTATGAATAATGTTGCTATGAGCATAATTGAGCATGTGTCCTTGTGGTATGATTGAGCATCATATTGCCAAAGAATGGTATTGCTGGGTCTTGAGGTAGACTGATTACCAATTTTCTGAGGAACCAAAATACTGATTTCCAAAGTGGTTGTACAAGTTTGCACTCCCACCAACAGTGGAGGAGTGTTCCCCTTACTCCATATCCTCTCAAATTTCCATTTCTACCTTTTAAATCTAAAAATACATACATAGAAAACATGAACTAAAGTTGACAACAGTTATATACTGAACAAACTTCTCAGTATTCATTATTATTTCATCAAGTTAGTTGTTGCCCTAAAAATCATGTGTATAGCAAGCTTAAAACAGAGTTAATTAAGTGTATTTTACTTGAATGTATGAAGCCTGGCTTTCAGTTTAGATAACACATCACACATGGGATACTTTATAATGAAAACTGAAGTAAATACATATTTAATGAAACAGAAATCTAGTCTTGAAATAAGCTGTGAAGGCTAAGAACAAACAGTCAAAAGCGTACTGTCCTTCGAAGGTCTCCCTCTTCTCATTGGTTGTGCTTCCCACAACTCTAAATTAAGTATTATAAGAGGAAAGAATAGCTCGCTTGTCATTGAAAATTTTCTTTCTGTAATCTTTCTTTCACTCTCGCTGTCTCCCCAGTCTCCTTTACATGCAACACGCTGTGGATTTTCCTCTCTCACACATCATTGTAAACAAACATACACAGAACTCATAATGTAAAACTTGATCTTTAAAGGGAAAAAATACATAGGAGTTTGTACCCATGAGTATGCCTGTGTGTATGCATATGTGTCTATGTTTCTGTGTGAGTTTGTATTTTCAGCAATAAAACATAGTTTTGGCTGTGTGATTTCAACACATATATAATTTACTGATGACAACAAATAACCCCCAAGATATTTTTGGAGAAGCAGATTATTGACATAAGAAACCTTCTCCAGTCTTTCCTATATGCACTCTTATCACATCCACCTTCCATTAAAATTTGTACTTAACTTTATTTTATTTTATAATATATATTATTTGATAAATACTAACATTACTTCACAATTTTTAAATTTTAATCATCAGTAGCATGTTATCCAATGTTCTTCTTCAACATGTTTAGTGTTAATTTTATTTATTTTTCTTTAGATTTGTTTATTCAATATATTTTTATTAATAAAAAATGTCTGGACTTACAATTAATTTTAAATGGTTTGGTTCCCTCAAGGTGGACCTCTTTCTTATGATACTGTCACAGAAGTAGACTTAATCCAGGCTTGATACAGAGGATTCCATTTTTTTTCATTTATGTTGATCCCTAAGGATTAAATTTATGTTCAGCAGGTTTCCCTGTGCCTTGAGGAAAGGAATTTGATGGAGAAATGACATTTAGGACTGAGTGTTCCAAGGTATCTTTCTCTCTCTACACTTTGTTCAGTTGGGAGCCACTGTATTTGTTACCATCCACTGTAGGAAGATTTTCTGATTACAGTCAAAGTTGGATAGATTCTCAGTACTCAGGGAGGAAACAAACACAATCCGCTATCCCTAACCCAGTATCTGTCTCCAATGCATAACCACTCAAAAAGGAAAAATAAGTTTTTACCAATAGAGCTTCACTGGGTTACAAACCACACTTAAAGACAGGCCTGAGGTCCAACAGGCCAACAGAAAAAAAAACTTAATGGTATTTTCAGAGGTTTCTTGTATTGCAATGCATGTCTGTGTACTTTGTTTTTAACCTCACAGATCTTTCGGTTATGTATTATGGTTTCCAATATTTTTATGGGTTTTTTTGCCTATTTTTTTTGTTTGTTGGTTTTGTACTTTTCTGTGTTTTAGTTATTATTATCTCTTGTTATCATGATTAATTGTGTGCCTATTTGTATTCTAGTGATAGAGAGAAAGAAAGGATGTGTATTTGGGTGGGTAGTGAAGTTGGAAGTATCTGGGATGAGTTGAAGGAGAGGAATCCATAATCAGAATATATTGAATAAAAAAACCTATTTTCAAGAGAAAGATTAAATTCATCATGAACAAACATTGTAAAGCTCTCTGCATTCAGTCAAGGTGGAGCATTCTGTCATGTACATCTACCAAGTCATCTACATCTCTCTAGTCATCTACATCTACCTAGTCATCTATATCACCCTAGTCGTCTATATCTACCTAGTCATCTACATCTACCAAGTATAGTGCTTGACTCAGGAAATTCATAGATATGCAAATTTGTGTAATGTTTTCTTATTTAAAACACTGCCCTCAATTTTATTTTCTTTGTGGTTATCATTTTAACATGTATTTCCATACATGTTCAAAGAGGTGCTAGGCTAAGGAAAAGAAAGCATGTGTTTTTTTTGTGAAATAAATCATTGTTTCCAAAGTTCTGGGATTAGTAAAATATGCTTTACTTTTTTTTATCTACACGGTTTCTCCTAGGTATGTATTTCTCACAGAAAAAGGGAAAGTACATGAGTGATCCAGGTCACGCGGTTAATGGTTTAATATTCAATGACATTTTACAGTATGAATTCTGAAACACTATTCTTTCTAATTTTTCATGAGTTTGTCAGTGTATTCTGTGAAGATTATATCTTAATGGTTTGATTGACAGTATTTATAAAGTTCAGATGCTGTTGTAAATTAATTTCTTCATTTATTTGTCATTTTTATTTCATTCGTCTAGATGCCACTCACTAAATTGATGAATCTCCTTTTTAACACTAATTTCCAAACACACACACACACACACACACACACACACACACACACACACACACGGGGCGTGGGGGGGGGGTTCCCTGCTATGCCAGGAGAATGTGAAATCTTTCTGAATTGAGATGATCAACATCTTCACTGGATATCATGACATACATGACTAAAGCATCATGCACAGAACCTTTCCTTCATTTTAATCCTGCATTCTTTTACTCCTTAGGAAAGCACAGTCACATATATTTCTAATCTCAGTATCAGAGCTCCAGCAGTCTTTGCATTGTTATACTTTAACACCTGTTGTTATTTATGATAGAAATGGTTTTTAAATTTAGTAAATACATGGTTTGGATTATATGATGTTCCTACAACATCTATGGAAGAAAATAGTAACAGACATTTTACATTAATTCACAACAAGACCAAAATCCTAGAAACAGGAAGATATCTGTTCTATGTAGCTCCTCGCATTTCCTTTATAATCAAAGGAATACTTATCAAAAAGTTAGAAAATATGTCATGACCTCAGTATCTTTCATTCACTGATTTATATCATGTACATTTTAAAGAATGTAAATTTATCTATATTTTATACTATTATAATCAATAAGCAGCGTTATGACACAGATAAGAGTATTTCCATTTATGATAAGGAAATAAAATAAATTCTCACACAAAGCAGCATATTCTCATAAATTAAAAGTTAATAAGACAAAATGTTTCTAATTCACAGTAGAAATTTTAAAGAAAAGTGATGGTTAGTTTTATGTCAACCTGACATAGCTAAGCTAGAATCAGTGGAGAGGAGAAAAATGTTTCATGTTTCCATGAAATACGGTTGTAGCTAAGCCTATTGGGCATTTTCTTATTTAGTGATTGATGAAGGAAGGCACAGCCCATTGTGGATGGGCCACCCTGGGTTGGTGGTTCTGGGTCTTTTAAGAAAGCAAGATGAACAAGCCCAGAAGAACAAACCACCAGTAATCAGTAATACTCCGTAGCCTCTGCATCAGATCATGCCTCCAGCTTCTTATACTGTTTGCGTACCTTCTGCCTTGACTTCCTTCAGTGGACTGTGACTGAATGTACAAGCCAAATAAACATTTTTCTCTCCAAGTTGCTATTGGTGGTGGTGTTCCATCACTGCAATAGTAACCACAATCAAGACATATAAAGGATATAAATTAAAAATACAAAATAGGCAATGAAATAATGTCAAGGCAAACATACTGAGTGGGGTAAAATAGACCCAGATTGATAGATTCACTTGCTCTTCACTGCCCTCTCTTGTGGATCTCAGTTTTAAGTCTTAACAAGTGTGTCAGTAACCTAAAAGAGCCTCAGAATCCAGAAAAGAAGAAAGAGTCCACAAAGGGATAAGGCAGTAAAAGCTCCAAGGTTACAGACACAGATACAAGGAAGAGAGGAAGGGGAAAATTTTATTTATCCACACTTTGGTTGAGTGACATCTTGGTTGTTTCCGGTTTCTGGCTATGATGAATAAAGCTGCAATAAATATAGATCAGCAAGTGTATTTGAAGTTGGATGGAGCACCTTTTGGGTATATGACCAATAATAATATAGATGGGTCTTGAACAGATTGATTCCCAATTTTCTGATGAATTGCTATCTTGATTTCCATAGTAGGTATACAAGTGTGTACTCCCACCAACAATGGCGGATTGTTCCTTTGCTCCACATCCTTGCCAGCATGAGCTGTCATTTGCGTTATAGATCTCACCTAGTCTAAGAGTTGTAAGATGGAATCTCAAAATAGTTTTGATTTGCATTTCCCTAATGTCTAAGGATGTTGAACACTTCTTTAAGTGTTTACAGTCCTTTGAGATTCCTCTGTTGAGAACTCTCTGTTTAGATTTGTGCTACATTTTTTTTTTTTTTGAGACAGGGCTTCTCTATGTAGCTTTGTGCCTTTCCTGGAACTCACTTGGTAGCCCAGGCTGGCCTCGAACTCACAGAGATTCACTTGGCTCTGCCTCCCGAGTGGTGGAATTAAAGGCATGCACCACGCCACCACGGCCTGGCTTGTGCCACATTTTTAATTGGATTATTTGATTTGCTGATATCTAGTTTATTATGTTTTTTATATATTTTGGATATTGGCCCTCTGAATATTTCATAAACTATGTGGAGTTGGTGAAATATTTCTCATTCTGTAGGCTGACATTGTGCCTATTGACAGTGTCCTTTGCCTTACAGAAGCTTTTCAGTACCATGAGGTCTGATTTATTGTTTTTCTTGGTGTCTGTGCTATTGGCATTCTGTTCAGGAAGTAGTCTCTTGTTCTAATGAATTCAAGGTTATTCTCCACTTTACCTTCTATCAGTTTCTGTGTATCTGGTTTTATGTTGAGGTCTTTGATCCACTTGGACTTGAGTTTTGTACTAGTTGACTCATATGGATAAATTTCCATTCTTCTACATGCTGACTTCCATCAAATTAGACCAGCATCATTTGGCAAAGATGCTTTTGATTTTCCTTTGTGTATTTCTGGCTTCCTTATCAAAAATCAGCTGTCCTACAATAATGACCCTAGCTAAGTATTCTAGTAATGAGGGATAGGGTGCCTGAACTGGTCATCTTCTGTAAGGCAAGGGTTAGGCAAGGCTCTTAGCAGTGGGACTGAGACATTAACACAGCTGAAGAATCTTTGACCTACAATCTGTCCTACCTGCAAGACGTGCTGGGCTAAAAGAGGTGCAGAACTTGTGGTAATGGCCAGCTAATGAATGATACAACTTGAGGCCCATGCCATGGAAAGGAGTCCATTCCTGACATTGCCTTGATGGCCAGGAAACAGAAGCAGGACAGCTCAGAGACCCAGGATAGAACAATACAGTGTCAGCAACAACAACAATAAAAAAGACAATTAAATGATTCCTATTGATATTTTCTTATACTCATAGATTGATGCCTAACCCGATTATTATGAGAGGAGTGTCAGCCAACAAACAATGGGAGCAGAAGCAGAGACCCACAGCTGAACACTAGGCAGAGACTGGAGGACCCAGCAGAAGAGTGGGGGGAAAGATTGAAGGAGACAGAGGGGTCAAGGACACCACCAGAAAAGGGCCCACAGAACCAACTAAACTGGGTTAATAGGTGCTCGTAGATTGAAGCGATAAAGAGGGTCCCTGAAAGTGTGTGAGCTAATTCCTCTGCATATACCTTCAAGTTGTGTAGCTTGGTGTTCTTGTGGGGCTTTCAACAGTGGAAGTGGGGGCTATTCCTGATTCTTTTGTCTACTCTTGGGATCTTTTCCTCCTGTTGGTTTGTGTAGTCCAGCCTTGATATGAGGGTTTGTGACTAGTCTTATTGTAACTTGTTAGACCATGTTTGGTGGATACTCCTAAGAGGCCTGGTCTTTTTTTTTTTTTTTTTGATGGAAAATGGAGGAGGAGGAGATCTGGGATAAAGGGGAGAAGAAGGAATGGGAGGAGTAGAGGGAGGGGGGCATTCAGTCAAGATGTATGCATGAGAGAGGAATAAAAGAAAAACAAGATTTTTCACTGTATTCTAATATCAATACATCTTACAATGCAGCCACTATACCTAAAGCTAAGGGAAAATGGCAGGAGACAGTCCAGAAAGATTATAGAAGAGCAAAATACAAGCTGCTACATAGCATCTTTTAGACATGATAGGGAAGCTGTACCCATGAAATCTCAACAGTGTGGTTGTCTAAATGAGATCTGTCTAAAGACAACAGCAGTGAGCAAGCCAATGTGGCTGAGTAAATCTTCAAAGGGTCCCACGCCTGAATGAGTAGCTGCAATAAATTAATGACTGCTGAGAATTGCTTAGAAAGGGAGACTAAGTTTTCTTCAGGGATGGGATCACTGATGGGCTATCTCATCCCAAGTGCTCAGGTGTTAAGACCTGAACACATCTACACATGGATAAACATTAAATAGACTGATGAAATGGATTTCCATATATACATATACAAACATATATGAGTATGTGTGTTTACATACACATATGTAACCACTGTAATTAAATAAGAGGTTATAAATTTGACAGGAAGTCAAGGAGACATGGAGAATTTTGGAGAGGGAAGAGAGAATTGTGGAAATAATATAAATACAGTGCTTTTATGTAAAATTTTGAAAAAAATCTCAAGGAAGCTTTGTAAAAACTTCAAAAAATATGAATTCTGATGTGGAACCTAGGATATGGCAGGGATTTGGGGATAATTCTTATTTTTCCAATGTATATGAAAATATACATTGACTTAAAAATTGTAGGTATCATTCTAAATTATTCTAGTGTTTCTCTCATTTGTATTTTCTCATTGCTTTAGACTGCTATCATGGTCATTTATTAAATAAGCATATGAAGTATATTTATTACATTTTAGTCTTTTTCATTTTCACATTTTCTATTAAGTAAAATACAAATAAATAAACTTAGAAGCTTTGGATCAGAGAGTCAGTTTGTCCTTCTATGACTATGGAGGAATAATCTTTCTGGCAGTTCATTTTATTTTTAAGAAATGTATAAAGATTGAAACTAAAATTGTTTTACAGAAAACCATTTAGGACAAATTTTCAGCTCTGAATAAAAGAAATGTCTTTTACCCATGCCTGAACTGAATCGTTTATGAAATTACACAAGATGCTCCACTGTAGCTGACAAGCAATTCCCTGGCATTTCCAAAAATGGTGTTTTCAGCAAAGGGATAAGATTGATTTCCATATAGCTTTTATTATAGAGAAATATTACACTAAGGGACCACGCCACCAAATTTCAATCATTTTAAATCTTGAGTGTAGTGATTGAAAATTCTCATTTCAAATCACAAATTGTTGTATTTTGTGGAATGTCTCACACAGATTTAACAGTTAGGGTGGCATTAATAGGAAAATATTCAAAACTTTTATCAACATTATACATTCTTTCCATTTAGGCTATCTTTATATGGTATGTTTCCATAAAGAAAGTGAACAAATTATGCGTTATTTTCACTAGGGTGGTTCATATGTATTTCTCTGTATGTAGTTTCAAGTTACCTACACCATCTGGTGTTTCCTTTTCTGCTTAAAATAATGTTATTAGTAATAGATGAAATGTTTCTGTACCTCAAATTTTGTGTATAAAACATGACTTTCAATTGCAGAATTCTGTATTTTATTTTATTTTATTTTATTTTGAAACAGGGTTTCTCTATGTTGTTTTGGTGCCTGCCCTGGATCTCGCTCTATAGAAGAGGCTGGCCTTAAACTCACAGAGATCGGCTGGCTCTGTCTCCCGAGTGCTGGGATTAAAGGCATGCACCACCACTGCCCAGCAAATTCTGTATTTTATAACATTCCATAAATATTTCTCCTCAAACTACCAATTTACCTAAAGAAGAACAAATCACAACCTAACTAAACAGCATTATTCCCTACCTTGGGATCTCTAATGTACACATTAATCAGTATAAAATGTTTCAAGTTGCCCCAATTCACAATCATTATGACATCTTGTGATTGTTTGAATCCTAAACAGACAGCGGTGAGCCATTCTGTAGCATATGTGATTGCTATGGATGTCCATATGCTTTATAACAGTTGCTATTCAAATAACAATGTGTGAAGTCCAATAAAATGTGGCCTAGATGACAAAATGTAATTACCAGCAGCAGCCTCAAAGTAACTGCAGGCTTTGCTTTCTTAGAAACCACTTCTATCACTTTGATTCCACTTTACAAAATTATCCTTTGTAATGGTTTTTGCACACTTGGAGATCATGAAAATATAGACCTCTTCTTTGAGAAAGTATAATAGAGTATTGGAAATAGAACTTTCACTGTAGTTTTAAATGACAGAAATTGTTTTCCTTCTCTAAAAGCTTTTCAAAATTAATATGCAAAAAGATAATATCTAAAAAGCCATCAATCATGTTCCTCAAGAGTCAGAGACATCAGTATCCTAAACTTTAGAATCACATCTCTGAGCATGTCTATACATGTACATTCAGTATCCTGGTTTGTACACAACATTTAGGTGTGCAACAATAAATGCAGATGGATAGTATTAATAAATTTGTTAATGGCATGAAAACGTTGTTTGAAAGAACTGTGTTAGTTCCAAACTGAAATGTTATAATCTGTCTTTGGAAACAAGAAAAGATATCAGCATTCTAATTGATTATATTAATTGAAATATGTTTACTGCTAATCTTTGTGAAGCAAGAAATTCAAAATAGACATAGACGTCTTCTGAATAAATACAGGATAACAGAGACATTCTTCACATTTAACTTTTGTAGGAAAATTTATCAACTGGGAAGACACGAAAGTTAAAACATAAGCTATATATTAGGTGACAAAAATATTTTATTATAAGTTTTTGTCCATACAGTGGCTTGCACATCCAGAAAAGACAAATTAATCAAGGGTATATTAATATGGCACTCAAATAAGAATTCAGTGAATAATACAAAGAATACAATTTAAAAAAATGTCATAATGTGTGTGGTATTTGTGTGTGTGTGTGTGTGTGTGTGTGTGTGTGTGTGTGTGTGTGTGTGTGTGAAAGAAAGAGAGAGACAGACAGACAGACAGAGACAGAGAGGGAGATTGAGACAAAGAGAGCAAGAAGAGGAGATGTAGAGAGAAGCTGTGAAACATCAGATGTAAGAAAAATATTTGACTCAAAAAGACATGAGCAAAGTTAAAAGTAATAAAAAGAATGGAGACTGAAAACATAGTAGCAATTTGTAGAAGTGTTAAAAAGAAATTAAAAGTAGATTGCTAGTGAAGAAATGTAAACATTAAAAAGAGTTAAATTTGGTGAGTGCTCCTAATATCAGCTATTTCCAAGGATTGTTTTCTGTATGAATATTTTCATATTTGTATGGAGAATATGACTAAATATTTTATTGTCTCTAGTTTGCAAAGAAAATATAAAGCATTTTTGACATATTCATAGCCACTAAGTCAATACTTATTCTCTCTCTCTCTCTCTCTCTCTCTCTCTCTCTCTCTCTCTATATATATATATATATATATATATATATATATATATATATATATATAACTTCAGTCTATTTCAGCATCAATAAGTTAAATTTTATAAAACATGAAACACATTCTCATTCAGACCTTACATATAGTGTAAATATAATTTTAATTATATGTATAATTTAAATTCCATCATATTGGAATCTAATAAAAGGAACATTTATCCATAAAAGAGCTTAAAATATGAAAATAATTTAAGATATATAATTTAGTATAGAAAACAAAAATTTAGTTAATAGTAGTAACAAAATATCTTATAGAAAATAAGTTCCTTTTGTGCCTGGGTTGCCTCACTCAGGATGATATTTTCTAGTTCCATCCATTTGTCTGCAAATTTCATGATGCCATTGTTTTTCACTTCTGAGTAGTACTCCATTGTGTATATGTGCCACATTTTCTTTATCCATTCTTTGGTTGAGGGGCATCTAGGCTGTTTCCAGGTTCTGGCTATTATGAATAATGTTGCTGTGAACATAGTTGAGCATGTGTCCTTGTGGTATGACTGAGCATTTCTTGGGTATATGCCCAAGAGTGGTATAGCTGGGTCTTGGGGGAGATTGATTCCCAATTTTCTGAGAAACCACCATACTGATCTCCAAAGTGGCTGAACAAGTTTGCATTCCCACCTACAGTGAAGGAGTGTTCCCCTTGCTCCACATCCTCTCCAACACTGTCTTCAGTGTTTTTGATCTTAGTCATTCTGACAGGTATAAGATGGTATCTCAGAGTCATTTTGATTTGCATTTCTCTGATGACTAAAGATGTTGAGCAATTCCTTAAATGTCTTTCAGCCATTTGAGATTCTTTGTTATGAATTCTATGTTTAGATCTGTAGCCCACTTTTTAATTGGATTGTTCAGTATTTTGATGTCTAGTTTCTTGAATTCTTTATGTATTTTGGAGCTCAACTCTCTGTCAGATGTGGGGCTGGTGAAGGTGTTTTCCCATTCTGTAGGTATGCACTCACTCATAAGTGGATACTAGATGTAAAGCAAAAGATAACTGTAGCTAGAGTTTTCCTGCCTGGCCCACAGTCAGGACGAATCTCTGACACCGGCCAGTCCCACAGCCACTCAGACCCAACCAAGTAAACACAGAGACTTATATTGCTTACAGACTGTATGGCCATGGCAGGCTTCTTGCTAACTGTTCTTATATCTTAAATTAATCCATTTCTATAAATCTATACCTTGCCACATGGCTCATGGCTTACTGGCATCTTCACATGCTGCTTGTCATGGCAGTGGCTGGCAGTGTCTTCCTTCTGCCTTCCTGTTCTCTCAATTCTCCTCTCTGTTAGTCCCACCTATACTTCCTGCCTGGCCACTGGTCAATCAGTGTTTTATTTATTGACCAATCAGCAACACATTTGACATACAGACCATCCCACAGCAGATAACCAGAATACAAGTCCCAGGTCCAGAGAAGCCAACTGACAAGAAGAACCCTAAGAGGGATGCATGGATCACCCTGGGAAGGGGAAATAGATAAGATCTCCATGAGCAAACTTGGAGTGAGGAGGGGCAATGAAGGGTAGGGGATGGGGATAAGGGAACAGGATGGTTGAGCTGGAAAAGGAACAGAGTGGGAGAGCAAGGAAAGAGATATCATGATAGAGAGAGACATCAAGGGAACAAGGAGAAACAGGGTGCTAGAGAAGTTCCCAGAAGAATGACCCCACCTTAGACTACTAGCAATAGTGGAGAGAGTGCATGAACTGGCCTATTCTGGTCACCAGATTGGTGAGTATCCTAACTGTCAGCATAAATCCTCCATCCAGTAACTGATGGAAGCAGATGCAGAGATCCATAGCCAAGCACCAGGCTGAGCTCCAGAAATCCAGTTGAATAGAGAGAATAGGGATTATATGAGCAAGGGGCATCAACATCATGATGGGGAAATGTACAGAGACAATCAAACCAAACTAATGGGAACTCATGAACTGTGGGCTAATAGCTGTGGAACCTTCATGGGTCTTGACTAGGCCCTCTGCATAGGTAAGACAGTTGTTTAGCTTGACCTGCTTAAGGGGTCCTTGGCAGTGGGATCAGGATCCATCCCTGCTGCGTGAGCAGGCTTTTTGGAGCCCATTGCCCATGGTGGGACACCTTGCACAGCTTTGGTTCAGGAGGGGTTTGGACCTGCCTCAATTAAATGTACCAGGCTCTGCTAACTTTCCATGGCAGTCCTTGCCTTGAAGGAGGTGGGAAAGGGGAGTGGGTTGGTGGGGGAGGCTGGGAGGTGGAGGATAGGAGCATCTGAGGTTGGTATATAAAATGAACAGAAAATTTCTTAATGAAAAAAGAAAAAATAAGAAAAGAAGTTCCAAGGAGAATCAAATAATGAAACAGTAGAAAGCACAAAATCAAATTTCATAAACAATACATGCTATAAGCCATAGGTGAACTAGGTGTGAAGAAGGAAGAGAAAAAGGAGTAGAAAGAGGAAAAAAGAGATGAAGAAAGAGGAGAAAAAGATGGAAGGAAATTGTAGTGGACATGTAAGTGAGGAAGGGGAGAAATGGTGGATGTAGTGGACTTGATAATTTTTCTTTTATGAAACACAAACAAAATTAAGGAGAAAATCTAGAGTTAAATATTCTCTACTGTAAAAAATGATACTAAAAATTTAAAGATACATTTTATGACATGAACATAGGCACAATATCAGGATAAAATTGATAAATATCTGGCAAGTATATAAAAACCTTATACAAATTAGTTTTCCTTCGAAGAAATGAAATATTGTACATGATGGACATAGATATGTTCTAGTATCTCTGTCTGATACAAGGTGGTACTCTGAACCAACCCAGACAGAAAGCCTTTGATCTTCAATGCTGTCCTGCCTGCAGGATGTGTTAGGGCAAAGATGGCACAGAACTTGTGGGGGTAACCAATCAATATCTGATTTGACTTAAGGTCTATTCCATGAGATGGAACCTATACCTGAAAATGCTTGAATGACCAAGAACCAGAGACTAGATAGTCCAGGGATCTAGGATAAAACCAAATAGTACAAACAAAATACAAAAACCCAAACATAGCATAAAATGACCACTAATGGCATTTTGCTATGTACGTAGATCAGTCAGTACATTGCTCAGCCATCATCAAAGAAATTTTCTCCCCCAGCAGATGGGAATAACTAAAAAAAACCCACAACCAGACATTATGCAAAGAATAAGAGACCTAGGAACACTCAGCCCTAAATGAGACATCTCCATCAAATCTCTCCCCTCAGACCTCAGGGAACACCACAGAAGACTGGTAATTATTATGGCTTTCAATTTAGTGTTTTTATGGGATTCCCAAGTGTGTGAATGAGTCTATCTCTGATTTTTGTGCCTTCTTTTGGGCTGTTTTCCTTGTGTTGTCTTTTTCATTATATTTTGATAATTTTATATTATCTTATTGTATCTTGTTTTGTTATATTTTATTATTATTATTATTATTATTATTATTATTATTATTATTATTATCATCCCTTAGAAGTCTGTTTGTTTTCTAATGAGAAGCAAAGAGGGAGTGGGTCCAGATAGGAAGGGAGGTGGGAAGGAACTGGGAAGAGTAGAGGGAAAGGAAAATAGCAATATGAATATATTACGTGAGAAAGATTTATTTTCAATGAATGGAAAAAAATGTTAAAACAGTAAAAATCCAGATTATTTCATTTGTCATAATATTATCTCATCATCATAGTGAGATAACAAATCTGAGTCTTAGGATATAGCTCAATAGGAAATGTCCTTGTTGTGGACACTTGAGGACCTTAGTTCAATTTCTAGGCCACAGATACTACAGCTGGGCTTGCTGGTATGCACTTGCAATCCCAGGGCTTGGGAAATAATGACCAGCAGCTCCGTAAGGCTTGCTTGCTCTTCTTCCTCACCTAATCACAAATCAGTCCAAGGTTAGTTATAGACCCTGTCTCAAAAACAAACAAACAAACAACAACAAAAATCATAAAATGAAAAGAACCTGAGGAACAATATGCTACATTTACCCCTGTCCTCCATATGCATGCACATACATGTGCATATGCAATTCACAAAACACACACACACACAAATACACACACACACACACACACACACACACACATACAAATACACACACAAAATAGAAATCTTCAAGTGGACAACTATTGGCACTTAAAAATTTAATATCGATCATTACAAAAACATTTTACATATTATAATGTCCTAAATATTCTCAAGGCAGAAATAGAAGAATGATCAGGAGGGAAAAGAATAAACATTACTAGTGACTGTTGGTTACAGCTAAAACATGCATAAACTTGTATATATGAGAATTTTAAAAAGACAATTAAGATACACTAATCAATCCTTCTCTTATAGAAATGTAAAAGGGATTTTACTCCATGGTATAATATTTATAAAACATTTGCCTTAATTATGTAAAACAATGAACAGAATTTTTATATGTTAATATACTTAAAAGTGCTTAATAGCTTACTTTTTGCCAAAACTCATATGGACATAATGCAGTCATGAGTCACAAATCACTTTGCCAGGTCACCTAAGACAGGCCTGTCTGAAATGGACAAGTAGCCTAGTGAATCTGTGAAAATGCCTATCATCCCTGTTTCTTTTCAGTTTGGTGATAACAGTAGTGTGGTCTGATGATATATAAATATCTCTACTTGTCATTCTCCTATAGGCTTACAGGACTTGATTCGGTGACAGGAGTATGCAGCTGGCCTGAATGACAGCTTTATGACAAAAATAAAACATGGCAAGGTACATGTTTTAGTATCTACTCTGCCAAGGCCAGTGTGTCAGAGGGCAGAAGAAGAAGCTACATGACTTTAGAACACACTCATAACCTGAAAGTCCAGGTATTCTAAATATATACATACTGACAACCTACAGAAATAATGCCACACACATCTATTCCTTCTGATTAATGACAGAATGTAAATACTTTAATATGACTGACATTTCATCAAATGGCCTATTCTTTCTTAGTAGAAAACACATCAGATAGTTCATTTGTGCTCTTTACTACATTAAGGAGCAGAGGCATCCACAGAAGCTTAAATATCTCAATGTTAATTTTAGTTAACCAAAGACTTTAATATAAAACCTTAAATTCTCAGACTGTTATGAAGGAAACAGAGAAAATATATCAAGAAATAGCCAGTGAAAGCCAATTTTAAAAGTTCTTTGTAACTCTGGAAATAATGCCAACAGTTAATAATTGGGACTCATAAAATTAACCATCTTCTCTATATCTAACATAAACAGTAACCAAGGGAAAAGGTAGCTTGCAGAATAGGATGAAAAGTTACCCTTTATACAGCGTATAGAAAATTAATATCTAGAATTCAAAGGACCTCAAAAGACTGTGCAAGAAGTAAACAAATCATCCAGTCACTGAAAAGACTAACAAGAAAAACAATTTGTAAAAGATGTATTACATGTGACCAATAAATCTATTCAAAAATGTTTAACCTCATAAGTCATTGGAAAGGCTTCCATATCAAAACCACCTTGGACTTCCATCTTACCGCATTTAGAATGTCAGTCATTAAGAATTCAAACAAGATGCTGTGTTTGACTCTGTTCTTCTGTATCTAGAATCCCTTCCCAATCTCTCTCAGTTTTATGAACATGTAGTTGCTGAACATTGGGCACCATGTGTAGACTCAAGTTTTTGTCCCACCCCGTTCCACAGACATTCAGTCCCAAATAAATACACAGAGGCTTATATTAATTATAAACTGCTTGGCCTGTTGCTCTGGCTTATGACTAACTAGTTCCTACAACTTAAATTAACCCATAATTATTGTCTATGCTTAGCCATGCAGCATTGTACTTTTTTTTTCAGTAAGGCATTCTCATCTTGCTTCCTCTGCAGCTGGCTGGAGACTGCATCTCTGCCTTTTCTCTTCTCAGAATTCTCTTAGTCTGGTCACCCACCTATACTTCCTCCCTGGCTACTGACCAGTTGGTGTTTTATTAAACCAATACAAGTGACAAATCTTTACAGTGTACCAGAGCATAATCCCACAGCAGGTGTCTAATACTGATGATGTACCAGAAGCCAGAGGCCTTGAACCAGATGACCAAAATGTTACACAGAGAACATTAGCAAGTAAAGTTGTGTGGACAAAAGTGTGTACTGCTAGATACACAGCAGTTCCTAAGGGCACTAAGACAAATATAGAGGCGGTGAAGAGATGGGAATGACAGAGGAGAGATGTGGTCTTTTTCTTTTGTTTGATTTTGTTTTTTAATTAATATTCTTGCTTTTTTTAAATTTTTATCTTAGTTATTTTTTAGTTTTCCTTTGGGGGGACACTGCAAGGGTGAAGAACAGATATGGAGGGACTGGGATGCAAGTGAGAATCGGGGTGCATGATGTGAAATTCCCAAAAAATGAATGTTAAAAAATTCCCAAAAATGTTAAAAAAGAAAGAAAGAAAGAAAAGGCATCCATCTCAAAATCAACAAAATGCATGTATATATATATGTGGTGGATTATGTCCCAAAATATATTGTGCACCCTAATAAATTTATCTGGGGTCAGAGAACAGAACAGCCACTAGACAGACATAGAGGCCAGAAACTGGTGGCACAAACACTTTTAATCCTAACCTTCTATAGGCAGAGATCCATCTGGATCTCTGTGAGTTCAAAGCCACACTGAAAACAGCCAGGCATGGTGACACACGCCTTTAAACCCAGGATTAATGGCAGGAAGCAAAAAGTTACATAAAGTGTGAGGACCAGGAACTGGAGCCTTTTTAAGCTTTTAGACTTTTAGCAGCAGTTCCGCTGAAATCCATTCAGATGAGGACTCAGGGTTTCCAGTATGAGGAAACAGGATCGGCTAAGAAGTTGGTGAAGTCAGGTTAGCTGTGGCATGTTCTGTCTTTCTGATCTTTCAGCATTCACCCAAATTCTTGGCTCTGGGTTTGTTTTTTATTAATAAGACCTTTTAAGATTAGTGCTACATACATACTTGAGGAAGACCTCCCTGAAAAATCACATATGGGGATGGATGACCCAGGTGATACAATATTTCAGAGTACCTCTGTTGCAGTTTCCTCTAAGTTCTGAATGCAGAACAGCTTCAACGCTGCTGGCTGAGATGATCCAGCCTCACAGACTACTCTAGTCAGGACTTGATCATAATCCTAAATTTTCTTTGGGTCCTCATAAAGATGATTACCAGTGCTCCCATTCAGCAGGAACTAGCCTAGAAAACTACGCCCATATTCAAAAAAAAATGGATAATGAATATTTGTCTTTGTTTTGAGTGTTGGTTACAAATTGTTATAGATAATGGTCAGGAAAAAAGATACAGGAGATTAGATTCAGGGTTCTTGTTTTGAAAATAAAAAAGGGGAAATGCTGTGGGCTTATGCTCTTGTACACTGTAAAGATTTGTCACTTGTATTGGTTTAATAAAACACTTATTGGTCAGTAGCCAGAGAGGAAGTATAGGTGGGGTGACCAGACTAGAATTCTGGAAAGAGGAAAGGCAGAGATGTAGTCGCCAGTCAGACACAGAGGAAGCAAGATGAGAATGCCTTATTGAGAAAAGGTACCAAGTAACGTGGCTAAATATAGATAAGAATTATGGATTAATTTAAGTTGTAGGAGCTAGTTAATAATAAGCCTGAGCAATAAACCAAACAGTTTATAATTTAAAGAAGAATACAAACAAACTCAAATACTAATAGTAATGTGAACAAAAAAGGAACTCTTGCATAATGCTGGGGGGAATGTAAACTAGTCAAGCCATTATAAAAACAATAGAAATATCAGTATGGAGAGTTCTCAAAAGGCTAAAATACATTTAGCCTATGACTGTACCATATCTCTTTTGGTGGTTACTCAAATGATTCTAATTCAACATATCAGAGAGATACTTGTTCACCAGAGTGTGCTGCATCAGTATTCAAAATAACTGTCATAGAACCAAACTACGAGCCCAGCAACAGAGGAATAGACAAAGGAAATGTGGCATTTCTAAACAATGAAATATTTCTACCATGAAGAATAATGAAATTATGTCATTTTTTTTTCAGTAAAATGTATGCTACTAGACATAATCACATTAAGTGAATTGATCTTTTCCCTCACCTGTGGTCCCTAGATTTTATACGCTCATACAAATTCATGCATGTACTTAATAAACTAAAATAAAAGTTAAATTGTCTATGGGGGCAGAGCAAAAATAACAAGAAGGTGGAAGGTGGAAAAATGGAGCTAGTGTAGACTGAGTGGGGAATTTGCTAAATGTAGCATGTTGCTGTAAGTACGGATTGAAAAATACTTTTGAAAGGATGAGCTGCACTGAGATTCTGTAAATTATACCTAATCACAAAATAAAAAAACCCAAATATAGATAATAAACCTCTATTGCCATGCAATGCAAGAAAAATATTATTCTAATACCTAATTTTTAAAATTAGTAACTGTGGGTTAGTGATCTTATATAATGAAATGTTCATTGATAAAAATATCTAAATCTCTTCCAAAGTAAGCACATCATTGTCATTATTTTGCTAAAGAATCCTTGGAGCATGTATATAGAAGAACAACTACATTAAATTACTATTATATCACATAGAATACCTAGTTGACTATGTCCATTCTTTTCTTTGATACTTTTATTAGTTCTTTGACAATTTCATACAATGTGTTTTGATCACATTTACCCTCCAACCCCCCACTCTTTCCAGATCCTCTCCTGCTTCCCTTTCTGATCCAAATTTGTGTCTTTTAATTTTTTTCCCACCAAGACCAATTTGCACTATTAGCATATTCTCGGATGTGTGGCCATTTCTAATTCAAATTTCAAGGGGTTTTATCTAAGATGTGGTGGTTTGAATAAGAGTGGCCCCCGTAGACTCATGTATTTTATTTGAATGCTTGGTCATCAGGAAATGGCACTACTTGAAAGGGATTAGGAAGTATGGCCTTGTTGGAGTAGGTGTGGCCTTTTTTGAGGAGTGTGTCACTGGGGGTAGGCTTTAGGGTTTCAAAAGCCCAAGTCAGGCCCACTGGCTCTATTTGTTGTCTGTTGATCTGGATGAAGAATTCTAAACTACTTCTCCAGTACCATATCTGCCTGTTTGCTGTCATGCTCCCTGCCTTAAACATAATGTACTAAACATAAAATTGTAAGCAAGTCCCAATTAAATGTTTTCCTATGACCCATGGTCATAGGGTCTCTTTATAGCAATAGAACACTGACTAAGACACACGAATAATATATTTAAATCATTTACTCTTTTCTCTTGCTTTGCAATTCCTCCTGTATTTCATTCCACTCCTTCTCAAATTAATAACCTCCTAGGTGATTATTGTCACACACACGCACACACACACACACACACACACACACACACACACACACACACACACAATCATTCACACATTAAATACAATGTGCTGACTCCATTTATTGTTGCTCCTAGTGTATTTAGTGTTGATGCCTTGAAATTGGACTATCAATCATGGTGCTCAACACTGTGGAAGACTGATCGTCTCTTTCTTCTCAGCTATTAATGGCCTATACCTTTTCATCTAGAGCTGTGGTCTTGTGAACTTTACCCCATCCACACTGGCATGTCAACTAGTATTGTGGAGATCTTGTTCAGCAACCATATTGGTGAATTTTCATGGTTGTACCTTCTCTTTCATATACAGGTGACACTATCTAGCAACAGACGTCATAGTTCTCTGGTTCTTAAAATCTTTGATTTCCTCTTCCACCATGTTATCTGAGGCTAAAGTGTAGGTATTATAGGTGTATCACTTGTGATTGTACACATTATGGTCAGTTATTCTCTAAAGTTTGAATATATATGAATTTACATGTATGATTTTATATCAAAATTGAATTTTTTGTTTCCAGTAAAATCAAAATTAATAGTTTAATCATTTATTTTTCTAAATATATGACACTAATATAATAAACATACACATATACATAAAATAAGACAGTAATTAAAAATAAAATTTAAAATTTGCCATTTTAACAGTGTTACTAAGCTTTAAAAATGCAAAGTTGTTGATAAGTAGTCTGTAATTTATTTAATTCAGCTTTAATATCTATAAAATATTAAGAAAGATTTATTATATTAACTAAGATATATTATAAGGAATCATATTTAATCTCATGTAAAAGAGAGTAAATTTAATTTATTTTTCTCAAATACTTTATTTAAACCTGCCTTCAAAACTATGCATAATATGCACAAGTTGGATCATTCTTCTTATCTATTTATAACAATGGAAAAACTGAAGAAATCTAACCTTTGAGGTATATGAAACTGCTATATAGCTATTAAAATGGGAATCATGAGGGCTATAGTATCAAATCATTGAAAATGTTGATGATTGTAAGATAAATGAATATAAGAAGAATATAAAATAATAAATGTACTATATATGGAGGGATGTCAACTTGGAAACTCTGGTTCTGACTACAGTGGAGTCTTTCTGCATGGAGAGCTGTGTGCCTTAGGCTCAGTCCCTCGACCTCACTGAATCCTGCACATGGAAAGATAATGATGAAGGGAGGCCTCATTTATAGGTATTGCAATAGTAGACTGACTACATGCAACAAAGGCTCAACAGTACTTCATGTTCTTCACATAAAGGTCTAGCGATTTCTTTTATTTCAATTATTTTATTTATCTGTGTGAGTGCTCTGTGTGTGTGTGTGTGTGTGTGTGTGTGTGTGTGCGTGTGTGTGTGCATGTGTGTGTGTGTGTGTGTGTGTGTGTGTGTGTGTGTGTGTGTGTGTGTGCAGTGGTGTTCACATACTCATAAAAGCCAGAGCTCAACATCAGGCCTGTTCTTTGACTGCTTTCCATCTTAATTTTTGAGAAATAATTCTCACTAAATCTTTACCTCACTTGTTTAGTTAGACCTAGGGACCCTCCTGTTTCTGCCTCTCTAATGCTGGGACTATAAGCATGCTGATTTTGTCTTTTTAATTATATTTTTAATTATTTAAAACAAATTTAATATTAAATATATTTTTATTATATTATTTTCATCCCTGAAGTCCTTCCAGGTCCTCTATCCTCCTTACCCACCCAACTTTGAGTTATTTTTCTAAAAATCAAACAAACTCAATACAATGAACACCACCAAACCAAGAAAACATAAAAAGCAACAAACAAAATGAAAACAACAACAAAACCAAATACCAAACTGTAAGCTGATACACACACACACACACATACACACACACACACACGCACACACACACACACACACACACACACACACACACAATAATGTGGAGTCAATTGTATGTTGCTCAACTGATCCTGAACATGATGCCTACCCTTGAGTTCATAGAAGAAACAAAACTGATTTTCCCTCTCCCAACAGATAAAATGAACATTCGATTCTTAATAGGAATAGTTAAATCATGGTTAGGTTTTCTTTCCTTCTTTCATTCATTCTTTCACTCATTTTTAAAAAGTATAACAAAATGAAATAAAGTAAGATAAAATGAAAACTACCATATCAAATCTGGACAGGACAAGTCAATAGAATGAATAGAGCCCAAGAATCAGAAACTCATGTGTTTGCAAACTCAGGAATCCCATAAAAATACTAAACTGAAAGTTATTATATCTATATCTGTATCTATATCTATATCTATATCTGTATCTGTATCTGTATCTGTATCTATATCTATATCTATATCTATATCTATATCTATATCTATAATCTATCTATATTCTGGTGCAGTCCCATGAAAGTCCTGTGCTTGCTGTCTGGTCTCTTTCAGTAAGGTGAGCTTTGATCAAGTTGATTTAGAGGGTTTTATTTTCTTAGTGTCCTCCACTATCTCTTATGATCCTTCTGCCTTTTCTTCCACAGGGTTCCCTGAGCTCTGATGGGAGAGATTTGGTAGAGCTATCTGATATAGGGTTGTGTGTTCCAAGGTCTCTCACTCTCTGTGTAGTTTCTGGCTGTGGGTCTCTATATTTGTTCCCGTCTGCAGTAGGAAGCTTCTAAAAGAGAGTAACTATTAAGACAATTAAAATAAGGTAAAAATGGAAGCAAGTATGTAACTTATTGTGAAATCAGCACATGTGTGTTGAAAACTAAATACCACAATTTCCTACAATATATTTAATTATAGTCATATTACAAGGTTACTTAAAAACTTTATGTCTCTAGTTGAGAACAACAGGATTTGTATTTCCTACTTGAATTACAGACTAAATCCAAGTTGTACATGTTGTAACTAATTAAATTATAGTCATATAGTGACATTTATTCTCCTGGAATAAAAAGTCATCAAAATAACATTGTATCAAAGCATATATTATTATTTATCACAACTATGTGTTTAAAGCATGTGTTGTCTTAATATTGGTTTCCTTCACATTTTTTGCCTTTGTTAAATTTAAATGTTAAAGCCTGTCTTATTTTAACAATTTAAAAGTGAATCTTGTTCATTTTGTTTTACACAAATGAGAAGATTGCTCACAAATGAAACTTGGATTTATAATCCAGTGAGAGAAAACATTTAAAACTTTCTGTAGTTATTACAAAGGCCATCAGTGTTACTGTACTTTATCCCCAGTAGAAAGTTACATGAATAACTTGAGCACTGCTGTTGCTGAATTAAAGGAAAAGTAATAAATTATCAAATTATGGAATAAAGATACTGGTAACGGGTTCTCATAATAAAAAGAGTAGAGACATACAATAAAATTTTATGACAGGCATGTATTGGCTATAGTTTGTTTTGTATTGCAGAAATGTTTACTAATTTTTTTCTCATTGGCACAGAAAGATGCATGGCCAGACAAGGGATTTTTCTGCATAAGAAGAGAATATCCACGCTACTAGTGATATATACCCTACACCCTACATTGGCAAAATTGTGAGTTGAAAATTATCAAACTCATACTG
The DNA here is from genome assembly GCF_007827085.1 of Peromyscus californicus insignis. Classification (NCBI taxonomy): domain Eukaryota; kingdom Metazoa; phylum Chordata; class Mammalia; order Rodentia; family Cricetidae; genus Peromyscus; species Peromyscus californicus. Next base: position 52,262,444 of record NW_026294525.1, read on the forward strand.
GTATTAAAGGGGAAAAATTGAAATTACTAACTCAGTGAGAACATTTAAAAGTGAAAAAAAGTGAATACAGAAATCATACAATGAAAGGCAGCATGAGGGCAAAACAAGAACGTCACAGAGCTGAGGAGTATGTGAGTCCTAAGAAGGCTCACAAGAACACCCTGTTTCTTGTTCAAAAAGAGAGAGAAGGAAAGCCTGGATGTGGATAGGTGCAGAGAATCTGGGAGGAGATGGGGGAGGGGAAATAGTGATCAGAATATTTTGTATTTAAAATGCATTTACAATAAAAAAGAGTATGTGAATCATATTCTCAAATTTTTCAACAGTTGCAGGTGGGAAGGGATATAAGTAGAAACATAAAACTACAGAAATAAATGAAAAATGGATGTTAAAATAAGTGTATATACATTTTAGTAGAAAAATGATTATATAATCTTTCAGTGCTAAAATATATGTAAAAATGGAAAAAAAATGTGTGATCAAAATGAAATCAAGCACAGAATAATTAAATATAGTAAGGTCTGACAGAAGCAGAAATGGAAATGCAGGAATATTTGCACAAAAATAAGTGTTTGTTTATACATATATTACTCTTCCATTAATAGATTTTTATAGGGGGAGTCTAATGGGCTTGATAATGTAGTCATCAAAATATTTACAAAAGAAATAAAAGTAGTCTTTCATAAGATTATTTTAAATAGAAAAATGAGTTTACAAAATTATTAAAGGAAAACATAATTTTATGCTAAGAATCTATCTAAGAGACTTATATAATAAGAAAATCACAAATTTATTTCATGATTGATTATACAAAAATGTAAATAACAGAAAAGTTAAGTTAATATATAAAAAGCAACATGTCAATAGTAAGTCAGAATTACTGTTTTTATTAAATATTAACATTCATCAATCAACCGGAATGATTTATAAGATGAACTAAATAATAAGTACATTATAGATAGATGATAGATAGATAGATAGATAGATAGATAGATAGATAGATGGAATTTCCCAGTGTTCCACAAAAAGGAAGCTGCTTAACAACATTTCACATGAAAGTAACTCTCTCAAGATTTAGAATTTCTTAAGATCTATGCCAAACATATCACCCATGGACCAAACCCTGATTTTATTATTCTAACCATAAAATATCAAATGATTTTTGTAAAGATCTGAAGTGATGCCTCCATCGATCATTGTATGATACTTATTTATACTTTATTTTAGTTTTAGAAATACACAATGAATAAGAAGCTAATAAAAGGTATGCACATTTGAAATGATAGAACAAATTTGCCATTTGCATATAATGTGGTTGTTTTTACAGTAAAATAGAATTATAGATATTCTGCTACAATTATGAAGTTAATTATTATGGTTACTGGTTACAAGCTAATTACAAAAAAATTTCATTTCTATTTTGAATGACAAAGAGAAACTTCAATAAAAGTGGTCATTACCTATAACCTAAAATCCTAATGCCTAGGAATAGATCTAAAAATCACCCATAAGAAGTGTATTCTAAAAACCACAGACACAACCTAAAAAAACTGAGGAATTTCTAAATAAATGTCAAAGAAACAATTGTTAGAGTTACAGAATACTGTAAACATGCAAGTCCTCTGAATAAATTTTCTACAACTCCTGCTCAAAAACTTACAAGATTGTGAGGAAGAAATGTATGAGCCCATTTTTCATCTACTTTTTAAAAGCACCTTACATTGTAACAAATGGGGGGTTTGTCTTTTTTCCAGCTGTCTAGCTTTGGATTCAATACTTGTACTTCATTCTCTTTGTTTGGTTTGTTTATAGACCCACTGGCTGTTTCCACTTGGCTACTGTGAATATGAGAGTAATAGTATCCACAACAATTTTGTTGCTTTTGTGTGTATCTACGTCAGGAACCGCTGTAACTCTAATTTTAATTATCACCAAACCTCCATATTGTTGTCCATAGAGTCTGAACAGTGTCTGTAGCAATTTAAGTCTCCCTATGGGGAGCCATCTCCCACTTTTCCCCAGGGTACTCTTGAGCAGGAGCAGCAGAAAATATTAGATAGAAATATAGCTAGAGAGAGGCAGAAAACATAGAAAAGCCTCAGGAGGACATGGATCCTTATCCATGGGGCCCTGACTGTCTCTGCCAAAGGGCTTTTAAAGGAATGCCAAGGAGAGAAGCAAAAGACCTCCCCCCATGCACAGCTAAGTGCAGACCCTTCCAACCACCTGGCAACCTTGCCCATGGTCGAATCATCCACAGCTCTGCTGTGTGAGGCAAACTCAGATCTCACAAGGGAACTTCTGTGAGCTTCCACATTCCCCAGGCCTGTGCCCAAGACTTATTTTTCTCCAAGTATCATTTTTTTTTTTTATGTATCACTCTTACTGGGGTAAAATACATCTCTTTGTGTTTTGATTTACAAAACTCTGATGGGGAAGGATACATAAAGCTAGCTGTATTTCATAAATCTGCTGTCCGTTTGCTTGTCTTCTTTCTTCATTTTTGAGATTATAGTATAATTGCAGTATTTCTCCCTTCCCCTTCCTCTCTGTACCATCCCATATGCCCCTCCAGCCTGTTATTCAAATTCATGGCCACTATTTTCCCTAATTGTTAGTGCATGCATACATGTACATACATTTACACATGTGTTCTTAATATAACCTTTTTCAGGTCCTATAATATAACTTGTATGTTTTCAGTGCTGACCACTTGACACTGTAATACAACCTGGAAAAACAAAATCAGCTACAGTGTACAGCCCAGTTTTCTGTTGTGTTTTCGGTTGGTCTTGAGATGTTGGGGTCCCTTTTCATTCACCAACACTTTTCAGATATGGAAGTTTGAAAGACGGTTTACCATTCAGTTTGTTTCTAATTCATGCTATTGATTATTTTCTTTACTGTGCACACGATTTTCAGTTTAACAGATAACCACTGTTAAATTTTGTTATCTGGATTTGTGATATTCTATCAGGAAATGATAACCTCTACCAAGGTGCAAATGCATTTCCTCTACTGGTTTAGAGAGCCAGGATTTAGCTCTGTAATCTATTTGGAACTTTTTACAAAACTCGACCTGTACATACATCTAACATAATACATGCAATTATTTAAAAGGGAATTACACCAAAAAATAACTATCAAGGTTATTGCTGTCACCCAGGAGTATGTGTTAGATTGATTTTTTTCTGATAGATCAAGACAGGAAAAGTCTCATTTGTAGCAGTTAGAAGCAAGGAAAATCACAGACAGCAGCAGAATCAGCTGATGGAAACCACTTTTATTATATGTAAAGAAACACACCACAGCAAGAGACAGAGCACACAGCAAGACACTGAGTGAGAACGTCTACAAAGCAGGGATGTGGCTCTGCAAGGCCGAAGTCTGTCCTCTGTTGGAGGACTGTGAGTTTGGAATATCGTTGGTGGGCCGTTCTGGGTTTGTTTTCTCCAGTATAGGATTAGTAGGTTCAGAGACACAACTGGGGAACCTGCTAGGCCTACTGCTTTGGGAAATTGCCCTGGTAGGCCTGGAGTTCATTTGATCATCTGAGGACCTGGGAGTACAAGCACAAGAAGCCGGGCAGCATGTCTGAAGCTGCCATGTCAGGACTGTGAGAAAGAGGCAGAAGCCGCCTTACTTACTGTCTATCTGCGGCCACTCTTTCTACCTCCATCTGACCAGGCTTTCTCAGACAGGGGGACTGATAACTGCATAGACTTTTTGTAGTTCTAGAAGGACTGCAGAAATCTACTGACACAGACATAAATTCTTCTAAGATTTTCAAAATAGGATACTTGAAGGGCAATGAATTAAATCTAATTGCTTTGTTATCCTTCCTTCATGATGGTGGATGTCAAGCAGACATAGGCATTTCCAAGGAACGATTAAGGAAAGGCTAACTCCAGAAGACACTTAACATAGTTTGGTGGTGTAGTGTGGTAGATTTTTCTTTAGTTAGTGGAACAAACACACATATACACAACACACACACACACCACAATTATATCACCCCAGAAAGGGAACCTATAACAGATTAAATAAGAATTGCATCAAAGTCCAAATTGTTGAACCAATGTGCTTCTGTTGGGGTTTCTACAGAAATATGGGTGAAGAGTTCCTTGCAAGAATATGGGATGACTTAAAAGCATCTTCAACATAAAAACTGCAACCCCAGAACTCCCAGTCCAGCTTGAAGGCGACTGGCAGTCTAAGAAAATCTTTTTTCTCTAGCTCGCCTGGTCAGTCTCCAGGCACCTCACCAGTGACTCTTTATTTTTAAAGTGTTGGTGAGGGGCACTTAGGAATCCTCTAAGTTCCTGTTCTGCCGGACATATGACAAACTTTTCTTTATCCCCCGAGGCTCATGAGCATTCCTCTGCTTCCTTGAGGGAATGTTTCATTTCAGAATAAATTACTATACAGCAGGTAGAAAAATTTTAAGACAAAAATAACACATCCCATCATTTGGGACAGATATCTGCTGGATGTTTCTAATTGCTTTGAGATCTCCTCCGTCTTCCACAACTGGATCCTGAATCACTGTGGCCTGACCTTACCTGTGTTGTCTAGCATCAATTTCTTCTTTCACTCACAGTGCAAATGTTTCTCCCTTAAAATATAGTGTTAAAAAATTAAGAAAGAGTCAAAAAGTGCACCTGAAAGGTGAAGGCAGATTTTACAAAACAGGTAGCAAGAGGTGCACCCTGGGCAGAAATGGAGGAGTCCACGTTACATTGTAGCAGAGCTGGTTTGAGTACATGGCATTGGCCCCAGGAGGTGCAGAGATTCCTGCACATCACCCCCCAATATAATATTCATAGTAAACACACAGGAAAGTTTCCTTTCTTTACGTTTAATTAATTTAACAATTGTTAATGTTTATAACCAAAACATTTTTACTGCTCTGAAACCACAGTAATAAGAAAATATGTAAGCCTAAAATTGAGTTTATTAGCCATAAAATGTATCATAATAACAGTCATCAGACATATTTCTAAAGATGATGTGGATTTGTAATACTGGTTTAATTCTTGTTTGGAAAATATCATAACTTGTTTTTCAATTATTTAGGATTAATAATTAGGTTTTAAAAGTATAGAAATGTACATTTTAACAAGAGATGATTAACATGGAGTGATTTACTTGCAGAGGCATGAAATTGTTTAAAAAGAACACATCAATCAGAGAAATAAAACTTATATACCTGTTCTAATCCAGGAGCAGTATAAATAAATAAATTATTGTATATTCATCTTGTGTATAGATAAAGTGCATAAACTCACCAAAATATCATTTATCAAAATCAATTGTCATCCATCTTTTGGAGTTTTAACTCTAACTAAGCTTTTTTATCATTCCTTTATTTTTTGCATGCCCCAATATTATATCTTTTTTTCAGTAGTTGAGATTTTTATGCTTTGATTCTGGGAAAAAAATCTTCTATAATCAGACAGTTGCTTCTTCTATCATGCATTCTCAAAACCAAAAGACAGATTTAAGGGGTTTATTATTCATGCAGTTCAGCATTGCTCCATCTAAAGCCATGTGTTTGGAATTTCTTACCCATACAGTCAAGGATATTTAGAAAAATAAATACTCAAAAATCCCAAAAATGTAGATTAATATTGCATAACATCATCTTTTAGTTACAATAAAATCAAAGTCGGGTGATATAATTGAATAGAACATTACAAACGAGAATGTTGGCTTTCATATGACATTATAGGGCCAGCCTTAATATCTCTATCCCAGGGTGCCCAGAACTGATGATACCAGCGGGGGCGTAGGATGAATCTAGACACAAGGAGCTCTTTTGTCCAACTCGTCTATTCCTCAGCCACCATCATTCTGCCATCATACTTCTTCCCACTTCTATCAGGACTGGTCTATATCGTCCCCAAGACAGCAACATCTTCATGTGTACAATACAATATAGGAATTGCAAGGTCCCCACCAGAAGCTTCCTGGCAACTTCATTTGCAACCCCCAAAAGGGGAAGTGAATAAAGGCGGAGTTAGATAGGAGCTGGAATAAATCAGAAAAGGAATTTATGTGCTAGGAATATATCCTTACTCTGGTTAGGTGAAAACATTACGAGTCCATCATAAATGCTCAAACTATAAACTTACAGGTGATAGGGTAAAGAAAACCATAAGTCACTAAAAATAAAACTGCCACTGTTTTTCTGCTACCACTTTCCTGACAGGGCGGGGGAGGAGCACTGATAGCTTGTCAATCTGCATCTCAGCTGAAGCACCTGGTGGGAGGAAACCCCTTTTATCTCAGAAGTTGCTCTGGGACAGTGGAAGATCTGAACTTGATTTGCACAATAAACAAAGCCATGTATCTAGTAGCCTGTTGGTCTCCTAGGCTCAGCGGGGGAGTTAGTACATAGTGGAACAGTGTCTGAGAAGCTTAGCTGTTTGCTAGATGGTTAGGAAGTACTTGGACACTCAAGAATTTCATAGCAGAAGACAGCTGAAATATTAAAAACTGGATAACACCAAATAGTCATAATAAATGGCTTGCCTTTTGACAGACCCTTGGCCAGTAAGAGTATAGCTTTAATACACAGCTGGATCTCCATAATATATTCTTGTGGCCCATAAGATTTGGCTCTAAGAAAATGTTATTTTGCAGCAGCTTATGCTATTGTGAAAAGGAAGATCCAGTAATTGTTTTGTTAGAGCAATCTATAGCACTGAAAAACAGACTGTGTTGACACACTTGCGTAAACCTTTAAAGAAACAAGCAGATTCACAATCCTTACCTTTTTATACAGTTCAAAAATAATTTTCCAATATTCATTATAAAACAAATTGTATCTGAAAGGCGCTAAAGTATGACAGTTCAGATTTGTAAATTTAAAGTGGAAAATGCTTTGAAACCTCAAAACTTGAGAATGTTAATTAAAATATTCATAGATTATTGTAATTAGAAGGAAGAATTTTATTTTATAAATAAAAGGCTTTATGGAGGGAAATTGAAGCTATGTTGAGAAAGTTAAATTTAAAAGAAATATTTTCAGAGATTTCATTTCATTAAAACTTATTTAACTTTTTATGTAATAATGACACCATGTGTAACATTGCATTTTTATTAACAATCAAGCTCTCTCCACTCTGTCACACTTTATTTTAAATATATTGAATGTATCAATTAACTTTATCTTAACAACAATGTTTTTAAAGTAATCACATTTACAGTGGAGGAGAGTGATATAAAATCAATTTATTTTGTATTCTCAAAATGTTGCAATTTGAGGGGGTACTATTAGAAGAAAATTCTAAATTGAAGCATTTAGCAACTTCAAGGATCATGTTTTTAGTTCTGAGTTTGAAGCTCAGGAGGTAAGTTCCTGAGCTGACAATCTTTCATGGGTTTTAACTGGTCTGGATTCATGTCAGTCAGATGTAGAGAATCATTCTTACATGGTAGAATGGCACAAGCTGTGTATATTTCAGAAAATTAATAGTTAATGTTTGAGTGTGCTTCCTAATCTTCTATAAGAATTTCTTTGTGGTAATGTTTTATTTGTGCTCTAACAAATCAAAGCTTGCCCGAAAATCAGGAGGAGCTAGCCACTAGTTAACTATAAAGGTCTGGAGGTCTGTACAGACAGACAGGAAGTAATAGAACTAGGCAGAGAGAAGAAGTGGTATGGTGGGGTGGAGAAAGGAGCTCACTCACTTGAGGCTGAAAATTTTGTAGAGGTAATCTAATGGCTGCCTGCTCTGCCTCTCTGATCTTTCAGCTTTTACCCCAATATCTGGCTCTGGGTTTTTTTTATTAATAAAACTGTTTAGCAATTTGTTTTACATCTGGCCCCCAATTTATTTTCTTAATGTGTGTTTTTTCTTTTGTTTTCCTTAGAAAGTTGTCTTTATATACGCCAATGTTTTATGTTCTAAAAACAAAATAAAATGTTAATCTGAAAATTTCAAGTTCCTATGTTAATAATTCAGACAATTGACATATTATATACATATTTTAAAATGTATAGTATGATCCCACAGGGAAATTTTTTCTTTATAAACACTGTGTGCTGAAGGATCCAACGCATTTGTTTTTGTAACATTCATAGAGGCTTTGTAGGAATGGACTAAGGAGTGTGTATAGCTTTCTTTTGCAGAAAAGAAGGGTAAAGTTAAAGCTGTTCTTTAAGAGTAAGGAAAGTGCTTATTAAAGTGTCTATATTGACAGCTGTAATTTGAGTATCTGTGATATTGGAGATTGCTCTCTTTGGTATGAAATTTCTTGTTTGCTTTTATCAACTTAAAAATAGTAGTTTGAAAATGTATACTGATGAAAAACATCATTTATCTTTAACATTTGTATTTGTGGACTAATGGTAATGCTACATAAAGGAAGAAAGACTAACTTTGATGTCCTTTACCAGAGAGTACTGATCTCTCCTGTTCTACTCTAATAGCGGTCTGGTCTGACAGTAGTCTAATAAGAGAGGTCTAAACTAAGGGTCCTGAAGAAAACAGGTCTCTGTTGAACCATACAAGAAATGTGATATAGGAAAGTCATGATGAAATCTTGTCTTAATTTTCATAGAAATCTCCATTGTAATGGAGAAGCTTTGCTTACTGGCACTACTGACTCAGAGTAACAAAGAAATCCACAATCAGATATTATCAATCATAACCAACATACTGCTTTTAACATATTTGGTGTAGGAGAGGACATTGTTTTTAACACCTCACTGCTTCCAATAAATGGATTTGAATATGCTCACCAAATTTCATAAACAAATACAATTGTTCTGAGTCAGGGGCATCAGAGGGTTTCAACAGAAAGTAGGGAAGAGGATACATTGGAGAGTTTAAAACATGGCAAGCTGATTACAACATTTTTCTTAAATATTGATTAATGTAAATGAGTTGAGTATACACTATGTAAGAAGAAAGCATACATAGTTACAAATTATTTAGAAATATATTGTTAAGTTGATTGCAGGTTGAGTGAATGTTTTATTTGTAAAGGCAAATTTCAGCAAGCATTTCTCAGAAAAAAACATTCTCACATGTTTTGACTATTTATTTTTGAGTGTATTTTACAAAGCAGAAAGCCCCAGGATACTTAAAATTGTAATGGTGAATGACTATGTCATGCGTCACTAGTGAAGAAAGACCGAGTGATATTTCTTAGGTGCTCCTTTCTTCAGGCTGTTATACACTGTGGCAGTTTAATTTACCCCTGTGATGATGACTGTACAGATCTACAGATTCTGTTATGTATGAGGGAAGAAGATAAGGCCAAACACCTCTGCTCATATCCCGGAGAGCAAGGGCAAATAGATGTGTACTACCATAGCCAACTTCACCAAGAAGTTTCTCCAACACCTGCCAACAGTGAGGAAAATCATTATGTCTATTAGCTGACTTTTACAAAGCATTACTTTAGCATCATAGTGATCATTAGGAAATTAGGACCTAAGTCTTCCAACTGTTATGAAGCACAAACCCATTAGATATATGTGTAAAAGAATGACAAGATGGCAATTTATTTTGATTTCTATGAAATTACAACTTATTTTTAATTTCAAACTATTTTTATTTCTTTGCCTTTTGGGGAAGAAGGTTTTTGAGACGGTTTCTGTGTGTTGTCCTGGAACTAGCTCTAGCTCTGCAAACAAGGCTAAACTTGCACTTAGAGATCTGCCTGCCTCGGCCCCATATGGCTTTGACTTGTACACCTTAAGTGAGAAACACTACTTGCAAAAACTCCTTGTTGATATCTCCATTAGTTGAGGATTTTATCATGTCTCAGTTTTTCAAAATGTTTACTCTTTTTAATTTTTTTTCATGTAATGCATTTTGAGACTCTTCTTTCCCCTCCTTCCACTCCTGCTAGATCCTTGCCAGACCCCTTACCCAAAAAAGCTTCATGCTTTTTTTCTTTTTCTCTCTTTCCAAATAAAACAAAAACACCATAATAGAAATCAAAACAAACAAAGACCAACAAAACCAAAAAGTGCCAAAATAAAATGAAAGCACACACACAAGCAGAGGGTACGTTTTGAGCTGTCCACCTAATCCTGGTCATGGAGCCTGTCCTGGAGTGTGAGAACTAGTGCTATTTCATTGGAGAAAGCTGATTTTTACTTTCCCATAGGTCAATTTCAAAAAAAAAAAAATGCTTCTTGGTCAGGGTTGGGACTTTGTGTCCACTTATGCTTCTCAGTGATGGGATTCTGTCTGGTTTGAATCTGTGTCTGTCTAGCGTATGCTGTCACAGTCTCTGTGAGTTCACATGCATCTCCATCTTTCTTTTCTAGAAGATGCTGTTTTCATGGAGTTATACAACACTTCTGGCCCTTAATCTTTCTGGGTGCTCTTTTGCATAGGTCCCTGAGACTTGAGCAAGAGGAATTGATAGAGACATTCCATTTACGGGTGTGTGACCCAAAGTCTCTCACTCTCTGCACATGTCCAGTTTTGTGTCTCAGTGTTGATTCTCATCTACGCAAGAAGCTTGGTTGATGATGGTTGAGTGCTGCACTGATCTACAGGTATAGCAATACGTCCATAGTATTCATTTTATTGCTATGTTCCTTTTATACACTAATAGTAGAGGCCTTTCCTCTATATACATGACCTGTGGAGTCTCAGGTTATTAGCTACCTCAGCTATGTAAAGTATGGGTTGAATATCATACAGTGGATTTCTTTGTGGCTTTTCAGAAGGCCTTTAGTGGTAGTTAGCCTTCCTCATATTTCTTCTTTTATCCTGACCTTTAATCCCCTCACCTTTTAATATTCTGTTTCCGATACTATATCTACTTTCTTTTCCACAGAAGATCTCCTCCTCACTCCCTGTTTCCTTACTAACTTTATGGCTATTCAGATTGAAACACACATATCTAAAGCTCAATATCTAACATCCACATAAGAGAAACCATACCATACTTCTTTTGTATTTGTGTCTGGATTATCTCACAATGTTGTTTGTGTCTTCTTCCATTTACATGAAAATTTTCATAATTTCATTTTTCATTGCAGCAGAATATTATTCCATTGTATGAATGTACCACATCTGATTATCCATTCATCATTTGGTGGACATCTAGGCTGTTTCCAGTTCTTGAATTTTTTTAATTGGGCCACAATAAACATGGATGAGGAAGAATCTATTTAGTAAGATATAGAATCCTTTAGATATACTCTCAAGAATAGTATAGCTAGACCTTGTGGTTGACGGCTTCCAGCTGTTTTAGGAACCTCCACACTGATTTCCATAGTGACTGTACCAGTGACATCTTGATGAAGTTCAAAATGTATTTGCATCATATAAAAAGATTTTAATCTTTCTATGCTATTTATGTAAACATACACATATATATATGTGTGTGTGTCATATGAAATAACACACATTTTTAGGGAATTTTTTATGCATTTTGCATACTAACCACAGATCTCTCTCTCTTCCCTCCTCCTGCCCCTCCAGCCTTCTGCCTCCAACCTACCCTCATTCCCTTCTCCAACAAGATAATGTCTATAGGGAGACAGCAGAGCCTGGTCCATTCAGTAGAGGCAGGTCCAAGCCCCTCCCCCTGCATCAAGGCTATGCAAGCTGTCCACCATATGTAGTAGGCTCCAAAAAAAACATCTCATGCACCAGGGATGAATCCTGATCCTACTGCCAGGGGGCCCCTTAAGTAGATCAAACTACACAACTGTCTCACTTATGCAGAGAGCCCAGTCCAGTCCTGTGGAGGCTCCACAGCTGTTGGTCTAAAGTTCATGAGTTTCCACTAGTTTGGTTTGGTTGTCTCTGTAGATTTCCCCATCATAACCTTGATGCCCCTTGCTAATAGAATCCCTCTTCTCTCTCTTCAACTGGACTCCTTGAGATCAGCCTGGCGCTTGACTGTTGAATGAATCTCTGTATCTACTTCCATCAGTTACTGGATGAAGGCTAATGTTTGACCTTCTGAGTCTGGATCATCTCACTCAGGAGAGATGGCTCAGTAGTTAAGGAACACACATTTCTTAACTATTAATTTTGTTGAATTTCATTTTATTATTTATGAAGTGATGAATTTATCAGTAGTCCATAAAAATTTTAAAACATCATAGAATCACTTTTCTTTTCATGTGTAGACATGGATATGTATATGCACACATGCATATGTATGTGAGTGTTTTCTTATGTCTGTTTTAGTGCGTATAACTATTTGTGTACATGCATGTGTAGGCAAAGGACAACAACTGTGCTTTCTTTTATTTTGTTCCATTTCTTCTTTCTGAAAGAGAGTCCCTCACTGAACATGCAGCTTATTGATTCATCCAGTCTGGTTGGCAAACAAGGAACCATAAAATTTCCTGTCTCTGTCCTTTAGTACTGGAATTAAGGTAATCTGCTCTTTTTAAATGGTTTATGTATGTTGAATTTAAGACCTCATGTTTGTATAAGAAGCACGGACTGAGCCATCTCCACAAACCACATTGTTCACTTTATCTTAACTATCCAATCCCTTGATTCTTACTCCATAAATCAAGTAAAGAGATTATATAATGTACCACTACATAATCAGATGACAGATTCAATGTTTATGGTTCTTTGCCTTGAGGATTTGTCTAGATCGGCATATCTTTTTTGAATATCTCCATTCTCCTGGACTACATCTTCAAAGATGATCATCATTCTTGGTCTACTCTCTAGATTTTGCTTTGCTCAATGTCCACATATATTCCACAACGAAGGGATGTTTGCTCTTTAGACATTGTGGTACATCATTCTCACTTGCAGAGCACACATACAAGAGTAGCAGTATTGATTTATAAAACAAAGAAATTGCAAAAGTATACTGTTATAAGTTTATAATTTTGTGTTGGGTAGTATTACAGCTGTTCTTGGATTCATGAAGCCTGAAGACTCTAAACTGAACATGCCTGGACACAGAAGTGATACACACATATAAAATAGTGAATTTTTATATACAACTTTACTTTAAACTAGAACATCTAATGTAGTACATCACAACAGTGATATTTAATTACCATTTGTTATTGCTTTTTTGAAGATGCTGTTTCATCATACAAGCATAGCTCAAATAAAATACAGTATAAGCCCAAAAGACAAGGAAAGAGACATCAGTGTCCACTATGATAAGGCATTCTAGAGCCATAGACATTTCTAAGAGACAAATATGTGAGCGATACTGTCACGGGCTGTCAATTGGAATTCAACTATAGTTAGATCATTGTGATAATCACCAATGAAGGAAACATTTGTTCATCTTTAGGGTCTGTAAAACATAAAAACAATAATCTGAATAGGTCACTGCTTAGTACTTTTATCTTTTGTACGCTGAATTGGTTTGAATCTATTAAAAGCCTGACTTATTCATACCACAGTATATATAACAATACAGCAAATTTAAATGTATATTGTTGTCTTCCTGATTTTCTTGTCTTACAATAACTACAACTGAAAAGCCCATCTTAGTCATTTTTGGACCTTCACCAAATTTTCTTTAATCTTTCACTTACATTTTGTTTATGTTACTTGCAAATAAACTTACAAATATGTTTCCTGAAATTTGTAATGAGCTTTATTTTCTGTAACATCAGAATACATTTAATCTTTCTTTATATAGTATTGTTGCTGAGATAAAGATGTTAGTTTTAGGAAGATATTTATATTTAAAGAAGATATTTTTATTAATTTTATATTCTAAAACCACATGAGGGTTTTTCTACTTTGAATCACATGTACTTCTTACTATATGTTATACTGTAGATTTGCTCATATTTACTTTAATATTTAATGGAGAATTATATGCTCAGAAATTACCTTGTTGTTTCTTAGCATGTAGCTGACTTTATTTGTCTGTCTATATTATACAAGTCTATAAACTATGGTGATGACTAATAGCAAACAATTAAAAGCCTAGAATAAACTGATGTAACATATTGACGGATTCCAGGTTTCATAAACATTGCTAACACAAACATGCTGATTTATAAATGTCAGTATATATTAAGTATAGTGATAAATCAAAATGCAAAGGAATAAATTAGTATTTATACTATTATAACAGGAGATATATCAGAATAATATAACGTGATCATTTAAATAGATTTCCAATAACATTTAAATCCTGCATGATTTTTGCATGGTGGTTTGTGGAGAGATAAGTCCTTAATTTCTTTCTGTTGATTGAGCAATCACATACTTCATAAACGCCTCTGATCTTCGATAACTATCCTCATATAAAGGACAATTTCACTAATCACACATTCATCATTTGAATCATTTCTTATTTGCATGTTATAACTGGCTTTTCATGGCTATCTATTTATATTTAATTACTTTTTATGAGCAGTATTTCATACTTGAAAAGGGTCTTTGACAATTAATAAATATAGCAACCTACAAAATATTTGCTCATTATCGAGCAGACTATGAAGACTATCCCCAGAATGTTTATTTCCAGTATTCACCTTACGCTTTTCTAATATTACCAATTTCTTCATTCTCCATGTGTCTTGTACATTATGCAAGTGGTCATTTGTCTGATGCTTTTGTCTGACTAATAACAATTCAGGTATAATAACCAATGACAATTATGAATAGTCACAAGAAATTTTGAGAAAAATGTTCTTTCCATCAATGGTAGCACATGTGCTAAAAACATGTTAATTAAGTGCTACAGAAGGGAAGTGGAACATGACCTCAAAGAGATCTGAACTTTATTTGATTTTCCACCAAGAAGGCTACATTCAGCACAGGTCTGCAACTATTTACTACCATTAGGTTTTCTTTTATAAGAAAATTTTTATTTTTGAAGTTGGAATTTACTTACATCATTTCCTTTCTTCTGTTTTGTTCCTCCAAATTCTCTCAAACACTGCAACACACTGTTAAATTTATATTCTATTTTCATAGCTACTGTTTTACACACACACATGCACCTATGTGTGTATGTGTGCATGTGTGGATGTGTATGCATGTGTATCTATCCCTAAATATATAAATGTGACCTTCTCAGTCCATAAGTATGATGTAACCTGTATTTACATGATGTTACAGTAGACCACTTGGTACTGAATAACTAACTTGGAATTATTCATTTCTTCCTCTGTTCCCATTCCAAAGTTGGATGAAGTTCTTTGCTTATGGCTGAGGTCCCATGAGCCTTCCCTATATCGTGTTAGCATGTCCATTTATGTCATCATTTCTCAGGTCTGGTTTATGCATCCATGTTGTTGCTTTGGTGTTTTTCAAAGTCGTTATGCTTCTGATTTCTGAATTACATTAGTTTTCAATTGACACTGTATCATGTTATAAAAATAATCTCAAAATAATACTCATGTTATTCTGCATGTCTGAAGTCTAGCATGGATTCCACTGCTCTATGGCCAAGTTGCTGGGAGCATATTATTTTTCTGGTAGTTCTGAAAATGAAAATAAATAAACAATAAAGAGATAAGTAAGTAAATAAAGCATTCTGCTTCCTAGTAGAATCCAGCTTCTTGTGATTTTAGGGATGAGATCCCTGCTCTCCCACTAGCTGACAGATGAATACCCCACCTACTTCCTTTCAGTGCCAATAGTCTCTAGCTGGGTTCTTTCTCTGAGATCCTTTCTGACTTTGCCCTCAGCAGTATCACACTGTTTTCCCTATTCTGGTCTACCTGCCTGCTTTAAAGTGTTGTGTGACTAGATTCCAAACATATGGCTAATCTTCCTATTATATGGTCTATTGCCTTAATGACAGCTGCAAAGTCCCTTCTGTCATGTAATATTATGTATTCAAAAGTCTATGGATTGTAAAATATGGATATCCTTTGAAAACTCAATGGCATCATATTTTAGCACACACAACTCTCATTAGTGTAGGGAAGTAGAAAATAAACTATTGGTAAAAGAGAAATTAGAAATTTAAATTCATGTGAGCTTAATGAAAATGAGAATTAACATGTAAATATGCAAGAATTCAATTCTTCATCAAAAATTGTGTTGCTATGAAAGGAATTTAAATAATCGTAGCTATTCCATTATTTCTTCTAATTAATTTCTTCTCAGTTCAGAAACTAAAAGGAGAGAATTCTTACCTTTTGTTATTGTCATTATTACACAATACAAATTACAAACTTTAATGTTCTTTTGAGGCAGGTCTCGTTATTCAGCTCTACTTGGCCTTTTGCTTCTCAGGCTATCCTCAGATTCATGGCAATCAGTGTCTCAGCTTTGCTGTTGCTAGGATCAGGACTATACAGATCTTAGCTTTTTGATATTTGTTAGAACTACAAATGCTTCTTCACTTATGCTGGGCTCATTTCTTGACTAGCCTTTCTTCACATGGAATACAACGTAAGGTTAAAATCCATTTGTTATATGCAACAACATCACTTGGCAACACAGTGCACCATAAACCATTCAATGCATTTCCTCAAGATCTCGTGGTTTCTAGAGTTTGTGGGTCACTGGCACTGGCCAATGTCATATAGCAGTACTGTACTATATACTGATAACCTATTATTATTATTAGCAAAACATAAAATCTGAAATGATTATCTGCTAAATTTGTATGAATTTTGAACAATTGTACAGTTAAAAAAATAAGTGAAGTCATTTTAAGCTATGGGCTTTCTGTATGAGTTACTATAAATGGTGTTGTGTCAGGATGCAGTGCCAAATTATTAATTATGATAGTATTAAATGAATAAATGTCAATTTTATTCAAACCTTATAAATGACCCAAGAATTGCTTGTTTGCCATATATGAGTGGGGTAGGCAGATAAAATAAGAAAAAAGAGAAGAAAACAATACCCTTAAACTTTGGTATGAAGAGAAGTGTGGAAATGCCTCCCACAGAAGTAAAAATTTAGCAACGATAAGAACAAAAATCATTACATTGTTTATTTGATCAAGTTAGAACCAAGGCAAAGGATGTTGATATCACCCAAATACTCTCATCATTACATTAAAGAAAAATTCCCTCAAGTGATATTACATATATAGAAAACCCTTTGTAATTTTTAAGAACAGTACTTTAGGAATTGTTATCATTTGTTATTTCACAGCCAAGAATTTGAGATTTTTCTTCCTAATTTGGCTTTGAACTGAGTGTGCATCCCATTATGTGAAACAAACAAGCAAATAAAAAGGCAAAATCATTTATTCTTCACAGAGATGGTGTGAAATTTGGACCACAAGCAAAAGTCAAGCTGCTACTGTGCTGCAGATGCCCAACTTGATTCTTAAATAGGTTTAGAAAAAAGATGTTGCCACAGCAGTAACAAAATGAAAAATGCTGAGTAGACTAAAATTTATGTACAACATGGGGCAATATACAGACTACATTCATTTTTTCTTATTACCTACAATTATTGTTAGGATGCATAGACCTCCCATTTACGAGCATATACACATAGAAGAGGATTTCTTTAAAGAAAATAAAAACCACACCCTATACTCACCATAGAATTATTTTATATTTATATTTAATTAATACAAGCAGGTATAGAGTTGGATTAACAAGGACAATTAAAATTGTTAAAAGAATGTGTCCATATACATATATGATTGTAAGAACAATTAATGAAAAAGAGGCTATGCATTTGAAAAAGATCACAAAGGGGTAGATGGGAGGGTTAGCAGGGAGAAAATTGAAGGAGTAAATGATGTTATTACGTTATAATCTAAAAACAAAAAGGGAAAAAGAATAGTTCTCAGATCATCTCTCTACACAGCATACTAAAAGCATAGGAGATGATGGACATATTAACTGGCTCAGTTTTGTCACTTTATAATGTACATATAATCGACAACATAAATGGAAAGAAATCTTAATGGTACTGGAGAAAGACATATGGAAGTTTTAACCTGGGCTTTACAGAAAGCTGGGAAATCTAGTACAATTAATTTTAAGTTTATGTAGCAATTTTGTTCATAATGTAAGAATTAAAATACCTCATATTAATAATAATTTGGATTTCTTCATCAATTAATTATTATAGCAAATATATACTATTTGTTTTATTTTAAAAGGCCCCAGTTAACCAAAATTCTCCACATTTGTTTAGCTATCTAATATTATAGTCAATTGATCATAGTTTAAATGATTTAACTATCTGTTCCATTTCTCTTTAAGTTGAAATCATGTTCATTTCCTTATAGTCCTAACTTGTAGGAACTACTTATTAATAATAAAACTACTAGTGAATATAAATATTTTTACTACTCCAACTATTAGTCATTAACTACAGAGATCAGCATTATTTTACCTAGTGAGATTAAATAAAAAGTCATCAAAGCATTACTTACTTATCAAACTGGAGATTTTTAAAATTATTTAAATTTGAGCCAGAAAGTCAGCAACAAGGAGAACAACTGTATTGTGTTGGTATTCTTTTACGTGGGTGAACATGCATATGTCAAGGAGCTATAGGTAAATCTGTGAATGTTGAAACTTTTTATGAAACTGGCATCTTCACCTTTGCCCTGACATGTCTAAACATATTTCCCAAGCATGTGTAAGTATAGTACATTTCAAAATTACCAAAAAATTTATACACCATATTTATTATATTTATTAAAGCATTTGTTCATATTAAAATTATAGCAGCATCTCTATTAATGAACTAATCAACTACCGTATTTTCCAAATAATAGGCCCAGTTTAGGTGAAGAATTAATTTGTTTTTAATATTCCATTAGTCTTTTTATCTTTAAGAATTATTATTTTTTCTTTTATGGCTTTCATGGCTTTGACTTTGTTTTTTTCAAAATTACAAACCTCTCATTTCGTAGAATGTCTCTCAATTTGGTTTGACTTTTGCTTGCTAGTGACTCTTTTCAAATGGTGTATTTCTAACTGCAGTATCATGTAAGTGCCTCTGTCCTCTGCTGCACTTTATTATATCAGGAGGCACATGCTGTCGGTTTGTCTCATTACTGGGAGGGTTACCTTTGATGATTTACCTGAGATTTTTAAACTCTGGATCAATTTATTGTAAAGTATCTAGCTCTTTCTTATAAAAATAAAGGTAATTTAAAGTGTCTAACTTTGAGAATATGGAAATACTCTGCCACTCATTAAATTTTTGCCCAGAACTGCCATTCTTCAGTTTGTCTAATTCAATTATTGTAACACTTGATGAATCATGCTCTTTCTTACTGTGTTATTCCTTCTATCTATTGCTGCTTTCCCCTAGTTAAAAAAAAAAAAAAACACAGACTAAACTTAACTCCAAGGAAATCTGTAATTTTGGAAGTGCCTCATGATCAACAAAAGGTGAAAAGGCTTATTAACAACTTACAGTGCTATGCTCAAAAAGGGAAGATTTCATGTTATCAGTCCAGGTTGAATAGTACAAACTTTCTTTAGGCATGATTATCTGTATAACTTGGCTTAGCTATGAGTTAACTGGAACATTAAAATAAATAAGTATCATTGAGATTTGGATAGTCTCTTCCAAGTACAAAATGCCTTACACATACTTTCAAAATTCTCACTTTACAGATGATGTTCTTATGTTAGTAATTACGGAAAATTTACCTCAAAGGACTTCAAGCTGATGCTTGTCCACTCTGCTGTATCAATAAGGAAAGAACCTTTGAAGTCTTACATATACTTTCACCTATTTAATCACATGAAATTATAACACTGCAAGTAAAAGCATTGTTCCCATTTTCTCTCATTAATTCACCAATTACAGTTATCAGTATGAACTCATCAACACCTGCTTTAAAACACAAATGTCAATTACTATCCTCAATGTAGGTGCTTGTATATTATTGCAAGGCCAACTCTTCAGGGTAATTTCAATTCCTTTGAATGAGCTGTCAAAAAAAAAGTTATTTCCAATTACACACTAACGATTTATTATTGAGCAATATATAAACAAAGACAAACTATCAAGACAGTAATAATGCAAAATCTGCTAATGTGATCTATAAGTACCACCAAATATGAAGGACAAAGTCAATAAGGAAAGAAGACCCACAGCAACCGCTAAATCTGAGGGCTTTTTAAAGTAAACTCAAAGAAGAAGGGGTAGTTTTCACGAATGCAAGAAAAAAGGTGAATATTGCCTAATAGTTAAATAATGCAATGAAGTCAGCAATGTTATTTGTTTTTAATTTTTTGGCTCTTTGGGGTCCTGCCACCCAGCTCCCAAATAAATCACACACACGGAGGCTTATTCTTCCTTATAAATGCCGGCCTTAGCTTTGCTTGTTGCTAGTCAGCTTTTCTTTTTTTTTTTTTAATTTATTTTAATTTATTTTGCAATACAATTCAGTTCTACATATCGGTCATGGATTCCCTTGTTCTCCCCCCTCCCGTCCCCCTCACCTTCCCCCCAACGCCGCCCCCCCCCCCATTCCCATCTCCTCCAGGGCAAAGCCTTCCCCACAGACTGAGGTCAACCTGGTAGACTCAGTCCAGGTAGGTCTAGTCCCCTCCTCCCAGGCCGAGCCAAACAATCCTGCATAGGCCCCAGGTTTCAAACAGCCAACTCATGCAATGAGCACAAGATCTGGTCCCACTGCCTGGATGCCTCCCAAACAGATCAAGCCAATCAACTGTCTCACCCATTCGGAGGGCCTGGTCCAGTGTGGACCCCTCAGCCATTGGTTCATAGTTCATGTGTTTCCATTCATTTGGCTATTTGTCCCTGTGCTTTATCCAACCTTGGTCTCAACAATTCTCGCTCATATAAACCCTCCTCATTCTCATTAATTGGACTCCCAGAGATCCACCCAGGGCCTAGTCATGGATCTCTGCATCCAGATCCCTCAGTAGTTGGATGAGGTTTCTAGCACAACAATTAGGGTGTTTGGCCATCCCATCACCAGAGTAGGTCAGTTCGGGCTGTCTCTCGACCATTGCCGGCAGTCTGTTGTGTGGGTATCTTTGTGGATTTCTGTGGGCCTCTCTAGCACTTTGCTTTTTCCTGTTCTCATGTGGTCTTCATTTACCATGGTCTCCTATTCCTTGTTCTCCCTCTCTGTTGTTGATCCAGCTGGGATCTCCCGCTCCCCCCAAGCTCTCTTTCCCTCGACCCTCGCCTTTCATTACCCCCACTCATGTCCAGGCTGTTCATGTAGATCTCATTCCATTTCTCTGTCATTGGGCGATCCCTGTGTCTTTCTTGGGGTCCTGTTTTCCAGGTAGCCTCCCTGGTGATGTGAGTAGCAGACAAGTCATCCTTGTTTCATGTCTAGTATCCTGCTATGAGTGAGTACATACCATGTTTGTCTTTCTGAGTCTGGGTTACCTCACTCAGGATGATTTTTTCTAGATCCATCCATTTGTCTGCAAACCTCATGATGCCATTGTTTTTTTCTGCTGAGTAGTATTCCATTGTGTATATGTACCACATTTTGTTTATCCATTCTTCAGTTGAAGGGCATCTGGGTTGTTTCCATGTTCTGGCTATTACAAACAATGCTGATATGAACATAGCTGAACAAGTGCTCTTATGGTGTGGTTGAGCATTTCTTGGGTATATGCCCAAGAGTGGTATAGCTGGATCTTGGGGGAGATTGATTCCCAATTTTCTAAGAAAGCGCCATATTGATTTCCAAAGTGGTTGTACAAGCTTGCATTCCCACCAGCAGTGGAGAAGAGTTCTCCTAGCTCCACATCCTCTCCAGCATAAGGTGTCTTCAGTGTTTTTGATCTTAGCCATTCTGACAGGCATAAGGTGGTATCTCAGAGTTGTTTTGATTTGCATTTCCCTGATGATTAGGGATGATGAGCAATTCCTTAAATGTCTTTCGGCCATTTGAGTTTCCTCTGTTGAGAATTCTCTGTTTAGTTCTATAGCCCATTTCTTAATTGGACTGTTGGGCATTTTGATGTCTAATTTCTTGAGTTCCTTATATATTCTGGATATCAGTCCTCTGTCAGATGTGGGGTTGGTGAAGATCTTTTCCCATTCTGTAGGCTGTCGCTTTGCCTTGTTGACCGTATCCTTTGCTCTACAAAAGCTTCTCAGTTTCAAAAGGTCCCATTGATTGATTGTTTCTCTCAGAGTCTGTGCTACTGGTGTTCTATTTAGGAAGTAGTCTCCAATGCCAATGCGTTCAAGACTACTTCCTACTTTCTCTTCTAGCAGGTTCAGAGTAGCTGGATTTATGTTGAGGTCCTTGATCCACTTGGACTTAAGTTTTGTGCACGGTGATAGATATGGATCTATTTGCAGCCTTCTACATGTTGATATCCAGTTTTGCCAGCACCATTTGTTGAAGATGATTTCTTTTTTCCATTGTGCACTTTTGGCTTCTTTGTCAAAAATTATATGTTCATAGGTGTGCGGATTAATGTCAGGGTCTTCAATTCGATTCCATTGGTCCACATGTCGGTTTCTATGCCAGTACCAAGCTGTTTTTATTACTGTAGCTCTATAGTAGAGCTTGAAGTCAGGGATCGTGATGCCTCCAGAAGTTGTGTTATTGTACAGGATTCCTTTGGCTATCCTGGGTTTTTTGTTTTTCCATATGAATTTGAGTATTATTCTTTCCAGGTCTGTGAAGAATTGTGTTGGTATTTTGATGGGGATTGCATTGAATCTGTAGATTGCTTTTGGTAAGATTGCCATTTTTACTATGTTAGTCCTGCCTATCCATGAGCATGGGAGATCTTTCCATTTTCTGACATCTTCTTCAATTTCTTTTTTCAGGGACTTAAAGTTCTTGTCATATAGGTCCTTCACTTGATTGGTTAGTGTTACCCCAAGGTATTTTATGCCATTTGTGGCTATAGTAAAGGGTGATGTATCTCTGATTTCCTTCTCCACTTCTTTGTCCATTGTATATAGGAGGGCTACTGATTTTTTTGAGTTGATCTTGTATCCTGCTATGTTGCTGAAGGTGTTTATAAGCTGTATCAGTTCCTTGGTGGAATCTTTGGGGTCGCTCAAGTATACTATCATGTCATCTGCAAATAGGGAAAGCTTGACTTCTTCCTTTCCAATTTATATCCCCTTAATCTCCTTATGTTGTCTTATTGCTCTGGCTAGAACTTCAAGTACTATATTGAATAAGTATGGGGAGAGTGGACAGCCTTGCCTCGTTCCTGATTTTAGTGGAATTGCTTTGAGTTTCTCTCCATTTAATTTGATGTTGGCTGTTGGCTTGCTGTAAATTGCCTTTATTATGTTTAGGTATGTTCCCTGTATTCCTGATCGCTCTAATACCTTTATCATGAAGGGGTGTTGGATTTTGTCAAATGCCTTTTCTGCATCCAGTGAGATGATCATATGGTTTTTTTCTTTGAGTTTGTTTATATGGTGTATTATATTGACGGACTTTCGTATGTTGAACCACCCTTGCATCCCTGGAATGAATCCTACTTGATCATGGTGGATAATTGTTTTGATGTGTTCTTGGAGTCTGTTTGCCAGTATTTTATTGAGTATTTTTGCATCAATGTTCATGAGGGAGATCGGTCTGTAGTTCTCTTTCTTTGTTGTATCCTTGTTTGGTTTAGGAATTAGGGTAATTGTAGCCTCGTAGAAGGAGTTTGGTAATGTTCCTTCTGTTTCTATTGTGTGGAACAATTTAGAGAGTATTGGTATTAACTCTTCTTTGAAGATCTGGTAGAATTCTGCACTGAAACCATCTGGTCCTGGGCTTTTTTTGGTTGGGAGACTTTTAATGACTGTTTCTATTTCGTTAGGGGTTAATGGACTATTTAAATAGTTTATCTGGTCTTGATTTAACTTAGGTATGTGGTACCTATCCAGAAAGTTATCCATTTCTTTTAGGTTTTCCAGTTTTGTCGAATAGAGGTTTTTGAAGTATGACCTGATGATTCTCTGGATTTCCTCAATGTCTGTTGTTATGTCCCCCTTTTCATTTCTGATTTTGTTGATTTGGATGCTCTCTCTCTGTCTTTTGGTTAGTTTGGATAAGGGCTTGTCTATCTTGTTGATTTTCTCAAAGAACCAACTCTTTGTTTCATTAATTTTTTGTATTGTTCTCTTTGTTTCTATTTTATTGATTTCAGCTCTCACTTTGATAATTTCCTGGCGTCTATTTTTCCTGGGAGACTGTGCTTCTTCTTGTTCTAGAGCTTTCAGGTATGCTGTTAAGTCTCTAGTGTGAGATTTCTCCAACTTATTTATGTGGGCATTTAGTGCTATGAATTTCCCTCTTAGTACTGCTTTCATAGTGTCCCATAAATTTGGATATGTGGTGTCTTCATTTTCATTGATCTCTAGGAAGTCTTTAATTTCTTTCTTTATTTGTTCCTTAACCCATTGGTGATTCAGTTGGGTATTATTCAGTTTCCATGAGATTGCAGGTTTTCTGTAGTTTTTGTTGTTGTTGAAATCCAACTTTAGACCATGGTGGTCTGATAGAACACAGGAGGTTATTCCAATTGTTTTGTATCTGTTTAGATTTGTTTTGTGGCCAAGTATGTGGTCAATTTTAGAGAAGGTTCCATGGGGTGCTGAGAAGAAGGTATATTCTTTTTTGTTAGGATGGAATGTTCTGTAGATATCGATTAAGTCCATTTGAGTCATGACATCAGTTAAGTCCTTTATTTCTCTGTTAAGTTTCAATTTGGGAGATCTGTCCAGTGGTGAAAGTGGGGTGTTGAGGTCTCCCACTATTAATGTGTGGGGTTTTATATGTGATTTAAGCTTTAGTAATGTTTCTTTTACATATGTGGGTGCCCTTGTGTTTGGGGCATAAATATTCAGAATTGAGACTTCATCTTGGTGGATCTTTCCTGTGATGAGTATGTAATGCCCTTCTTGATCTCTTTTGATTGATTTTAGTTTGAAGTCTATTTTGCTGGATATCAGGATGGCTACACCCGCTTGTTTCTTAAGACCGTTTGATTGGAAAGTCTTTTCCCAGCCTTTTATTTTTAGGTAGTGTCTATCTTTGAATTTGAGATGTGTTTCTTGTATGCAGCAGAAAGATGGGTCCTGCTTTCGCATCCATTCTGTAAGCCTATGTCTTTTTATAGGTGAATTAAGTCCATTGATATTGAGGGAAATTAATGACCAGTGATTGTTCATTCCTGTTATTTTTTGGTGGTGATGTGTGGGTACTTCTATTCGTTGGGGTTTACTGCTGTGGCTTTATCTGTTGCCTGTGTTTTCGAGGGTGTATCTGACTTCCTTAGATTGGAATTTTCCTTCTAGTGCTTTCTGTAGGGCTGGGTTTGTGGATAAGTATTGTTTAAATCTGGCTTTGTCATGGAATGTCTTGTTCACTCCATCTATGGTGATTGAAAGTTTTGCTGGGTATATTAGTCTAGGTTGACATCCATGGTCTCTTAGTGTCTGCATTACATCTGTCCAGGTTCTTCTGGCTTTCAAAGTCTCCATTGAGAAATCGGGTGTTATTCTGATGGGTTTGCCTTTATATGTCACTTGGCCTTTTTCCTTTGCTGCTCTTAATATTCTTTCTTTATTCTGTACGTTTAGTTGTTTAACTATTATGTGGCGAGGGGACTTTTTTTGGGGGTCTAGTCTGTTTGGTGTTCTATAAGCTTCTTGTATCTTCATAGGCATTTCCTTCTTTAAGTTGGGAAAGTTTTCTTCTATGATCTTGTTGAATATATTTTCTGTGCCCTTGAGTTGGTATTCTTCTCCTTCTTCGACCCCTATTATTCTTAGGTTTGGTCTTTTCATGGTGTCCCAAATTTCTTGGACATTTTGGTTCATGACTTTGTTGGCTTTAGTGTTTTCTTTGACTGATGAATGTATTTCTTCTACTGTATCTTCAACGCTAGAGATCCTCTCTTCCATCTCTTGCATTCTGTTGATTATACTTGCATCTGAAGTTCCCAATCGTTTTCTCAGATTTTCTATTTCCAGCATTCCCTCTGTTTGTGTCTTCTTCATTTTTTCTATTTCCCTTTTCAGGTCTTGGACTGTTTCCTTCATTTGTTTCATTGATTTTTCTTGATTTTTCTCTCAGTATTTTATTGTTTTCTTCCAGGACTTTATTGATTTCTTCTAATTTGTTTGCCCTTTCCTCTAGTTGTTTACAGCGTTCTTCACATTTTTTTGTCTTTTCCTCTACACAAGCCTCTAGCTTCTTCATGATGTCATTCATAAGGCTGTTTTCTTCTGCTTCTTCCAATTTCTGATGTTCAGGTCTAGGTGTTGGAGGAGGGCTAGGGCCTGGTGATGCTGTATTGCTATTCATTTTGTTGTATATGTTTCTGCCTTGACGTCTGCCCATCTCCTTGTGCTTCGTTACTGGCCTTATCCGCACACTTGGTTCAGCCAGACCAGTGTTCCAAAAGGGAAGTCCGGAGCAAGATGGGAGCTGGGGGCCGGCCTCTAAGTCTCAGGAAGAGGCTTGGGGCTCAGGCGGATGGGAGTGGGGGCAGGGCGTGGAGACTGCAGGGTCTGCCAGGGGTCTTGGAGAAGGGGATCCTTCCCGGTGGGGCTAGCAGGGAACCTGCCCGGTGGCCAGAACCTGGGGCCAAGTTGGGCAGGTCTTCCCTGGAGTGGCTGGTGCCCAGGGATGGGGTCTGGGGCAAGGAAGGGTACTCACCAGTTTTCCAAAAGGGAAGTCCGGAGCAAGATGGGAGCTGGGGGCCGGCCTCTAAGTCTCAGGAAGAGGCTTGGGGCTCAGGCGGATGGGAGTGGGGGCAGGGCGTGGAGACTGCAGGGTCTGCCAGGGGTCTTGGAGAAGGGGATCCTTCCCGGTGGGGCTAGCAGGGAACCTGCCCGGTGGCCAGAACCTGGGGCCAAGTTGGGCAGGTCTTCCCTGGAGTGGCTGGTGCCCAGGGATGGGGTCTGGGGCAAGGAAGGGTACTCACCAGTTTTCCAAAAGGGAAGTCCGGAGCAAGATGGGAGCTGGGGACCGGCCTCTAAGTCTCAGGAAGAGGCTTGGGGCTCAGGCGGATGGGAGTGGGGGCAGGGCGTGGAGACTGCAGGGTCTGCCAGGGGTCTTGGAGAAGGGGATCCTTCCCGGTGGGGCTAGTAGGGAGCCTGCCCGGTGGCCAGAACCTGGGGCCAAGTTGGGCAGGTCTTCCCTGGAGTGGCTGGTGCCCAGGGATGGGGTCCGGGGCAAGGAAGGGCACTCACCCACTAGTCAGCTTTTCTTAACTGTAATTAACTCATCTACTTTTTGTCTCTGGGCTTTTACCTTTTTCTATTTGTGTATATTTTTCTCTCTTACTCCTTGGCTGGCTGTGTGGCTGGAAGGATGGCCCCTGAAGTCCTCCTCTCCTTGTTCTCTTGCTTTTTTCTTCCTCTCTTCCAAAATTTCTCCTTCTATATATTCTCTCTGCCTGCAAACCTTGCCTATCCTTTCTCCTGCACAGCTATTGGCCATTCAGCTCTTTATTAGACCATGCTGTGTTTTAGACAGGCACAGTAACACAGCTTCACAGAGTTAAACAAATGCAAAATTGAAGAATGCAACACATCTTCACATCATTAAACAAATGTTCCACTATTGTTGTTTTTACTCTTTTCTTGGGGCCCACCACCCAGTTACCAAATAAATCACACACGGAAGCTTATTCTTAATTATCAATGCCCAGCCTTAGCTTGGCTTAGTTTCCTTCCAGCTTTTCTTAACTTATTCCAACTACCTTTTGCCTCCGGCCTTTTCCCGCTCTCTAACTTCTGTAAATCTTACTCTTATTCCATGGCTCGCTGTGTAGCTGGGTGGCTGGCCCCTGGAGTCCTTCTCTTTCTCTGGTTCCTAGATTTCTCCTCCCAGATTTCTCCCTCTATATATTCTTTCTTCCTGCCAGAATCACCTATCCTTTCTCTTGCCTTGCTATTGGCCAGTTCTTTATTAGGCCATCGGGTGTTTTACACAGGCACAGTAACACAGCTTCACAGAGTTAAACAGATGCAACATAAGCAAAAGTAACATACCTTAAAATAATATTCTACTACATTTCCCCGTTTTTGTCTAAATAAAAATGAAAGGGTTTTAACTTAAACATAGTAAGACTATATACAATAACAATTATCAAGTAAGGCTACATTCACAATATTCTGTCCATTTGTAGTTAGCATCTTGAGAGAAAATAATGCATTAACTATCCTATCTTAGTGAATCTAAAATTTTATACCTAACTTACTACCTATCATATAACTAAGGAAAACTGCAACTATAACTATTTAGTCTTCAACTCCATGAAAGACCCAGAAGGATGTAATATTATCTAACAACAGAGACATTTGGCTGCCTAGACAGTCACCCAAAGTTCCTCTGCAATGTTGGGGCATCCATCTTCAACCTACAGGCCTAGAGTATCTGGCAGACTTTTCTGTGAAGCAGGAATTTTGGACTGTCCTGCCTTGTTGTGGCAATGTTCATTAGTCACTTTCCTGTGTGTCCTGCAGAATGTCTGGCAGTTGCCGTGTGTCTGGGTAACTGGCCCTGGAGTACTCCTCCTTTGGCTGCTCCTAGATCTTAGATCTCTCCTCCCAGTTTTCTCCTTCTATATATACTCTCTGCCTGCCAGAATCACCTATCCTTTCTCTTGCCTTGCTATTGGCCAGTTCTTTATTGGACCATCAAGTGTTTTACACAGGCACAGTAACACAGCTTCACAGAGTTAAACAAATGCAACATGAATAAAAGTAACACACTTTAAATATTCTACTATATTCCACAGCATAAACAAATATAACACATCTTCAAATAATATTCTATAACACAGAAGGATCTGGTTTTTTTTTCACATATTTTTCCATGTCTCTCTGTCTTTGTAGTTAAGAATTCTTTTTTCCCTCCAGGTAGAGGAGGACAGCTTACATGTGAAGGTTTTATGGTTGACTTCAGGAAAAGGTTATGAAATACTTAAGTTTCTCAGAATAGTCAGCTTAACCTATTCAATTTGCCAAGGGACACAATTTTGAGTCATATCTTAAACTCTAGCACGTGCCATGTTTTATTTAAAATTTTATATATACTTAGAAACTTTATTGGTGAATATTATAGTATAATAAATGACCTTGATAGCTTAAATTTATTTTTAGACTTCAGTTATACATACGGTTATAACATCATATTTTTATCAGGGCTTCAGGTTAATTACTTTTCTGTTTCTGTGAGAGTATACCTCAACACAAATAAGTTAAGGAAGAAAGGGTTTATTTTAGTCCATAGCTCCAGAAGGGATACAGTCCACCACAGGGGAGGATGAATGGCCATTGAAAAGCATGGAAGCAGAAGCAACATCTGGTTGATAGCAAGTGGTCCACAAACAGGACCAAAGAGATACGAAATTTAGGGACATTATAAACCCTTAAAACTCATCCATAACAACATACTTCTTTGCACAATGCTTCCACCTCTTAAGAGTTCCTTAGCATTCCCAACAGCACCACCAACAGGCATCCATATAATCAACTACATGGGTCTGTAAGGGGCAGTTCTCATTAAAATCACTGCATTCCAATACAAATACTCATAGACTCATAACCATGATTCAAAATGCATTTAGTCCAAACTCAATAGTCCCTGTAGTATTTACAGTCTCAATACTGTTCAAAAGTCCAAAGATTCTTCTGAGACACAGGACTATCTCTTATCTGTGAACCCCTATTAAACAAAGTTCACATTACATTCTTCTGACATAGAATGACACAGAATATACATTCCCATTTCAAAATAGAATCATAGGGGCATAGTGAAGAAAGACTAAACCAAAGTAAAACTAAAACCAAACTGGGCTAACACCAGATTCTATAGCTCTGTGTTCAATATCAGATGCTTCCAAATTCATTGGTGGCTTTACCTCTCCTACTTTGAAGCTTGCAACCTGCATTTTTCTCTTGCCTGGGTTCCATTCCTGTGTGTAGCTTCCCTTGACAAGTATGTCATGGCTATAGCATCTTCAATGTCTTGGGATCTAAATTGCAGTCAATATTTTGCCTTTAAAACTTTATCCAGTGGTCTCCAAGGGCCTCTTTACAGGCACCACCACAGCAATGTCACAAAGTTGCCTGGCCACATTATCCTCTGAAATTCAAGAGTAATAGCCCACAGACTCCTTGACCTTGCAATTTCCTTGTGTATAAAATGAGTACCAAGTGGACAGCACTGCCAGGTTCTATTTCTGTCCTTGGAGAATGGCCTTCTTGAAATGTGGTTGCAGCAGCTGAAGTTGAAGCTGGTGAAACACTTCCCTAGGTATTTGCTTTATAAAAGTAGCAAACTTTTAGGCTCTCCTTATACAACTTGGAGCTTTAGCTGAACTATTGTTCCAGTACAGAGGGCGATATGTCTATTTAATGGTGCTAGTCTCTTTAACATGAACAGTTTTTACCCTAAAAATGACTTAACTACAGTCTTCGGCTTTCTAGTGCCCTTTTCCTCTCTACAAGTACATTTTAAAAATTTCTTTATGCCACACTTATAGTGGGGACCTGAATAAGATTATTCAATAATAACCATTCCATAGACTCAGTGTCATGCTCTTTGGAAGTTCTCATTTGAAAAACAAATTATACCTTTAAGT
This sequence comes from Peromyscus californicus insignis, assembly GCF_007827085.1. Taxonomy (NCBI): domain Eukaryota; kingdom Metazoa; phylum Chordata; class Mammalia; order Rodentia; family Cricetidae; genus Peromyscus; species Peromyscus californicus. The sequence goes on from NW_026294525.1 coordinate 52,292,880, forward strand.
ATGCCATTAGACTAGCTGGCCACCATAATGGTACAAAATTGCAGAGGATTAGATTTACTTAAGCAGAGAAAGATGTCTTCCTCATGGAGGAATGTTGCTTTTATGTCAACCAGTCAGGTATATTACAAGATAAGATCTGAAAACTCCAGACATATCTCCAAACACCTTGCTGCTGCTTCCCAGCGGATCATTGACAGTCCAATATGGAATTGGATACTGTCATTCTTAATTCCCCTTCTCCTCCTTTTCTTAATGCTAGTAATCTTATCCAACCCTATATATTGCTTGACTAGATTTCTTCCATAGCAGATGCAAAAATTTTCTAATCAGATGCTATTACAGAATTATCAGCCATTGATTATGAAACCAGATGTCTATAACCACTGATTTCACCCTGACAGTGAAGGGCAAGTTTTCCCCCAAGAACTTCAGCACCCCAAATCAGCAGAAAATAATCTTACCGTGGTGATATTTTATTTGTGCTTTAATAAAGCTTGCCTGAAGATCAGAGGAAAAGACCAGCCATTTCAAGTAAACAAAAAGTCAAGCAGCACATATCCATAATCCGATCACTTATCAGACAGGGTATCTGTGTGTTCAAGGCCACACTAGGGAACAGAGCCAAGTGTAGTGACGCATGCTTTCAATCCTAGTACAAACCATAGAGACCTGGAGGTCTGTACAGACAGACAGTGACAAGAAAGTGAGGTAGCTGGGCTATGATAGCCAATGAGAGGGTAGAACAGCAAAGCAATAAAGGCGTGGGTAGGACAGGAAGTAGCTTGCTTTTGGAAGCCTCAGAGTTGGTAAGGTAAGGTTGGCTGGTGGCTTTCCCTATATATTTGGGTCTGTGTTTTTTATTTAATTAGACCATTTAGAAATTCATCTACATCTTATGATAATGCTACCCCTTTCCCAATCCTTAATTGTTCATAAACAAAATAGGGGAGGTGTAGGATAAAAAGTCCAAGCTCACTTCAGGATTTGAAAACCAACAATTTTTGGGTTCAAAAAAACTACCAATACTAATTTTTAAAAAATATTTATGTAAAAAAAATCCTGCCAAAATATACCAACGATAAGATATTTTGTCACATTAACCTAATAAATTAAGTATATAATTTTGAACAAAGCATACTTACTGTTAGAGGTATATTTAATACATTGATAATTAATATTTTAATTTTACTCTAATATATATGATTTTAAAGAAATATTTTGAAGTATAATTTAAAATATGTTATAAATTTTAATAAGCTCAACATAGTGATAAGTTTCTTAACAATTGCATTAAAATTATATATTATCCTCAGTTATTAGCACCCTTTATTTTCAAATGTATCTGGATTTGGGTGACTTATAATTTTCTTTTCATTTTAACTAAAGAAATTAATAAGCCAGGTATGATGGCACCTGACTGCAGGAGGGTAAGGCAGGATGACTTCGAGCTTGAAGATAGTCTGGGTCACATAGTAGAATGTTATCTCAAAGGAAGAAGTAATGAATAACTAAAATAGTTTCAATTGTATCATTTTCTTGATATGTCACAGAGTGTTAAACCATCCTTCCATATTCCATACAATATCTCCATTTTTCATCTGCACCCCCAAAGTTTGCTGTATTTCATATAAACAGACATTCACATTCTAACAATTTTTCCTTTTCTTGTCTTTTTTCCCTACAGTATTTTCTTTTAGGACCTGTTAGCAATGGTTATATATTATATAATATTGGTCCTTCTCAACATCTTTCTAATTTTGTAAGTTGAAAATGTTTCATTAAAATAAAAAAAGTATTTTATTGCCTTATAATAGAGCCACAGTAAATACATTGCCTCTTGTCTATTCTTTGCAATAGTTCATGAACATATGATAATTCATTAATGTTAGATAATATTAATGTTTCTTCCATTGGAATATCACTTAATAATTTAGTTAAAAACATGATGTAGAAAAATGTTGAAGTATCGAGACTCATAAATTGCATATCATACCCAGTTGTAAAGGCACATGTCTTTAGTCACAGCAGAGGCTGTCAGATTTCTGTGAGTTTAAGGCTAGCCTGGTCTACACAGTAAGTTCTAGGACCAAACCAAGCCAAACAAAATGAAACAAAATAATATATCTTTCAAAATATGACAAAGAGGATCTTAACGGGAAAAAGCAGCTGGGGATCTGGCAGTTGCCCTTTCCTGTGATAGAAATTCTCCCATCTTGTTGGGAAAAGTCCAATGAATTGGTATACTTGATTTGTTACATCAAGCAAACTCTGAGGTAGAAGGTAGTTCTCAAATTAGGAGTGAATTCACAAGACACATATGCATCAAGTTTCTTATTCCACAACACCAAACACCATGGAAATTAATGTGGAATTATATATTTCTATGGAAATTTGATACAATGTAGAATACAGTCTTGGGTGGAGAGACTTCTATGTATTCATACATAAATAGGAAATATCATCAATCTATAGGATTAAATATGCCCTAAAGGGAATTTATTAGCTGTTGCTTGAGATTAGTCTTTTTAACATATTAATACCCTTGTTTGTTTGCTCATTTGTGAGACAGTCTGGTCAAGCCTGGTCCCTAATTCATGATTCTATAGCAATGTCAGCCCTGAACTACTGTGGGATGGTCTGTATGTCAAATGTGTTGCTGATTGGTCAATAAATAAATCACTGATTGGCCCGTGGCCAGGCAGGAAGTATAGGCGGGACAAGGAGGAGAATAGAGCTGGGAAGTGGAAGGCTGAGTGAGAGAGACACTGCCAGCCGCCATGATGACAAACAGGATATAAAGATGCCGGTAAGCCATGAGCCATGTGGCAAGGTATAGATTAATAGAAATGGATTAATTTAAGCTGTAAGAACAGTTAGCAAGAAGTCTGCCACGGCCATACAGTTTGTAACCAATATAAGTCTCTGTGTTTACTTGGTTGGGTCTGACGGCTGTGGGACTGGCAGGTGTCAGAGATTTGTCCTGACTGTGGGCAAGGCAGGAAAACTCCAGCTACAAATGGCGTCCAACGTGGTGGCAAGAGTTTCCACCTAAAAACTGAGAAAAAAGATTCTAAAACGGAGCTAAAAACAGCTTCCTAATTGTCTCTCTCAAATGAGTGGCAGCTGCCGGTTTGAGCTACTGGCGGGTTCCTAACGTGTGCGCTCGACCTGCAGTATGGCGGGAATGAGGCCTCTGCAAGTGGCACATTAAGCTGTGTGGTGGATTTAGCCTTTGCTAGTACAAAACAAAAAAAAAATAAAGAGGTTTCTGGGCTACACGCTGCTTTGATAGAAGCATAGACCCACTATTTCTGAGAGTTGATGGCTCCCAGAGCTGGCGGAAAACATACCACCACCATGTTGGGAAGCTGAAGTGGGCAGAGCCAGCAGCCACAGCGCCAGCGCCGTTTCAGGCTTAGAAGGCTGCAGTTTAAAGCAATAGGCTCAAGCTAATATAAAAAAATAAGCCACGTAAAGATGGCTACCACACAAAGAATCTGGATTATGTTCTCTTTGATATTCGTAACTGAAGAAAAACATTTGATTACAAAAGCTGTTAAATTATGCCAAAATGTATATTTTAAAGGTACCTTGACTTCAAAATTTGGATGTAAGGATATGTTGCTTTGGAAAGGAGGCTCTGCTTTTGTTTCCACAGAAAGCCAGAGGCTATGGATTTGTTCCAGATTAAGATACATCAGGTTTGACCAGCCAAGACCACCTGAAAGGTCTCCGATGACACCATGGCCCAGATGATCCAACATCCAGAACCATTTCAAGGCAACTGGCTCAGACAATAAACCCTCATGGACTACTCCATAATCCTAAAATATTCTTTGTGTCCCCATAAGATACAGCACCCCCCTCCAGCAGGAAGTAGTAAGAGAAGCTACGCCCAAATTCCCAAATATACCAAGCTGACTTTGGTGATGTGTAAAGGTTAAAACCTTCCTTTTTAAGAAAAGAAAAGGGGAAGTGCTGTGGGATGGTCTGTATGTCAAATGTGTTGCTGATTGGTCAATAAATAAATCACTGATTGGCCCATGGCCAGGCAGGAAGTATAGGCAGGACAAGGAGGAGAATAGAGATGGGAAGTGGAAGGCTGAGTGAGAGAGACACTGCCAGCCGCCATGATGACAAACAGCATGTAAAGATGCTGGTAAGCCATGAGCCATGTGGCAAGGTATAGATTAATAGAAATGGATTAATTTAAGCTGTAAGAACAGTTAGCAAGAAGCCTGCCACGGCCATACAGTTTGTAACCAATATAAGTCTCTGTGTTTACTTGGTTGGGTCTGACAGTTGTGGGACTGGAGGGTGTCAGAGATTTGTCCTGACTGTGGGCAAGGCAGGAAAACTCCAGCTACACTGAACTCCTTTGTTGTGGTAATTATTCATGTCTGAAACATAACATTGTATAATACTGTGACCAGAGTGTATAATAGTGAACTTTTCTTAACGGATGTTTTATACGTTATACAAAGTGTGTTTCCATGAAATCAATATTAAAATAGACTGAAAATATAAAATATGACTATATGTCAATTTTCTGTCTTTCTAAAAAAATGTAAACAAAGTATGAGTCCAATACTTTGGCCTGAATGATAGAAAAGTCATCAAAATTAGATATCATGGTTGGTTTGCCAAAGTACATTCAAGGAGACTGAGTAAGGAGCCTGACAGACTGGAATACATATAGTTTTGGTATGCTTATAGTACATTTAGAAAATACAATTTAAACTATGTCCCAGAATAAGTAGCTACATTTCCTGGAATAAAATTATTCAATAAAAGATGGAAAAGTATGCCTGGTAACAGAATTGTCTAACTCAAAGAACAGAAAATACTGTTAGATCCCAGACTGGAACAGGATTGGGAAAGTTCACTATTATTCCAACCTGTAGCTGATTCTCTCTGTGGCCTGCACATTTCTAGATCTTTAGGACCCTTGTATTGAGTTCTGTCTACCTAACATCCTGTGTCTAACCTTCCCCTTTTCACCCCTCATACCTATTCTGAAAGTATTTTTGAACTAATACTCTCAATGAGTAAATCTGTTTTCTAGAACTCAGTTTGATATTTAGCCATAGTATTTTTTAGTGTCAGTAATGGCATCTCCTTTTTTCTATGCTTATTTTTAAAACTAATGCAGTGTTTCTCAATTAAAAAAATAACTTTCTGTTTGAGAAGTTCGTAAGTTAACTGAACTGTGTACACTCTGTGATGGTGAGTTTACCTGTAAAGATAGTTACATAGATATGATATTGTCAAGGTTGTAAGAAAAAAAAATGATGGATTTAGGTTTTATGAATCTCTACCATTTTATTGCTCATTATTATCTGCGTTACTGTTTTTGAAATTCAGAATTGAAAAATTAAATTACTGGCTATATCATATCTGTCCAAATGAAGATTTAAGGGCAAATTTTTCTTCTATGAGACATTTCTTTTTCTCCATGTAGAGATCTTAACAAAACATGAATGAAATAGAAGATAAAAGATCCATTTTTCCCATTATTTGTTAAATAGGGGAAGATAATGATAGTTTAACCTAATTTTAATACCAAGTAAGTAATTAGTTTATTTGAAATACAGAATGCTTATTTGAAATAGTTTAAAAAAAATAGAGTAGTATTTTGTAAACCTTATTATTTAGTTTTACATGCTCTTAAATCTGTCTTCCCCATATCTGCTGTTTTGAATTTTCTCATTCCCACTTGGTTTTGGGCTGAGGTAAGAGACACAGGAACACTGCTCAGTCTGTACCGTATGTGCTTAAATAACTCTTCTCCATTGTTCCAGCTTGCTTGTCCTCAGAGTGCTTCAGTGTGTGGCACAGAAGACATTTCCCTGAAGACATCTTCCTGGCCCTGAAGCATCCCAGTTATATGATGGAAAATGTTCATACCTATGAGAAGAAGATATGAACAATTCTTTTTGTGGTTTTTGTTTGTTTGTTTGTTTTGTTTGTTTGTTTTTTGTTTTTGTTTTTTCGAGAGAGGGTTTCTCTGTGTAGCTTCGCGCCTTTCCTGGAACTCACTTGGTAGCCCAGGCTGGCCTTGAACGCACAGAGATCCACCTGACTCTGCCTCCCGAGTGCTGGGATTAAAGGCGCGCGCCACCACCGCCCGGCTTGTTTGTTTGTTTTTAATTTTAATACCTTAGTACTGTATTACATCATTTCCACTCCTCTTGCCCCTACAATTCCTCCCATGTTTCAACAACTACCTCTTGAATTCATGGCATCTTCTTCTTTATTATTATCATTACATATATGCACGTGTGTGTGTGTGTGTGTGTGTGTGTGTGTGTGTGTGTATGTGTGTAACAATACTACTGAGTTCATTTACTGTTGTTATTATGGAAATGTCTTTAGAGCTCACCATTTTGGTTCTGCTAGCCTATAAAAAGGTTCATCCTGGAGAATGTGGACTCTCCCCTCCGTGCAGTCTTCAATTGCCTGTAGCTGTTCATCTGGTGTTGGGGCCTTGGGAATTTCCCCATGCTCACTGGTAGTTGACTAGTGTCATCATTTAAACGTAAACAAGCAGATCTTGTTTACACAAAATACTGATAAGATTACATGAGTGTGGTATCCTTATCATGTAAATAAAGAACTACCTCACACATGATGTCCTGGTCTTCTGGTATTGCCCGAGCCTGACTATAGAGATTACATTGTTTGTAGCTGTACCATTGTGAGTTAGGTCATCTGTTTTCTGCATTTGGCCCAGGTAGATTTCTCTTGTACCCTCTATTGTAAAAGGAGAAAATAAATAATAAAAATAAATGAAGTTTCTTTGGTGAGGTGTGAGATCTTCACTGTGAATATAATGATAAGTAGTTATAATATGTATATATATGCTAAAGAAGATAGCTCTCAATTGCTTTAGAAAGCAATCTGAACCTTTTTTTTAATGTTTTGACAATAACAAATAAAGGCAATAACATCTAGAATGAATACTATAGTCTCTAAATTTTCAGATTATGTGTCTTGGCTTAATTGTTAGGTTTTTAAAATAATATAATAGATACAGTGCTTATCTATTATACTATCCCAAATAGTTAACTATTCAAACCATCCTAATGCCATTATTTCAACTTAAATTAAATATACCAAAAGTGGATGTGCAGGATATTGAGATAGTGAAGAAGTCAAGTACTAAAGCTGAAATGAACTGAAAGCCAGGGCAGAGGTACGTACTCTGGTGTCAGCTCAATTCTAATGTGATTAGACATCTAAGTGTTTTGAATAGATAGCAGGTGCCTTGAAAAACCACCGTAGACTGGGCAAAGGAGATTGACTTCTGAAACGGCCGATTAAAGTGTCTTTACCAGGAAGGTCATGGTGGCCCAAGTTTGTAATTCCAGCATTCAGAGAATAAGGCAAGTAGAACCTGAGTTGAGGGGAAGCCTAAGCTATAGAGTCACTCTGAAGCCAGTGTGTTCAACTTGGTCTCAAAATAAAATTTAACTGAAAATGCACTTTAGTTATATCTTTGTGTGATGGAAGCCCAGATTTCTTCCATTTACAAGAAGAAAAAAGCACCTTAACTATATTCCCTGGTACATAATTATTTTATTTTTAAACCCTTAATTTATTTATACATACACAGAAAGTAAACAAACAGAATGGCTATTATGTGAAATTTCATACATGTACATAATAAAATGTCTAAGACAGGTTATACATACCAATCTCTTGAGAGATTGAGTATTTCTTTAGAATAGAAATGTTAAATCTTCTGTTATTATAACACAGTATGTCTTGGTTACCTATAATCACTCTACTGTAGTATTCATGCCAGAAATAGTTTTTCCTGGATTATTGTAACTTCTTTCCTCTTCTTTGGATTTTTCTCCTGCCTCCCTTTTCCCTTAGTGCTCCCCCTATATATATTAGGATATTATTACTCATCTATATAAAAGGAAGGGCCTCTGCCATATACAACCAACCAGATAAAATTAGAGAACATGTGTCAACTTGAAAGAAACTATGTAAAGAAAGAAAAAGACACATCATAGAAGAAGCGGAATGTGAGCACTATAGACTAGGAAGGCAAAGAAGGAAATAGGATATTGAGACTTAACTAGTAAATAGAAAAGTAAAGTTAGGTCAAACAAATTAGTTTTGATATTCTCTAGCACAGTGGGACATCTATAATATGTACCATTCTTTAGGAATTTTCAAAATAGTTATGTAAGAGGTTCCCAAACTTCCTAACACATTGAATGGGAGGGAGGGGACAGATCAGCTATGCTAAATTTTATGCCACATATTTTAGCATAAATTACTTTATTATGATAGCTAAATAGTTTTAAATGTTACCAATCAATCAATCAAAATTCAAAAACCAAGCAAAGAATGAGTAGGTCTTTCCTGACCTTTATTTGGTAAGAAATCATATAGTGTTATAAAGTGATGCCTTAAAAATTGCGTATCCATCAGGTAAGGTGTTCTCCATCTTTAACCGACATTCAGGAAGTGGAAGCAGTATGTTCAAGAGTGCAAGAACAGCCTTGATTACACACAGAATTTTATCTCATTCTGGGATATATGAGACGTTCTCTTAAAAAAACAGGATTGAAATAAAGGAATATCAATAAGCATACTGAAGATTTACTGAAATCCTCAGACTGAGGCCATTGTAGTCTATTGATACAGGGAGTTGTAGCACTTTGTAGAGAATTATTTTAGAAATCTTGAGAAAGGATGGTCTAAGTTTGATTTGTTTTGCTCTTCTAACACAGGAAAACTTTTCCTTAACCAAACAGATAACATTTATATACATTAAAAGAAACTATACGGTTATCTACAACTCAGTGATGCCCATTATATATGTCATGGTATGATTTAAAAATGATAAACCATTTTTTTTCAATTTCCTGGGCTCTAGACTTAAATATCTTCCTAATCTCAGAGAATACATTTTAAGACTTACAGTAGCTACCCCAAAACAAAAGGTGGTACTTCATGGTCAACACATGTTGTTCTTTTTCTATATTTACTATGCAGTGTAGTCCTTCTTTCTGAACTTGACAGTGAAGAGCATGATTTGTAAAATTTTGTTCATTTATTTTTCTATTCTAGTATTCAAGAAACAGAGTTTTGCAATACATTTAAGTAACTATACCTTAAGACTTCTTTTCTTTTTTTGTTTTTTGAAGACTCTTATTTTTCACAAATTACTGTTTCCCATTGAAGTGCTGGAGTTGCTAGCATCCATCATCTACATGTCTGAGAAGAAATAAAATTAAAGTTACTTGAACATGAACACCAAAATACCATCAGCCTGATCATTGTTTATTGCTAAGTCACTAATGGATATGAGTTGTATATAGCATGGCCACAGTGGACAAAGAGATCATACACATTCTGAACTGTCAGAATTACATGGCTTGAGATTTCATGATGCTAGCTAATGCAGTGTTCAATTAGAAACTGATAATTTTTTTTTGAAAATTTCTACTTAATATTATTAGACTAGAGTTGATTATGAGCAACTGAATACTTGGTGATTGAAATGATAGATACTGGGGTGACTACAAATAAATTTCAATTTTCATAGTACAATTTCATAGACAAATGAATACATTTTAAATAATTATTTATTACAACCTCTGTCATAATTCCATATCAGAAAAAAAAGTATTGGTTATTTTTGATCAGACATTAACTCCTATTCTGTTATAATTTTTCAGAGATAACAAATACATTTTGTTAAATGTCTGGACTCTGGAGTCAAACTGTATAGTTTTAGTGTCTATTGTAGTCAAATTAAATAATAACTTTAATTTTCTCATATTGGAAAATGAATCAACAATCAGACTCTCCTCTAAGATGGTCCACACTTCAATATCTGCATCCAATGTTCTCAGCTGAGAAGTAGAGTACATTCTTTCTTGTAATGCAGTCAATCTGTGGCACGTTTCACAATAAAAGTGCAGAGAACCATGTGATATGTCTATGCTAGATGTTAAGGAGTCAAAAGCTCCCATCTGCATTTCTTAGAGCTTAGTGCCGAGTTAAAGGGCCTGGGAATAAGAACTTCAACTAGTTTAGGGCTTTTCCTTGGGAGATAGCTATGGCCAGAGTAACACAGTTGCATTTATCTGTCTGCTGAGTTTTAAGCAACTGAAAGCTTGAAAGTCACAGAATTGGTCATTTTTCAACACATTTTCTTATACAACTTTTGTCTGATAGTCATTTGGCTCTAAATTTCATGTTATTTCCCCAGAAATTTAGAGCATGAGCATTGTTGTACTATACCCCAAGGTGTGTGTGCAGTGGCTAGTTTGTTTTCCCCTTTTTAAAAACATTGTTTGACAAGTTCATACATTTTAATAGTAAATTTTGTCTATTTTCCTATACTCATGCCCTTTCTCATTCTCTTTGCTCTACCGAAACCTCTCTGCTAACAATGCTTCCTTCCACTTTAATATCCCCTTGTGTACGTGACACCCTCCTTTTACTGAAACCAAGCAAGTGAGAGACTTTTATGATAAAATCTTCACAACATTAAGAAGATACTAGCAGATGGCAAAGTCTTCAATGCTCGTGGATGGACAGGATGTATATAGTATAAATAAATGGCCATGCCACCAAAAGCAATGTACATATTCAATGAAATACTCATCAAAATTACAACACAATTCTTAGAGATCTTGAAAGAACAGATTTCACCTTCTTATGAAAACACTGAATCCTAGGACAGCTAAAATATCCTGAGTAATAAAAGAACTGTTGGAAAATTACTGTCCTCGACATACTCATTGTAAATGTCATAAAGTGCATGATCAGGGTGGGCAAGAAACCGGGTTTTACTAGATCGGTGACTAAGTTGAGTTAGTAAGGATGCAGAAAGAAATCAGTCTTCACTTGAAATTCTAGTCTTCTACAGGATTTAAAACGCAAACTCCAGAAAAACAAAGGTTTTCATCTTTGAATTTTGACTTAACTTATTTCTCTTCCACCAAATACTCCTCAAAATATTGTAGTAACAAAATTTTAGCCTATAAGATTATCCCTTGTGATTGTTGGACAGTGACTGTCATAAAACATCAGGAACAGTTTGTTAAAAGACAAATCTTGGGGAATACTTTCATTTATAAGATGTAATTTGACAAGTTAGAGTTTTTACTGAATAAGCTAAATTTACCAAAGGGTTCAATGATTCTAATATAGAGCAAGTGGCATTATTCCTGCTGTTAAATTGTTTTTGACCAATTAAAATGAGAGTTCACCTCCCCACTCTTCCCATAGGAGGTCTTCCTTGTTAATTCTGAGTGACAGCTACTTGTTGGAGTAACTTATCAAAACTCTGCCGCTCGATGGCATCTTATGTCAAAGGAATCACTTATCTAGCATATTGAAAATATAACCTCGACACATGCTTCCCTCCTCAAACTTCTCATTCTCCAGTCTCTGCTAGGTACTTGTAATATTCATGCATAGTGAGGAATAGTAAAATGAGTGTTATAACAAGTGCACCTAATTAAATATAAAAATAACATATAGCATTGCCATAACTCTTGTATATGGTATTTCAATGTCACATGCAAAATCTAAAAGTTGTTGGCAATTCTAAACTCTATAGGACTGAAGTTATCAGACTCAGAAATATAGGCATTTTTTGTAAAAGTGGTATTTAAAAAATGAATTTCATATTTCAAATGAAAACAAAAGTAACACTTACTAGGACAGGGACATTACATATTTAAACAGACATATAAGCAAACAAAAGAGAACAGTGACGAGTCAGTGGTGGAGACTTTTGCAAGCAATAGTTATCACGTTGCCCACAAGCAGTTTCTAATTTTATGAAGACGTCTTATTTAATTTCAAAATAGTTTCATTTTATTTTAATTCTTTAAAAACACAAACTCACAGTTATGTAAAAGAAATATATGTTATCTCATCTTCACTATAGTACCACTCACAGTATCTGAGAAGTGGAAGCAATCCGAGTTCCCACTAACTGTTAAATGAAAACAGCAAATACTTTATATATTTATGTATTATGCATATATTACAAGTATAAAACCATAAAGGAAATCACATCAAGGGAACCATAAATACTCTTTTAAGTCAAATATGCAAGTTGTAGATAGAAAAGCACTACATGGTCTCACATATTTGAGGATCTATCTCAGAAAGCTTGAGAACAGAATGGAGCTTAGGACAGGAAACAATATAAAAGGGGAATAGAGAAAGTTAATGAATGAGTACTAAGTTACACTTAGATGGGGGCAAGAACTTCTCGTATGCTGGTATGAAGTAAATGTTACACTAGGTAACTATAGTGCAGTCTACATTTTCAAAGCTAGGACAAACATTTTTAAAGCTATAGCAAAAATAAATGATAAATTAGGAAGAGACTGATATGTTTAAACTGATTCTGGCATTATGAAAATGTATTTATTTGGTTAATAAAATATTATACTGTACCCATAATAATATATACCATATATATATATGTATATATATATCCTCAGTTAATCTAGTATATCAGTTAAAGTAAATTGGAAAATAAAATATTCAATAAGTACTTGTTGAATATAGTTTTACCATGGCCCTTATGTCTTTTCACACACACACACACACACACACACACACACACACACACACACACACTGTATAATCTTTCCTGGGATTTTGGTCAGAATGTGTCAACATGATAGGCTATTCACTACCTGGATTGGGTTATAGGCCAAGGAAAGTGGTCACACTTTTGAATGGGTCACATATATCTACAAATACATATGCATTTGTCATAAGTCTATCCTGTCTATCTCTCTATTGAAGTCTTTAAGAGGAATACCTCACAGTGTATGGAGAAACTTTAAGGATCACAGTGTGAAATGTTATTGGGGCCATGTGGACAGGATGGTGGCCACAAACCACAAACTGTACACCTGGCTAGTGACTAAAGCAAAATGTACTTGTTACAATACTTCTGGGAGATGAGTGATCCCAGCAGCTGCTGGATCTGACTAGAACTATGAGTATCAAGTAGTATTAGAGCTCCAGACACAATCTGCAAAAGTCTGTTCCTATGTGGAAGTCCTCATTATACTGTATTTCAATGCATGAAACCTCTGAACTTAAGCAACCTTGTTATTTAAAGTAAATCAATAATAAATAAATAAAAGGAACAAGGTTATCATTATTTATTTATTAAACATTTACATATTCTTATATACATTAATAAATATGACCCTTAAGCATGTTCAACTTTGTATTTATGCTAATAACTCCAAATGTGTTAAGCTTGCTAAAATAATTTTTATTTCTTTTATCATTTATTTTATACATTTTCTCATTTAGAATCTTGGGAGAAATTTACTATAATACGCTAAAAATAATGCCTTGTGTTCTATTCCAGCACCTGTTTCCTAACCCCCATGTTGCATGTGTTTACTTTAAAGATATCTAGCTTCTTCTGGTTCCTTTATCAAGATTATGTTATATGAAGAAATTGAAAATCTTTAAATAAACAACAGACATATTTGTGTTGCAGATTATTTGTTTACACTGTAAAGTTGTGTGTCTGCCTAAGATGCCTTCTGACTGGTTTGATAAAGAGCTAAATGTCCAATAGCTATGCAGGAGAGGATATGCAGCATTTCCAGGGAGAGAGAGGATGAGGATGAGGAATCAAGGCATGTGGATTATGCCAACCAGGTGCCTGAGAGACACTGAAGATGCCAGAAATGCACTACAGAGAAGAGGTAACCAAGGCGTGTGGAAAAACGTAGATTAATAAAAGCAGGATAATTTAAGTTATAAGAGCTAGTGGGATAAGCCTAAGGTAATGACCAAGCTTTCATTATTAAGACTTAGTCCCCGTGTCATTATTTGGGCCTGGCGACAGAAAAGAAAGTCCAACTACACATTTGAAGTAGACGTTAAAACTTTTTCATAGTTCCTTGATACGCTGATTTTTTTCCAAATTGGTATCACTATAGCAAATGACAAATTAAATGAATGTATTGTGTCACAAGGCAATACATTTCAGAGGACTATAACATTAATTGTCATGATCCAGATATTCTTTAAAAAAAAGTCTCCCTCTTCACAGACCTGGAAAGAATACTACTCAAATTCATATGGAAAAACAAAAAACCCAGGATAGCCAAAGGAATCCTGTACAATAACACAACTTCTGGAGGCATCACGATCCCTGACTTCAAGCTCTACTATAGAGCTACAGTAATAAAAACAGCTTGGTACTGGCATAGAAACCGACATGTGGACCAATGGAATCGAATTGAAGACCCTGACATTAATCCGCACACCTATGAACATATAATTTTTGACAAAGAAGCCAAAAGTGCACAATGGAAAAAAGAAAGCATCTTCAACAAATGGTGCTGGCAAAACTGGATATCAACATGTAGAAGGCTGCAAATAGATCCATATCTATCACCGTGCACAAAACTTAAGTCCAAGTGGATCAAGGACCTCAACATAAATCCAGCTACTCTGAACCTGCTAGAAGAGAAAGTAGGAAGTAGTCTTGAATGCATTGGCATTGGAGACTACTTCCTAAATAGAACACCAGTAGCACAGACTCTGAGAGAAACAATCAATCAATGGGACCTTTTGAAACTGAGAAGCTTTTGTAGAGCAAAGGATACGGTCAACAAGGCAAAGCGACAGCCTACAGAATGGGAAAAGATCTTCACCAACCCCACATCTGACAGAGGACTGATATCCAGAATATATAAGGAACTCAAGAAATTAGACATCAAAATGCCCAACAGTCCAATTAAGAAATGGGCTATAGAACTAAACAGAGAATTCTCAACAGAGGAAACTCAAATGACCGAAAGACATTTAAGGAATTGCTCATCATCCCTAATCATCAGGGAAATGCAAATCAAAACAACTCTGAGATACCACCTTACGCCTGTCAGAATGGCTAAGATCAAAAACACTGAAGACACCTTATGCTGGAGAGGATGTGGAGCTAGGGGAACTCTCCTCCACTGCTGGTGGGAATGCAAGCTTGTACAACCACTTTGGAAATCAATATGGCGCTTTCTTAGAAAATTGGGAATCAATCTCCCCCAAGATCCAGCTATACCACTCTTGGGCATATACCCAAGAAATGCTCAACCACACCATAAGAGCACTTGTTCAGCTATGTTCATATCAGCATTGTTTGTAATAGCCAGAACATGGAAACAACCCAGATGCCCTTCAACTGAAGAGTGGATAAACAAAATGTGGTACATATACACAATGGAATACTACTCAGCAGAGAAAAACAATGGCATCATGAGGTTTGCAGACAAATGGATGGATCTAGAAAAAATCATCCTGAGTGAGGTAACCCAGACTCAGAAAGACAAACATGGTATGTACTCACTCATAGCAGGATACTAGACATGAAACAAGGATGAATTGTCTGCTACTCACATCACCAGGGAGGCTACCCGGAAAACAGGACCCCAAGAAAGACACAGGGATCGCCCAATGACAGAGAAATGGAATGAGATCTACATGAACAGCCTGGACATGAGTGGGGGTAATGAAAGGCGAGGGTCGTGGGAAAGAGAGCTTGGGGGAGCGGGAGATCCCAGCTGGATCAACAACAGAGAGGGAGAACAAGGAATAGGAGACCATGGTAAATGAAGACCACATGAGAACAGGAAGAAGCAAAGTGCTAGAGAGGCCCACAGAAATCCACAAAGATACCCACACAACAGACTGTCGGCAATGGTCGAGAGACAGCCCGAACTGACCTACTCTGGTGATGGGATGGCCAAACACCCTAATTGTTGTGCTAGAAACCTCATCCAACTACTGAGGGATCTGGATGCAGAGATCCATGACTAGGCCCCGGGTGGATCTCTGGGAGTCCAATCAACGAGAATGAGGAGGGTTTATATGAGCGAGAATTGTTGAGACCAAGGTTGGATAAAGCACAGGGACAAATAGCCAAATGAATGGAAACACATGAACTATGAACCAATGGCTGAGGGGTCCACACTGGATCAGGCCCTCCGAATGGGTGAGACAGTTGATTGGCTTGATCTGTTTGGGAGGCATCCAGGCAGTGGGACCAGATCTTGTGCTCATTGCATGAGTTGGCTGTTTGAAACCTGGGGCCTATGCAGGATTGTTCTGCTTGGCCTGGGAGGAGGGGACTAGACCTACCTGGACTGAGTCTACCAGGTTGACCTCAGTCTGTGGGGAAGGCTTTGCCCTGGAGGAGATGGGAATGGGGGGGGGGGGCGTTGGGGGGAAGGTGAGGGGGACGGGAGGGGGGAGAACAAGGGAATCTGTGACCGATATGTAGAACTGAATTGTATAGCAAAATAAATTAAAATAAATTAAAGAAAAAAAAAAAAAAAAAAAAGAAAGAGTCCCCTACCAACAACTCCAAAGGAGGTTTCTCACTCCTGGTACTTGGATTTTTGTTAGTCTATAGCTCTTGTGGGGGAGTATTTAACACCCTAAATGTCGTAACTGCATTTAAGCTATATACACATGTATACATATGCATTTATATGCTGTGATGGCTATTCTTGGTTGTCAACTTGATTGCATCTGGAATTAACTAAAACCTGAAAGACTGCAAAAAAAAAAAAAAAAAAAAAAAAAAAAAAAAAAAAAAAAAGTCTCCCACATCCAGATATAGTGCTTAATTCCCTTACCTGTTTGTAACCTAAATAATGAGATAGTAGTGAAGTCATTAAGGTTTTCCATACTATTCTATAGGAAGAAAAGCAGCTTTTATCTTATTTAATGCTTTGTTTGCTTTTGGCCCAATCAATAATCATCTAAGATATTCTACTATTTTGAAACTTTCACACTGGAAAGGCCACATTGGGGTATTAAAGCCTAAATTGATTAAGGTCACATAACTTGCTCAGCTGACCTCTCAGCTGACAGAGCCCCAGGAGTGAACTTCTTCCCTCTCACACTAATGACCATTCAATGACAATAGCTACAGATAAGAAGAACTGACTTTAGCCTCCCATAGTGGTTTGAAAGAAAATGGCCCCCAAAGTGAGTTGAGGTATTATAGGAGGTGTGACCTCGTTGGAGGAAGTATGTCACTGTGGAGGTGGCCTTTAAGGTCTCATACATGTTCATGTCATGTCCAGTGAAGCAGTTCACTTTCTGTTGCCTGCTGATCAAGATGTAGGACTCTCAGCTCCAGCACCATGTCTGCCTGCAAATCTCCATGTCCTACCATAATGATATTGGACTAAACCTCTGAAACTGTAAGCCACCCTATTAAATGATTTCCTGTGTAAGATTTGCCATGGTCATGGTGTCTCTTCATAGCAATATAAACCCTAAGTAAGACACCTAGAGGGACCAAGTAACACATGACAGTAAATGCTTTCCTCTATAATTGACCAACAAATTATGCAAAAAGTAAAAATTGCCTAAGTTAGTGAGCATTTAGTAATAGTAAATAAAACATTCGTAGTTCGATAGAAAGATAGTTTGGGGATGGAACCAACTGTTTTTCAGGTCCTGTACATAAAGGAACGTCATTGTGCTGGCTAGTTTTATAGCAACTTAACTCAAGTTACAGTCATTTTGAAAAATGGAACCTCAACTGAGAAAATGTTGCTACCAGATTTGCCTATGGACAAGCTTTAATTGCATTTTCTTGATTGACATTTGATGTGAGAGGACCTAACAAACTGAGTGGTGCCACACATGATCTGTTGATCCTGAGTACTGCTAGAAAGCAGAATGAGCAAGCAGAGAGCAAGCCAGTATGCAGCAATCCTCAGGGCCTCTGCATCAGTTCTTGCCTCCAGGTTCCCTGCGCACTGGACTACAGATGTAAGCTAAGGAAAACAATCATAGGTAATAAATATAATGCTTCCCACTGATGTGTGAAACAGAGAAGGTAGGGAATTATTGGCAAAGCAAGGACTGGGACATATCATGATGGCTGATGTAAGTTTTCATTTGTTTGTTAACAACTCATTTTTTTAACACTTATTTTACTTTCAGAATTTAATACATTGACTTATTTTCCATCCCCATTCTCCTCAAATTATCCCATCACCCCATTACATCTCAAATTTGTGTTATTTAAATTACCTTTATTATACACATATATATGATATATATCCATGTATCTCATACACATACATATACACACACCAAAATGCATATATATATATATATGTGTGTGTGTGTGTGTGTGTGTGTGTGTGTGTGTGTGTCATGCTCTGTGCATTTAGTGTATTGATCACATTATATATGTTCGTGTGTGTGTGTGTGTGTGTGTGTGTGTGTGTGTGTGTGTGTGTGTGTGTGTTTAGTACTGATCACTGGACTAGGATATCCTATCACAGGGCTCATCCCTAGACAAGACTAAGACTGATTCTTGCTCTTTTAGTTGTACTTAATTTCCTGTAAGTCTTCATCTAGGAATGGGGTCCAAGCCATTCACCTGCAGCTGGTGATGTCATGCACCTTGAAAATAAAACCTTCTGCTACCACTTTCATAATTAAACATAATTTTCAACTATATTCTAAATACTTATTCTTAAATTCACAGACAAGTACATATCCTACCCCCCCCCTCCCACACACACACCAAAGAAACTACTTTTGTTCTGCACCAAAGAGCATTACAGAAAGGCACAACTGGTCTAAATGCAGTGAACCCCACCTCAACTGGTGTAAAACCTACACTTCAGGGAACATGTGTGAAGAGGGATTAGAAAGACTGTAAGAGCCAGAGGCCCTATCTGCTACAAGACTGTGTTCTACATATGAAAGTAAGTTATGCCCATGAACTCTTAAACAAAAGTCACCTTAACAAGACCAGCATGATCACAGTACCAGTTGATAACAAATGTAGGAATTCACACCACTTTTAAATATTTGTATAACAAGAGCAATTAAATACACAGAGATTCTTAACCAATTTACAGTTTATAAATTATTTCTATTCCCATTTAGATAACAATTCATTTGAAAAAGTTTCATTTATTCTCAACATTATTCAGAGCACATATATTTAAGACTTATTTTGTACAACATACTCTATTATGTATTGAGGGTCACTATAGAGATATGCCACTGAGAGGTATCATTTTATTGTTCAATGTAAAAGACAATTTATTATTAACTGAATATATATATGTATATAATACATATATATATAATTAGTTGTGTGATAACTCCCCCCTCTCCTCAGAAATCCCACTATAGCCTAAAGAAGAAAGCTTGATTCAGTGAAAGGTGTATTGACTTCATGGATATTTGAAATAAGTTTGGAACTCCGTTCACCAGATAGACTTGGTTGGTTTCAGAGATTACATCGAGAATGTCAGACATACAGACATGGAAATAAGTATATTGAGGAGAAGTGAGAATTTCCACATACTACCTTTCATTATATTTTTACATGTACAATGAAATATGAAGGAGAAGAGGGAGAAATATTGTTTGGAGCCACATGGCAAAATTTGCTTGATATCTGATATCCCTCTGAAGAAGCAAAAATGAAATATCCAAGAGCAATCACGGCAAAAGTTCACTTTATTGGGAAGTAAAATCTCTTTTCTTCACCTACCAGGGCTGACATCTGATTTCAAACTTTGTAATTTTATTATTCAGCTCAAACAAGCATGTATAAGGTAGAATCTATCTGTCAAGAACACTGTTATAGAAATTGGTGTATTTATTTGAGAATTGGTTAACTTCAACTCTATTATAACTTTCAACTGAAGGTGCTTCAGAAAAAGTGACAAGGCCTAACCATAAGATGTTCCAGGCATCGGAGCTAGAGAAACAAAGGAAGGAAATGACCCAATCTGAAGAATAAAATGTAGGCATCTGTGTATGAGTATTAAACAACAAATGTTTGATGTACCTCTTTAGAATGGAAATGGTATTGACAGTATGTGCCTGTTGGTCTTCTCTTATGGTGGACAGTGAAATCAGTGACGAAGAAGCCTAGAATCAAACAAGGATTATAATAGAAAGAAACAGATTACATTAATCTTTCTTCATCCTCTTGAATCTTAATTTTCCCTGTTGATAAAAAACAGTCATCTTAAAAATTTTATTTATGAATATATATATATATATATATATATATATATATATATACATATACACACACACACACATATAAGACAACAATTTAAAAATTCAGTCATGGATTTGAAAGAGAGAGTGGGGAAGAAGGCACATAAGAGGGCTTGGAGGGAGGAAAGGGAAGGGAAATTTTATAATATTTTTATAATATTAAAAAAATAAAAACTAAATTTTAACACATGAATTTATTCAGAAATCCAAATATAGATACTTCCTAATGTTTACTGCTGACATACATAATTGTATGTTGCAACTTGGCTTTGATGCTACAATGAAAAAGTCTATATCCAAAAGACAACTGTTACTGTCTTTTCCCTCTGACAATAAGATAGACTATAACATATCTATGGAACACATCCTTCATGTTTGATGTCTGTGTGTATTTGTAAGAATGGTTGAAACATTAGGGAGGTCTTTCCGAGTGGAGTTACTTGGGGGTGAGAACAGGGTAAGTAAAGCATCTTGATGTTCATGATCAGAACTGGTGTTGCAGCACGTCAGGGGGAGAGGAAGTGCAACACAACACGCTTCACTCAGGGGTCATTTACATACATATTACTATATACTATTGCTTGGGAGATAATCACAGATTTCAATATTTATAGTTCTGAGTCAATGGCAACATCACTTGCTGTATATGGTGCTGGGTAAAAACTGCTAATTAGGTGAAGTATTCTCAAATTAGTTTTATTTCATCGAGTAGCTGCAAGATAATTGGAATATGCATAATAGAATGAAAGCATTTTCACATTGTGAGACATTTAATGCTGAAACACTGGAGAAGGAGAAACAGGCAGAAACAGTGGCATGCTGTGCTTTAGCACACCTTCATAACCCACAGCCAGCGACATCAAACTCAGACCACTGGACACTTACACAAAAGGATTGTGGTTCTTTTTTGTCTTCTATTTCCAAAAGCAATGAACATATACATACACACACAAACATCTCTCTCTCTCTCTCTCTCTCTCTCTCTCTCTCTCTCTCTCTCTCTCTCACACACACACACACACACACACACACACACACACACACACACATGTTTATAACATGGAGTTATATCCATTTAATTTAAAAATTAGGATTCTTTTGTCAACTTGACACAAACCAGGGTGATTTGGAAAAGTAAACCTCTTTTAAGAAAATGTCTTTACTGAGTTGGACTTTAAGCAAGTCTGTAGGCATTTGTTTGACTGATAACTGATATGTGAGTGTCCAGGTCACTGTGGGTAGTGACGTCACTGGGTAGGTGGCTCTGGGATGTATAAGTGTCTGGGTGGTTGTCTGTGCTTTACCCCTGAGCACCGCCTTAGTAACAGTCTTTATCACAGAAATAGGAAGCTATCTAACTCAGCTGGAGTTCCTTTATAACATTGTAAATACTTCATTTTATTGAATGAAAAAGTGGCCCAAAAATATGAGGGTAAAATTCTAGATAGAGCTCTAACAAATAGAATTTAAATGTCAAAGATCATATGAGCTATGAAAGGAAGCCACCTCCACACACAGAGCACCTAGGAACTCTATGGCCATTTCTCATCTTCACAGCAATCTGTAACTTTATCTTTAATAATAAAATATTTACAAATGGAAATGAATGCTAAAATAATATATATAAATAAAAATAAAAATATACCAAGCGGTGCTACTGGTTAATAATGATGACACTGAATCATTTAGTAAAAAGAATAAAGAAAAACCTTGCAAACAGCCTTAATAAAGACATACATTACATACGTATTACGAATAGTTTATGAGAAGTGTAATGTGAACACTGTGCATAGCCTTCAATATGCCTAAAGATTTAGCAATCAAGCTTTATATAGAACAATCTCTGCTTGCATTTTCAGATGTTCCATTTAGCAACCCTGAAATTGAGATGCATGTGCATGTGTATGTGTGTGTGAAATCCAAGAAGTAATAAAAGCAACTGAATGAACTGAGGAATAGTAAAATACAGAAGAAACACAGTCACAAGATAGGAAAAGCAATGACAAATTGGGTCAGTAGATTAGAATTCTAAAAACAAATTCCTTAATCCTTGTATTATCACGTATGAATCATATAACCACATATCACTATTAATATAAGATAAGCAAATTCCAAAAGTATTTAAAAATTATGACAAAAAAGAAATTATAAAAGATAATAAACAATAATTTCAACATAATTAGTTAATAATCATAAACAGAAGTTACAGTAGTCACTTGTTTTTCAACAGAATAAGATCTAAAGGATGTTAGGCAAAATATTTCAGTGAACAGAAATGGGGAATGACACCAATATAATAGAAAGATTGGAACAAAAATGAAGCAAACCAATACAAACAGGATAGAATACAACCTGTCTCAGAAATTAAACTGTGATTTTTAGGAACACTTTTTAAATAGATGAGTAAATTAATGTTTTGTAGCTGGTGTTTAAGAAAAGTTGACAAATAATAGTAAAAAATATGTTTCTTGTGAGCATAGCAAAATACCTGGCACTGAATGATAAAAATTAATAACATGTTTAGCTCGCAATACTGGTGCCTGTGAAGTGCAAACAGTATGGTGGTGCCTTTGGTGAGGTCACCTAGTGGTGACATGGAACCAAAAGAAGACAAAAACAGCATGGGCCTGGGAGACAAATGTCAGGTGGCCTAACCTTGGAAGAGCTAACTCTCTCAAGGGTTAATATCCTTGTCAGAGACCTAGCTCACTCCGGGAGGTACACTTTGATCCCTCTGTGCATATTAGTATTATCACATGCATTTTAAGCACCCTGTGTTCTTAGCTCCATCATTCAGAGTGAGTTTTGGTGGGGAGCAGCCACACTTACCACACTGTAAAATCTTCATTTCCTTTTATCTTCTTCTTATTTTATTTGTTGCTCTTTATTTCCTGTCAGTTTTCCTCTCATACTTTAAGTCTGAAGATACATATCATATTTGGATACAATTGTTTCTTTTTCACCTTGAAAAATTAAGAGTATTGAATAAAAATTTATAAATATATTCATACTATCTGTAATGAAACCTCAAATATCAATTTCAAAACCTGAAGGAAAGCATTTATAAAAAGACCGGGTAAATGTATCAAGAAAACATTTTGATTATGTGGCTTCCAGTTATGGAGAATCTGGAAAAGAAACTATATAAGGCGTTTTAAGTCTTGAAACAAAGATTATATAACATTACATAAAATGTCAGCATCATATTTTTATTATCAAAGAGGCAAACTTACAAAACAATTCTAGAAATAATGCAATTTTCTTTAAGGGCATATGATGTAACATGCTGCAGTGTGATCTGTATATGATGAAGATCTGGGGTTTATTATGTAACGTTTACAGAAATCCCACTTTTCTAGAGTGCTCCGTAGATTTGGAGTGTGATCTTTTACATTCTTTTCATCTGGGTTACTTACAAAGACTTCCTTGATTCTCCCTGAGAAATACTGAAGAGGGGAAAGACTCCTGATTCAAGGATAGAACTGTTTTACTCATAAATAGGTGAGAAATTACGTGAGAAGTAGACTGTATATATTTGTGAGGGTCTATACTGCTACATGTAATTCTCTGAATTATTTTAGTGTATTATAGAACGTAACCAGACTTAAGCCTATAAAAATTATGAGAATTGTTGTATGTCATATTATCAAGCCAAATAAAAGTCATGAAAAGAACTGTTTGCAACTGGAAAATAATCATTGCTTAGTTTTTTATATATGCATATGTCTCTTCATACCTTCATATAGGTAGATAGATGATTGAGATAAGTCAATGATAGAGAGATAGATGATAGATGGATGGATGAATAGATAGATACATACATGCATGCACACACACACACACACACACACACACACACACACACACACACACACACACACACATACATAGGTACACAAACGTTTGTGCTCTGATGGATGTAGGTGACCTTGCCTGTGCACGAGTGTACGTAAGCCAGGGGTCAAACTGAAGTTTCTTCTTCACTTACTCTCCAATTTATTTTTCAGAGAGAGAATTTTACATTGAATCTGGAGCTTGCTGTCTTAGCTAAACTGGCTCTGGGGTTCACCTGTCTCAGATCACCTCAATACCAACATGCCAACAAGCCAGGCTTTTTACAACGCTACCAGGCATCTGAACTCAGGTACTATTTTTTGCTAGTTAGTACTTTACCCAGGGACCTATCTCCCCAGGCCCCTTACTAGATGCTCTACCTAGTTTTTCTCCATTTTCCCCTGGAGAAAGTCGTAGAGTCAATATTTACATTTAATTTTTTTAGTTTGTAATTTTCTTTTTGAGTACATTCTTGTTTTTTATACAATTTTATTCATAACCACATTTTTGTAATATTTTTCAAAGTTCTAAAAAGTCCTTATGCACTTTTTTCAAAGATTTTTGACATTTTCCTTTTATGTAAATGGGTGTTTTTCCTGCTTGCATGGATGTCTGTGTAAAACATGTGTGCCTGAAGCCCATGGAGGTCAGAAGAGGCCATAGATTCCCTTGGAAATGGAGTTACCAATGGCTTGATCTGTCATGTGGTGGAGACTGAATGCTGGCCCTCTGGAAGAACAGTCAATGATCTCAACTACTGAGTCATCTCTCCAGCTCACATCTTCATTAAAAAAAAAAAACCCATAAGTTTAAATATAAACTGAAAGTCTACATTTTGTATCATCTTGGTTTATTTTCCTTGGTTCTTACATCTCCAGCAGCAGAGCCTTCTGACAACATTTGGAAACGAACCTGAGAAGGTGAAGAAGAAGGTACATTGACAATGGGAGCTTTGGAAAAATGACACTCATCCAGTTATCAACTCGGCAGGTAGAACTAGGATGTCATAACATTTGTTTTTAAAAACACCATAGATTGGGATGAATTTAGGAGCAATTTAATTTTGTCTCATGTAGTGATTGAGCAAGGGTACAATTTAAGGTCTACTCATGTGTTTGGATTTATTACTTCTGATCCATGAATTCACATTTGCACACTCCAAGTAATTTTGATTATTAAATAACTCAAAGGTATAGCAATCCTATTAAGACAGTTAGATAAAAGAGATAAGGAAACAATTAATTCTGACTCATATACTTAGGGAAGAAGTATGTATGATAAATATAGTGTTCATGCTATGCTAACTGGCATTATATTTTAGTATATAGAGAAGTGAGTTAGAAATAATGCATTGAAAGAATATTCTAAATGAATGTCTTGAGTGGTGAGTAATAAAATTCATCAGTTTTGAAATACAGAGACTCAACCAGAATATCAAACCTATCATAAGTTTAGAGGGAAGTATTGGTACACAGGTTGTAGAGTACCCAAGCCAATCTAGTATGAAGAGATAACATGCTGTGTTTGCATTATCCATCAGAGATGGATGTAGGTATGGCCTTCAAGGACTGTCTTGAAAATAAGAAAAAGCATCACTTATTCATAGAGAAAAACATATGGAGGGTAAACATCTATCCCCTTCCACCTCAAAAATCAAGACAAGAGTGTGAGGTAAAGTAATCATGGAGAAAAGGGATGAGAAATGATGTGTCAGTGGTTAGAGAAAACTCTCACATCAAACATCCCTCCGTGTTCTACCGCACCCCGAAGCTACAGCCAGCCTAATCAATGTATCAGTTAACATTCACATGTCTAGGTTTCCTCATGTTTAAAATAAATAAAAAAAACCCACTGATTCATAACTGATGATAAGACTTTCTAAGGCTAAAAGATCATGAAACAAGAAGCTTTCTGGCACATATTAATAAATTCATGTTATTAATGGTTCTTATATTTTGAGTATCACTATTATATCTGCTGTTCATAAGATACTATTCTGAGGCAGGGGGCACCCAAATGGAAGCTCTCTGAATCTATGATTTAACACTCATTTGTTATCTTTGTAGATTATTATGTTGATCCTTAGGCACATGGTCACATGTAAGTGGAAAAAGGTACACTGATGTGAAAAGGTACAAGGAGTAGAGGCTGGGAGACAATCAGGGGAGAGGAAGCTGCAATTAAGTATGTATGAAAAAGCTATAAAGAAACCTCTTATGTTGTATGTGATTTTAAATTAAAAGTAGTAAAAAGAAAAAAAGTCCTCATCTTTTGCTTTGTGCAAACACAATTTGCTGTTGCCTGTCATCCTGAAATGTGAAGACTGTTGAGACTTTTTCTCTACTGAAAAAGGTTTTATTTGCTCAATTCATACTCAATTTATGTTCAAATAAGCTTTCCTAATAAGCTTATGTAATTATGTAATGTTGCTCTTAATGCCATTCTCTGTCATCATCATGGTGTATTTAAATGAAAAAAAAAACTTTTCTAACACAGACTTGGATAAACAAACTTTCTCAAAGCTGTTTATGATAAATGTGCTGAACAAATAAAAGTCTCTGCTCTTCATGAAACACTGTTGTAATCAGAATATATTTGAATATGATTGTCACAGTTGTATTCAGATGTGGAATTTGGGCTTTCCTCCTCCCTTGCTTTCTCTCTTTCATTCAGATTATCACATAAAAGCTTTCTCAGCATCCTGGTAATCTTTTCCCCATCTGTATCCAAAACACTATAGCTCTTACCACCTTGGCTTCTGAAAGTCGTAACCAAGTTACAAAGGAAGGATTAGGATAATAGGCTGAGAATAAGAAACAGGCTGAAGAACTAAGATACAGTTTTTTTGTTTATTTTTAATATGCTGATGTTAAAAACCTAGAAACCAATAAAGAAGACAGATGAGAAATAGTTCAAAGTCTGGTTGCCAACTATGTAAATAGAATGCTTTTTATATTACATCTTCATCATACATGCACAAGTTTTCTATGAAAGGGCATACATGTTATGCATGTATATATACTGTAGTTACATAGATATGTTGTATATTATGTATAATTGCATTTATAATTTAATCATATCAAAGTTATCCACAATGCAGGAAGTAATTGTTACCTTAGAGTTTTAATTGGAGGAATAAAAGACATGTATTAGATTTTTTTCTCAAATATTCTTTGAAGTTATTTATTTCCTATATAACTTATAATATCCTTAAATCAAATCATTTAATTTACATCTAAATATGTTAATGTCAGTTCTGAGTAACTGCAGCTGTTACTATTCATTATCACTTTATTTAGAATATGCCTAAGTAATGTATGCTGCCAGATTCCACTGCCTCTGCTGCTTCCACTTGCAATGTCTAGGATTTGAGGTAGAGGAGACAAAATTATATCCCCCTTGAGGGACAATTATGTTAAATAGCCCTTTGATGCTCGAACATATCAAAAATTTCCTTTAAAATGAGAGATGTATTCGATCAAATTGCCTTCATTTGTTCAGAATGAATTATCATTAAATCTTCTAAAATTTTAAAAATTACTTCCCTAATTTTTTAGATTACAATGTAATTGCATAATTATCTACTTTCCTTTCACCCAAAATACTCCCTTGCTCTTTTAAATTCATGCCCACATTTGTAATTAGTTGATACCGTTTGGTTATCCAATACCATATGGTCATCTGAAAACATAAATACAAGCAATATATAGATTGAATAAGGTATACTTATAGATTTAGCAATATATATATGATTGTGTAACTATGTATATGTGTGTCTAGTCCTCTGAATTTTTACAGAAACATACAACCATACCAAAGAGTGTACACTAGCTGGAGAATATTTTTTAGTGTTTCTGAAAGAATACAAGAGTATCGAGGGACACTATTTAAGAAGTCCTAATAGTCCCAAGACAAGAATATAATTTTGCCTCTGTGGTTCATTTCATATATTTTCTATGTATAAATATTTATACAAATATACAGTAATAACTTGTTTATTTTAATTTACTATACACCAATAAATATATTTTATTTAAAAGACAAAACATAATGTCTGAGGACAAATCAATGCTCTGTATCTTGGTCACATCTTGAACATGAATAAATATCAATACTGACTAGAATATTTTCATCAACCATTCCAACAACAAGAAACTAAAAGAAGTAGAATAGGTAAGCAGAGAGAGAGAGAGAGAGAGAGAGAGAGAGAGAGAGAGAGATTTGTTCAACAACTACAGACAAGCTTAGGCTTTCAAGAATTCAGCTGTTGTGACTTCATTTATTTTCTACTATGGGGAACAATTGCAACATGCAGTAAAATTCATTAAAAATATGTGATCTTTTGAAACATATTTAATACACACAGGTGCTCATACATGTTTATTCATACAAAAGTACATATCTATGTTGGAAAACACAGCATTTAGATATCCAGGGATGCAATGAGAAACGATGAAAAGTCAGAAATAAACTATATTACATGCTAGAGTTTTACCCAATTATGTAATGCTCCTGCTCTAAATAAAAACTGCTTGATTTTACTGGTTTTTTTTATAGGACATTGTGTCAATGTCTCTTAATTTTCATTTTTATTACTTTTAATTGAGTGGGTGCATCTGTATGAGTGTGTGTGTGTGTGTGTGTGTGTGTGTGTGTGTGTGTGTGTGTGTGTGTGATTGGTACATGTGGTCCACAGAGATCAGTGACTTTGACTGCCCATGAAGCTATTTCTCCTCATGGTTGTGAGCTGCCTAATATGGGTGATGGGAAATTGACTCTGATCCTTTGCAAGAACAATACCTGATTTTAATCACTGATCTATCTCTTTAGCTCTTTTAGTATCAAAATAAAACTTTTACTTATACTGTGAACCTGAGAGATCTTAGGAATTTATAAATCTTATTTATCAAATGTACTTTATTTATCTAAAACATGTTGTTACTCATTTAATTTTGTAGAAGCTTGGTGTTCAACAGTTAACACATATATAATATTTTGTAGTAATATAACTTTA
This sequence comes from Peromyscus californicus insignis, assembly GCF_007827085.1. Classification (NCBI taxonomy): domain Eukaryota; kingdom Metazoa; phylum Chordata; class Mammalia; order Rodentia; family Cricetidae; genus Peromyscus; species Peromyscus californicus. The sequence goes on from NW_026294525.1 coordinate 52,321,810, forward strand.
CATTTTTATCATGATATAAAAGTCCATATCTGTTTCATGATATTTTGTTTGTTCTCTGACAAATAAAGCTAGCCTAGAAATCAGAGGGTGAAGCTAGTCACTAGTTAACAAAAGAGGCTAGATAGTGGTGGCACATACCTTTAATCACAGCTCTTGGGAGAAGGAAGCAGGATGATCAAGAGTTCAAGACCATCGTGAACTATATGAGATTGAACCAGTCTAAAAGAGAAACAGAGCCAGGTAGTGGGAGAATACACCTTTAATCCCAGCACTAGAGAGGTTATAAGGAATATAAGGTGGGTGGAGACAGGATTTTGACCCCCTCATTTGGTCTGAGCGTTTGTAGAGGTAAGAAGTCTCTAGCTGCTCTGCTTCTCTGATCTTTCAGCTTTCACTCTCGATATCTAACTCTGGGTTTTTATTGTTAAGACTAAATAGATCCCTGCTTTCTGTATCAATCCCCAAATATTTGAGACTTCTTGTTCTTTGTTATTAGTCTTGTTCTTCTTTCTTAGACTTAAAACAGATACAATCATAAACTAAGGGCTCAGCAGGATTGAAAAGTTTTATAATTGTTGCTTTATGCCACCTGGTCATCTTATGATGGTGAAGTCACAAGTCATGTACCTTAGTCAAAATGGTTCCTGGTCATGTGGCTGCTTACATCTTGATGGTCATCAACCACATGGTCACATGGTTGCTATTTAAAATATCTGTTTTCCCAAACAAGAGCTGACTTGAAGTTACATATACAGTATATTATAGGTAAGAGCTGAATCACATATATAGGCTGTTGTAGCAAATTAAAATTCCTATGTATAAGTTTTAATTATAAGCCTTTTGTTATAAGTTTAAAGTCAAATTTTGTTACAGATTTTACAGATTCTTTAACCACATCTGTTGAATTTAAAAATCCTGAGATAAATACTTCTTACAGAATAGTCTTGAAAGATTTATTGAGAGCAGAGCACAGAGAAATCATAGAGATTAAAGATTTAAGAGTGGGAAGTTGTAAGACCTTAGAGATAAGGGACTTTGGGATCATTTGCTTATGCAGTGGCAGAAGCTGTTGCAATATGGGAAAATTTGGTACTCAAATGTGCCAGCTTTGGCCAGCAAGCCATACTGAGGCCAAGCTGTGTTCAGTAAGACAGCCAGGAATATCAGTTGATGTGAGTCTCCTGCAGGAAGTTTGGTTGGTCACTGTTTTTCCTAGGCATCTCAATGTCTCTATAAGTGCCTCTCAACAGTCTTTACAATTTAAATATGCTTGGGGAAAGAGGGACCCTGTGAATCTTGTCAGTTTCAGGGACTTCCAGATATTTTTGAGTTGTTTACTTCCTCAACTTAGAAAGCAGTACAGAATGCTTCACCTTCCCTTAGAACATTTTATTTCACCTCACTTTCGTCATTCTGCGTCTTAAAGGAGCTCCCTACCTCTGTGCTTACCTTTCAACATCCTGATTTCAAATGTCCTGTTGTTTCACCTCTCTGAATTTCAGCATCTTAAAAATCCGTCCTCCAAGATGGATCATGTTAATCTTTGAGGAAATTGCTGTACAACATGGGTATGCTGCTGTTTCAGGAATACAACTGCCTCCTTTCCTGAGGGTTAACTCTTAGAACTTATACAGTCTATACCTTAGCAGACAATATCACTTGGCAACAACACTCATGTGGTAGGGTTGTGAAGGCATAGAAGATTTCAAAACTGTGTTGTTCAAGTTTCAGAGAGAAGTTGAGGCCAGGAAATGTGTGCCAGTATTAGCTGCCCTGAAAATCCCCTGAGATTCCACTGCATGAAGTGGTGAAGATGAAGCTTGGATGAAGATATTGGAAACTATGGAAGCACAGGACAGCTATCAAGGAAAGCTGGAGGCACTGAACATACTGGACACAAGGGAAAATCTGTATGTGTTACATATTGCAAAACTACAGGGTTGAGAATAGCTAAGCTCCTTGAAGTCTACCCAGTTTTATCATGATCCAGAGATACGAGACCCTGACCTGTAGAATGTGATGTATTCTAAAAAGGATTCTGGCTTTGTTTTAATCTGAATATACCTCTCTATGCACAAGGTATTCTGCATTGGGAAAGATAAATTCAAGATGTTAACTACTCTGTGCCATTTTATGTTGAAAGCACATGTAATGTTTTCTCATTTTGTAAGAGTTCATATTTCATATGAGATTTTGAAATTTAAAGTGTTGGAATTGTTAATGCCCATGAGGACGTTTGATGTTTGAGTACAGTTTACATTATAAGATGGTCTTCAGAGATGTTAAAGCTTTTGTTATTTCTATTTACTATTTTCAAGTTAGTGTTTCCGTGGGAAAGTTTCAAGTCTTTCTTTACCAGTGTACTTTGAAGTGGGAGTACTAGATTATTCAAGGCTTTGTGGCATGTTTCAATAATTGACCCTTCTGCATACATTTTAGTGGGAACAGTCTGAAAATTAAATTCTGAAATTAGAAACTGAACTTATATGATGAATTCTCACATCTTTACATTTGATACTTCTGTGAAACTGCCACTAAAATTTAGGATGACAAAAGGAGATGTAATATGAGAAAAATAGATATGAATGGAATGAATAAAATGATGAACAAAACTAAAATTAATAGGAAAAAAGACCCATCTTTAAGGAAGTTGGGGTGGCAGTAATTTTAGACGTATCCATTTCCCTTTCATTGTATTATCAATAAATTTATTGAGAGAAACCTTTGATGTCTCAGCCTCCATTTCCATTTTCACTATAAATTGTTCATTCTGCTTAATCAAAATCAACATTCTCAACTGAAGTTTTTAAAATTTAAATTTCTTAAAATAAATCTTTAAATATGACTTGATATCATATCTGAACTACATATTAAACCTTTTACATTGTATCTTGAAGTTCTGTAGGGCTGTTATTAATTGAGGTTGGTTACCTTGGGAACAAGAGTTCTTTCTTTTTAATCAATCACTAATGTCACCTATTTCCTTTAAAAATGGCGCACGCCTTTAATCCCAGCACTCGGGAGGCAGAGCCAGGCGGATCTCTGTGAGTTCGAGGCCAGCCTGGGCTACCAAGTGAGTCCCAGGAAAGGCGCAAAGCTGCACAGAGAAACCCTGTCTCGAAAAACCAAAAAAAAAAAAAAAAAATTAAAAATTTCACGGTATTTTAGATATTAATTTTTTATCTTTTCCATTTTGAAGGATAAGTATAGCATAAAATATATTTAGCAGAAAAGTAACACCCACACATTACAAATGCATCTGAGTAATTTCATAACAAATTTTAGGGGTGCCAATAATATAAAAAAGTCTCAATAGTTCTCAGTTTTTCCTTTGGTTAACTGTTTTTTTTAAAAAAATTGTAGAATAGATGTTTTTTAGTAATAAAATTCTGCTTGCTCTGCTGTATCTCTTCATTGTAAAATAAAAAGTACGAACTTTCGTAAACAAATGCACTTTACATTTTGCTTAATGAAACTGAAATTCGAGAATCGTTCTTATTTTATTTTATTATCTAAGGAATAATAAGCATTGTTGCAGTTGTATGTTGTACTTTAACCATGAACATTTAAAATATATTTAAGATAAACAGAATATTCAGACTGTAACAAGTGAGGTAACTGTTGAGAGACTTCCAGTAGTCATTTCTAGAGCAACAGATTGGTTCAAAGTGTCAGTTGGTGCAAATGCCATGGAATAAATTCTCAAGCGCATACTGTTTCATCCAGAATATAGTGATACATATGAAAAACATTGTAGAAAACTGTACTCACATATCCACTGCTTGTAAACGTCTCTAGATCCTGGCTTCATCAATGCCAAGGCTCAGGAGAGACCTGCCATAAGGTGACTGGATAAACTGTAGTGCATTCAGCACTAAATTGTTTTTCAGCACTAAAAGCAAATGAACCATGGGACCATGGGTGGCATAGAGGAAATTCAATGTTTTTCCTAAATGAATTACTTAATTACTAAAGATTAGATACTGTGTGATTCCAACTGTATGGCATTCAGGACAAAGCTAAAACTATTGAAACAGTAAAAACCTTTGGGATCACCAGGGATTGGGTAAAGGAATGATACTACAGATGTATCACAGAGGATTCTTAAAAAAATAGAATTGTAGACAAATGTATAAGCAGTAATCAATAGGGTGTATAATGCCATAAATGATCCTGTAGGCAGGTTTTATATGGTGCCAATTGTGTCGGTAAAGCTAAATTACTTCTAACAATAGTACAGATCTGTTGAGAACTGGTAAGTCTCTGAATGAAAGGAGAAGAAATTACGTGATAAAATGTTGTAACATCCTATTTTTAATGTGAAACAAAAAGTGATCAAAAGTAAAGACTACTAGAAAAAAGTATTGTGCTCTGAGATAATACACAAACGTAAGTACAAGTAAAATTAGACAAATATTTTGGGCCAGGGATTTCAGTGATTTAGCAAATAAATTGATTAACTACAATTTTCATTGGTTAAATATTATTTAGTAATTATATGATTGTATATGTAAATAATTTTCCAATTTCTGGAGACTTTTTGGTCTGGATAATTTTCCTGCATATTTAACTTTGTAGAGAACATAATGTACCCTTATAATCTTTCAATGATTAATGGTTTATAATATTCATGTAGATAAAAAGAAAACTATAATAGAATAGATACACAATAGTATGTTGTGTATCAAAATAAGATTGAGTAGAGGGACTAAACTATATATTATATATTTAAATATGTATTATAAATTTATAATATATAACATGCAATTAAATGTATTAATAATAATTTAACAAAATGGTATTTGAAAATGTGCTCATTGTGTTCTTAAAGGTAAATTTTATTTTTTGTATTGTTTGTTTTTTGTCTACAAAATAATTTTATCAATTATATTTAAGCACTTATGATTGCCCATAAAATTGTAATAGAACTATACAATTCACTGGAGCCAACAGTTTTCTAAAAATTATTCCTGGTGTAGAATGAAATATGAGGTATAGTTCAGACATTTGGAAATTTATTTCACTTCCACTGAGTGTAAGTAAAGGAACAAGGAGACATTTTACAGCTATGATATTTAGAGATTTCAAAATCAGGTAGATGTTAGTAAAAAATGTACATTATTCATGATTTAATGTATTCTTAACCCAATATATTCATATCATTTTATTAAGAAAATTTTATTCATTTTGCATACCAATCACAGATTCCCCTCTTCCCTTCTCCCGCCACTCCAGGCTTCCCCCTCAAGTGATCCCCTATTCCCTCCTACAAGAAGGTAAGGCCTCTCATGGGGAGTCAATAGAGGCAGATCCAAGCCCTTTCCCCTACTTCAAGATTGTATGAGTTGTCCCACCATAGGTAGTGGGCTCCACAAACCCAGCTCATGCAACCAGGGATGGATCCTGATCCTACTATACTTTATACTAGATCTAAAACACTCCAGAGACAATCTAATGATAAATTAAACTTGTAGTACAGATTATATTATCAAACATTTTTATTTCATTCAAGCACACCTATTAAGAGATGTAAAAATTTGGTGACCAATAGAGAAAGAAAATCAAATCATATAAAATCCCAATTATAGAGTGGTAAACTATTCTCTAAGCTCTTTATGAAATTAAACATATTAGGAAAGAAAGAAAAGGAGAGACAGCAACTAATATTTCTTATGTAAGTAAAGAGGTAAGTAATCTACACATTTTTATTAAAATTGCCAGGACTGAAGCATGTGCTATTGAGGTTTAGTAGAGTCTCTGCAGGGACCTCACATGAATTTGAAATGTACTCTTTCCCTCAGTACACAAAGTATATAAAACAAGTACATTGCCAAGTGTGGCCCTGTTACATAAAGGACATTGATTTATGGAATTGTTTAAAATCCTCCTAATCAAAGACTGTCCTCTCAATTCATTCAACAACATGGTAATCATGGTATGCAAAAGAAATGAAGAAGCATGTCTTAATTAATCTTTTTTAAGAGTTTGACTAGAGTAGAAGCTGATTTTCTCACCTAACTGACACAGAACAGTAACAGAACCACAAACAGGTGGGATCATCCTATGTGCTTATGCTGTTTCCAGTGCTTTCTGTAGACTGTTGGCTGCTTTCAACATCACTGCTTTCTGGAACATTCTTCGATCCAGTTACCATACCTTATACACATATATGTTGTGCTGAGTCAGGTGCACACAACAGAACTGAGGGAAAATTTGGGAACACAATTTAAGATCAAAACAACATGTTCAACTTAACTTGTAAAAGTTGATTGCATGAAGTATCAAACATATGGTAAGATTAATTACATTGTTTTTCTTAAAGATAACAATTATAAACTAGTGAAATATATAGTGTTAATGACTTCAAAGCATGATTAGCTTGGTATAATGGCTGAGCAAAAGCTCAATTTGGTGGCGGATAAATACTTAAAAAATATTCACAATCTTAGTAATGAGGGAAATGCAAATCAAAACTACTTTGGGATTTCATCTTATACCCATCAGAATGGCTAAGACCAATAAAACAAATGGTAGCTCATGCTGACAAACATATGGAGCAAGGAGAATGCCCATCCATTGCTGATGGGAGTTTAAACTTGTCAGTGTGGTAGTTCCTCAGAAAGATTTAAATTGATATACTTCAAGATCCAACTATACCATATTTGGGCAAATACCAACAGGACACTTGGACTTACTACAGAGAGATTTGCTCATGCAGGTTCATTGATTCTTAATTTATAATAGCCAGGAATTGGAAACAACATAGTTGGCCCCCCCAAAATGGATTAAAAAAGGAAGTCTGTTAACACAATGGAATAATGGCCATTAAAAAAAATGAAATCATGAAATTCTCAGGTAAATGGACGGAAGTAGAAAAAAATTATCCTGGGTGAGGTGACCCAGACACAGAAAGATAAATATGGTATGTATTCATTTATATGTAGATATTAGTTGTTAAGATAATAATAATCAAGCTACAATCCATTAAAAAAAGAACCACAGAGATTAGGTAAGGGACTAACTGGGGAAGGAGGGCAGATAGATCTCATTAGGTAAGGGGAATAGAATCAGTAATTATGGATGGGGTAACAGGAAAGATCAAATCAGGAGTGGGAGTGAAGAGAGGTACATGATAGGGAATACAGGGAGAAACAGCTAAAATTAAGGACAATTTGAGGGGTAGTTTGGAAGCCTAATACAATAGAAGCTAAAATATATACATATAGGAAAGGACTCTAAATTAAATCACCAAGTACTGGGGAAGACAGAGCCCTAATTGGACATATTTTGCAACCAAATAAAACTTGGAGTACAAGGATTGGATTGCATCTAATTAAGTTGTTGGAAAAAGGGGTCCCATGGGAATCCCAAAATATCCCAGACTATTGCTAATACCATGGGTTGCTTTCCACAAACTGACACCTATGTTTTACTGCTGAAACAATATCTACATAACTCATTTAATGTAGAGAAGTTAAGCTTGTACCTACAGAGAGTGATCACCCTTATGTATTGTTCCAGAAAAGTACTCTGTAGGGTACCAAAGGGGAAGCATAACACAAAGCCAGCCACAAACCTATAATACTGACCTGTTTGCAAGATATGCTAGGGCAATGGTGGCACAAAGCATGTTGGAGTAACATACCAATATCTGATTTGACTGAAGGCCTACTCCACAAGATGGAACTCATCTCTATACCTGCTACTGCTTGGGTAACCTAAGACTAGATAGGCCAGGTACCTAGTGTAAAACCAAATAATACTGGTCTTTAAGTAAAGTGGCAATAAAATGACTCCTAATAGACTTCTTCATACTGATAGATCAGGGCCTTGCTCGGCCATCATGAAAGAAGCTTCCTTCCTGCAGCAGAGGGGAACAAATTCAGAGATCCACAGGCAGGACAATATGCAGAGAATGAGCAGCTTTGCATAACTCAGCCCTAAATGGGATGTCTTCATCCAATCCTTCCTTCAGGGCTCAGAAAATCATGAGGGAAAAAGAAGCAGAAAGAGTGTAAGAGTCGGAGGGAATGGAGTAAAACAGGGTTCTCTAAATCAATAGGATTGATTCACATATGAACTCACAAAGACTGAGGCAACATGCACAGGGTCTACACAGGTCTATCCTAGATTGGGTCCTAGAGGTTAAAGTAAAAGGGACACATGCTTCCATCTCCAATCCAGAAGTAATCTCCAACTGATAACAACTTGCAAATGAAAATTTAATTATCTTCAATGGGGTCTCGCTGGATAACCAGTAACAATTAAGGATAGGCTGCATGCCCAGCAGTAGATGGCCAGCAGAAAATATATTTAGCGGAATATTTGGAGGTTCCTTGTCTCATAATGTTGCACCAGGGATAATTCTTTTCTTTCTTTCTTTTGTTTCTTCTTTTTTCTAAAAATTTGTCCTATCCTTACTTTTATTTATTTTATTAAATTTTATATATTTTCTTCTCTCTTTTACCATATGGGTTCTTTGCATATATATTATAGCTTCTAATTTGTGGTATTTCCCAGTATGTAAACAAGTCAATTTCTACATCTATATTTGTTTCTTGTGCCTTTTCTTGGGCACTTATCCATCTGTTGGTTTTGTCTTATTCTAATATGTTAGATTTATTTTATTTTGTGTTTTATAATTTTATTATTATCCCTTAGAAGCATGTTTATTTTGTAAATGAGAGGCAACAGAAAGAGGGCAGACACAGTTGGGAGGAGAGATGGGAAATGAGTAAAGGGAGAAGAAACCATAATCAGGATGTGAAAAAAAACTATTTTCAATAAAAGGAAAAATCAATCAATTTTTGAAGCCAAGCTACAGGAAAAATCCCCAGAGAAATCATTCCTATAACCAAGGAATTCAAATATTTTATTTTTTGAGTAGAAAATATAAACTATACAAATATTAAAATTAAATAGACAAAATGACATAACTAATATTTAGAGAATATAAAATATATAGAAGATTAAAGAAGTTCAAACAGTATTGAAATTTACCTCTAAGTAAGCAAGTCTACAAACAAATGCAAAATATTCCTCTGTAAAAAGAATTTGAAACAAATCTTCAGTAGGACCCAAAACAAAGCTCCAAAACAAAGGCCATTCCTTTTGAATGAATTGTCTGTTTCCTGTTTTAACCTTTTGTGCAATTACAGTCCATAGATAAAGTATTTTAAGGGTATAAAGTCCATAGATAAAGTATTTTAAGGGTATAAACCATAATCACAGAGACATAAGAGACTAGAGAAGACTTAAAACAATGGACCTATATTCTTCAGATAATTCCAAGCTCATAAATTCAAATCTATGGGACTAGGAATGTCCCTAGGCCTGTGGGAAAAAACTTTTTATGTGTCTGACAAATACTGTTTACCATAACAATCTTCACTTTCAACATTAATGCTCTGTACCACTATATCCCACCATGATGATAATGGACGAAACCACTGAAACAGTAAGGCACCCCTTAAATGTTTTTCTCTGTAAGAGTTGTCTTGGTTATGGTGTCTCTTCACAACAATATAAAATTTAACTAAGACAACACTCAATAAAGTATGAAATCATTTTTCTGGGTTTCTTCTGCAAGTCAAAAAATGCTAGTATATTTGAAAAAATACTTTTGGAAGCAGGAAGATATGGTGCTAGAGAAAGCCATGAGAGGTCTGCATCTTGATCTATAGGCAACAGGAAGTGAACTGTGACACTGGAGGTACCTTGAGCATAGGAAACCACAAAGCCCATCCCCATAGTGGCACATTTCTTCCAATAAGGCCATACCTACTACAACAAGGCCACACTATTGAGAGCTGCTGATAGCAAAAGGCCATGGAAGTATACAGTAGGTGACAACTAGTGTTCAAAAGGTCAACCTATCAGAATAAAGGGTACTGGTGGAGGAACCCATCACACAAGATGTTTTGGAATTACTGCCTTTTGAATGAATTGTCTGTTTCCTGTTTTAACCTTTTGTGCAATTACAGCTATGATACCTTCCAATTACCATGCATTTTCATAAAATGTATAAATGAAATCTCATGATTATATCTCAATCTTATGGGCACATATATCTGTGGGTGGTCAGGAAGATGACTTTTCACTTAGCTGTATAATTTTGACATATAGAAAATGTACTAGGATATGCTTCATAGCCAGATCCATTTTCCCATCGACTGTGGACACAAAGCCTGCTCTGTTCCTGTTGCTCAGACTAACACAGAAAAAATAATCTCCCCTTAGTCTAACACAAACTGCACACATTTAGCTCATTTTTACCTCAGAGCAAGTTCAAACTAGACAAAAGGCCTTTGTAAATAGATTATAAGTTTAAAACGTTAGTTATGCACAAAGTCAGAGTCGTAGGTATCTCACCAAGGCTACTAACACAAAACATCCTAAGAAACGCCTGCCAACTCTTTGCTTGCCAAGTCTGCTGATAAAAAGATATGTCTCAGAGTTTGTGGCACTGGGCACTGTGCCCCCTCCTTCTGGTCCTGAGACCTTGGAACCTTGTGTTACTATGGTAATGGCTCCTTATCATCTATTCTAGGAATGTGGTATGACCTTGAGTGTTTTGAAACTTTTCTCAGGATTGCAAGCAGTCTCCTGTTATAAATGTGAGAAGTCGGGCAAGAGAGAGGAATGAGAGCTGAAAAGAAGCTGTAGATTTAGAGAACTAAGGTAGAACTAAGAGAGAACAGTGGAAAGATCAGAGGCAGAGGAAGAATTAACTTAGAACAATAAAGTTCATATACTGAAAGAGCACAGTGTATGTAGATTCTTTTGATATTCCTAAGATTAGATTCCCAGCTAGCTGTAGATTCTTCCACGGACTCTGGGAGAGGATTATCTGGGACTGGACACTCATAGCCCTCATTACCACACCTCCTAATAGTGCTCTCCCTTTGGAGACCACTTTATTTTAAACTGCCACATTCCACTCCCTAGACCCCAAAGGCTTGTAGCCATATCACAATGCAAAAATGCATTCAGTCCAACTTCAAATGTCCCCATAGTCTATAACAGTCCCAAACTTGTTTCAAAGTCCAAAGTCTCTTCTGAGACTCATGGAGTCTCTTAACTATAATCCTGTGTAAAATCAGAATAAAAAACCAAATCACATGCTTCTTAACATGTAATGGCATAGGATATACCTTATCATTCTAAAACATATGGAAGGTAGCAGAGTGAGGAAAAACTGGACCAAAGCAAGACTGAAAACCAGCTGGACAAACTTCAAACAATGCATCTACAAGTGTGTTGTCAAAATTCTCTTCAGAGCTACAACTCTTTTCAGCTTTGTTGACTATAAACACACTTCTTTTTCTTGGGCTGTTTCCACTCCCTGCTAGCTTCTCTCCTCAGCAGGTATCCCACAGGCTCTGCCATCTCCAACATCTTGGGGTCTCTGAGGCCATCCAGGTTTTAACTTCACAGCTTCACACAATGGCTTCTCAGGGTCTCCATGCAGACACCCTGACATATGCCTGGCCTCAGTAGCTTTCCTTAGTTACTCCTTGACTCTAAAGCCAGAACCATATGACCAAAGCTGCCAAATTCTGCTGCTTGCTGGCACTGGAACTTGGCCCCCTTCTTCTATTACATCTTCCCCAACACTCTGTTTTCAACAGTTTCTTTCACTGTCTAAGCTTGAATGTCCTGAGTCTCAAACCACAGACCAGGCAGGGCTCAAACACAGAGATGTGCCAGCCTGTGGCTCTGGAGTGCTGGGATTAAAGGCATGCACCACCATGCCTGGCTCTAAGCTTTTCTTTAACTCCTTCTCATAAGTTGGAAACTTAGCTGTGTGGGATCTTGCACCGAGGTCACTACCCCCTCTGTTCCATTTCTCAGTCTGTTTATCTCCTTGAACACAGGATTTAATTCTATTCTACTTCCTGGTGCTTCTTTTCTCCTCAATCTGTACATCTTGCATTTTCCCTTGTTCAACTTGCTTCTTTCCATTATAAATTTTTATAAGCACAACTACTAGTTAACACATAACAGAGTCTATATTAGGCTATTTGAGATTTTCTCTGCCAATTAAACTTTAGTCTCAGGCAGACATTTTGGGCAAGGGCAAAAAGCAGCCATATTCTTCACAAGAATGATCTCTTGGCAACACACTAAAATGCTTCTCCTCTGAAACCTCTTAAGCCAGGCATCTATAGTTCATCATGTAACTCTCAACATGGCTGTCTTCCATGCTCCTACTAGAATGGCCCATTAAGTAGCTCTTTAATGTTCAACTGCTTTTTTAATCCACAGTCCCACCATCCTTATTCCTTCAAACAGAGTACGTTCAGGCCTATTAAAGCAATACTCCAGTCTTTGGTACCAAGCCCTGTCTTATTTAAGGTTTCTATTGGTGTGAAGAGATACCATGACCATGGCAAATATAAAGGAAAACATTTAATTGGGGTTTACTTACAGTTTCAAAGGTTAGTCCATTATTAGTCTTAGTGGGAAACATGGTGACATGCAGGTAGGCATATTGTCAGAGAATCTTGATCTGTAGGCAACAGAAAGTGAACTGTGACACTGGTATACCTTGAGCATAGGAGACCTCAAAGCCTACCCCCATAGTAGACACATTTCCTCCAGCAAGGCCATATCTACTCCAACAAGGCCATACCTCCTAATAATGTTACTCCCTTGGGGACTCATTCTCTTTCAATCTATCCTCTCTCTCTCTCTCTCTCTCTCTCTCTCTCTCTCTCTCTCTCTCTCTCTCTCTCTCTCTCTCTCTTTCTCTCTCTCTCTCTCTCTCTGTATGTGTGTGTGTGTTTGGTACATTCAGGTATTTCCAATATTCTTTCTTCTGGGCAAACTCTCACACAGGTGCATCTTCTCTTTCTGCCTGCTCTGAGTTCCATATTAATTCTGAGATTTCACACATGAATGCAAGTTCACATATAAACGTTCCTCACACATCTACAGGAGTCTCTCAAGGTTTCAGTCAGCATTGCCAAACAGATATCATCATTATTCTTTTTACATTTAAGAATTTTATCTTGTGCTTCATTTTATAACTCTTCTTCAAGAAAATAATTGAAAATTGCAGTAATCAGAGTAAGTTTTTATTAAATAATTAAAATTAAAATAAATATAGACATCAGAATACTTTTTAATGTTTTCACTTCACGTGGAAATTCATGAAATGAGAAATGATTTCAGAAGCAAATACACTAAATTTCTTTTTTTCTGTAAATATTAAGATTATCTGCATTATATATATATGAATCTGATACTATACATTTTATCAATAAAAACTTTTTCTACTCATATTAGAAGTAAAAGTATTAATATACTTTAAAGAGTTCTACACAGAGAATACAACAAAACACCAGAGCACGTCTTTTCTACTGGGCTAAAAAAATTGATTTCATTTGCCTGACTTTAAAACCAATGAATTATTTTGCCTATGAACCACGTCCATAAAATGCAGACATAAACACATCAGAACTGTTCCTTGTCTCCTCTGATTTATTCTGTGCTAGTAAGACCCTCTGTTTCTTGCTTGGTCCTGGACCCACCATCAGCATTGATCCTAATTTTTCCAGCGGTTACCGAGGGGCTAATTTTGCTATGAGTTAAGTACAGTAGGGTACCTCTCAGAATTTTTTTCCTGTGTAATTATTCAAACAGGCCAAGCTTTTTCATGACAGTGCTATAAAGATCAGATTATACATTCTACGATGAGTACTATAAATGCTTGGCTTGTTCCAACAGTGTAAATTATGTGAATATTAACATGCCAGCATACTTAAAAATACCTGTTTCTGATTCGTAAAGAGTTTCAAAACTGCTTCTATTTCACAAAGTGAGATGCTGTTCTGTTCCCTTCTCCCTCAGACTTTTTGTTTTAATAAAGGAAGAACATTTGCTGCCTCAAAAGTGTGTTTTCCTTACGTATCAAGCCTCTTTTGATTTAATATCTTTCAGCAAACCAGAAAGTACCAAGCCCTCTTAACCCAGAGCACTTTGCATCATTCAAAACTATTCTCATAACTATCCCCTTTCAGAAGAAGTTAATTATAAAAACAAAAGCCTTACCAATAATTACCTCCCTCCTTGTCTTCATAATACACTTAGCATTTATTCCTCCACTCCTGCATTAAACTCATCAAATGGGAGATACTGCTGAAGGAATTGCCTTATAAATAAAGGCTGCCTGGGAGATGATAATCTGCCTTTCTATGCCTCTGTAATTTTCTACCCAAATAGGTTTTCATTGTATTGCAAAATACTAACAGATTACCAGTGACATGAAAAATGTGTCCACACATATAAATGCAGGCTGATACTAATGACTATTATTCATTATGCTATTGACTCCCAAGAGACTCTGTTTACAGAAGAAAAACTGTCAGCCATGGAAAATACTATGCTTAAAAACAGGAAACCTTTCTTTACCCATTCATGAATTCTAGCATTTTCATTTTGGCAAAAAAAAAAAAATTTCAAAGGCAGTTTTAATTGGCTTAGATTTGTATAGGTAACTGTCGATGTTGTTTTAAAACTCAAGCACATTTAAGAAATACACATTTACTCCTAAATACTTCATGATTACAGCATACAAATTTATATAGAATCCCATTTTAGGGTTGAATTTATCCTACATTATTCACAGAATTAAATCAGGATGGAGTAAGATTTACTTAAAAAATAAAGTGGCTTAGTAGGTTTGTGTAATTGCAGAGTATATACAGAAGATGGAGGCAGGGGAATCACGAGTTTGAACCTTTCTGGGCTGTATAGTGAGATTTTATTTCAATGCACAAAGGTTTAACTCACACTGTATCTGATGGTTTGAGTAACTGATCTTTGTTTACATAGCCCTGTTGTCCTATGCTTGATATTCAAAGGAAAACAATCTATTAAGTATAAAATATGAAACACAGTGCAGATGTTTATAAGTATAAATTGTCTGTAATAAATGGAATCATTTTGCTGGTGACCTAAACACACAACGACTTACGAAGTATCACCTGCAGGACAGTTGGAATTTTACAGCATGGTGCCTTAGAGGTAACCTTTTCTTCTGGGTTTTTATTCTGTTTCCTTTAAAAGAAATACCACAAGATGAGTTTGTTTTCTTTGATTAAATTCACCTGAGCAAATGTCTTTTTAATGGAATTTGAGAGGAGCAAGTCATCCAGCCAATTTTCTCACAAGAGCAGTAGTGATGAACACTGAGTTTAACAGTTAATTTAAGGAACATCAGCAGAAAATGCATAAGTAGGCATTTGTAGAAAAATTCCTAAAACCATAACTAGCCAAGTCCACTTAATTCACTTAATTTCAATTTTTATTCATTTGATTTTAAAAGCTGTCTACCTAAGTCGTAGATTGGTAAAAGAAATACACCGTTGACTACCACATGCACAGCCTGGTGCAGAAAAACTTCATGTCATATAAATGATAGATTTTTAAATTCTTATTTTCTTTTTCCTTCCTTTCTTTCTGTCTTTTTTTTGTCAGGATCTCACTCTTACCCTGTAAGCTTGGCTGGCCTGGAACTCACAGAGGTCCTCCTGCCTCTGCTACCAGAGTGCTAGGAATAAAAGGGTAAACCACCATACCCAGACTCATCTTTAAGTTTATAAAATTATTAAGAATGAAAAATGTTTGAAAATAATATTGTCCTACATTTTCCATCAGAAAAGAAATTTTAAATTAATTCTATCAAAAGGGCATAGATATGTTATAATAAATGTACAAGTTAATCTATAGGTTTGATGGTTTTGTTAGTATACGTTTATCTTGATGTTGCCACAGTAACAGAATTATTTGTGATGTTTCTGTCTTCTCTAGGTTAACAGTTTCTCTAAACACACAGAGAAGTTTGTAGATATAGATTGGATGTTTGCTTTAATAAAACATCTACCATAATGCCCTGTCACTGCCCTTTCACTGATGGAAAAATTCTGTAACATTTTAAAGGCATACGTATGTGTAGCTTGTACCTGAATGGAACATTCCAGAATCTTAACCTTACATCGTTAAAAAAAAAAAGTACATTTGCCTCTGAAATGATTGTTTTCAAAAAATGTGTTGAGAATCCGAAAATAAATTCTTGAAATTGTAATGTAAAAAGGCATAAAACTGTCAATATAGTCACTGTTAGAGAATTATCAATAGGTTATTAATGATTTATCCAAAACTCTTATGTGATCATGAGATGTTTTAATTATGATATATATATTAAAAATAAAAATTGAAAACTGTTATCATGAACTTATTCTATCTAACTGGCCAAGAATTCATGACTAATGTAATTTAGGTTGTTGAAAATCAACATATAGTTTCTTCCATTCATAAAATGTGCATGCATAGTTGATTTCAATAAAACACAGTTCATATCTAAAATATGTTAAGTAAAAATATAGTTTATAATGTTAACTTGCTAGTCTTCAGCTGTTATAAATTAAAGTGATGTAAAAAATTGTTCTTCTTGATATATTTTGCTTATAATTTTTTTAAGTTTAGTCCATTTCAGCATGTCAAGATAGGATTTTTCCTGCAACTGAGGGAAAAATATAATATGGTGAAAAAAGGTGTTACAAGAACTCTAATTGTTGTCACTATTTCTGATTAATCAAGTGTTTGTGAATTATCAAAACAGTTTACTAATCCCAGTATGTTTATTTAGTATGATATTTTAGAAAATTGATATTTATCTATTTATTGTTAGATTAAAAAATTATATGTGGACCTGGTCCCTTTGCCTGGATGCCTCCCAAACAGATCAAGCCAATCAACTGTCTCACCCATTCAGAGGGCCTGATCCAGTTGGGGGCCCCTCAGCCATTGGTTCATAGTTCATGTGTTTCCATTTGTTTGGATATTTGTCCCTGTGCTTTATCCAACCTTGGTCTCAACAATTCTCGTTCATATAAACCCTCCTCATTCTCGCTAATTGGACTCCCAGAGATCCACCCGGGGGCCTAGCCATGGATCTCTGCATCCAGATTCCTCAGTAGTTGGATGGGGTTTCTAGCACAACAATTAGGGTGTTTGGCCATCCCATCACCAGAGTTGGTCAGTTTGGGCTGTATCTTGACCATTGCCAGCAGTCTGTTGTGGGGGTATCTTTGTGGATTTCTGTGAGCCTCTCTAGCACTTTGCTTCTTCCTATTCTCATGTGGTCTTCATTTACCATGGTCTCCTATTCCTTGTTCTCCCTCTCTGTTGTTGATCCACCTGGGATCTCCTGCTCCCCCAAGCTCTCTTTCCCTCGACCCTCGCCCTTCATTACCCCCACTCATGTCCAGGCTGTTCATGTAGATCTCTTCCATTTCTCCATCATTGGGCAATCCCGTGTCTTTCTTGGGGTCCTGTTTTCCAGGTAGCCTCCCTCGTGATGTGAGTAGCAGTCCAGCCATCCTTGTTTCATGTCTAGTATCCTGCTATGAGTGAGTACATACCATGTTTGTCTTTCTGAGTCTGGGTTACCTCACTCAGGATGATTTTTTCTAGATCCATCCATTTGTCTGCAAACCTCATGATGTCATTGTTTTTCTCTGCTGTGTAGTATTCCATTGTGTATACAGGTCCTGTGCTCATTGCATGAGTTGGCTGTTTGAAACCTGGGGCATATGCAGGATCACTTGGCTCAGCCTGGGAGGAGGGGACTGGACCTGCCTGGACTGAGTCTGCCAGGTTGATCTCAGTCCTGGGGGGAGGCTTTGCCCTGGAGGAGGTGGGAATGGGGGTGGGCTGGAGGGAAGGTGAGGGGGGCCATAGGGGGGAGAACAAGGGAATCCGTGGCTGATATGTGGAACTGAATTGTATTGCAAAATAAAAATAAAAATTAAAAAAAAATTATGTGTGTGTGTGTGTGTGTGTGTGTGTGTGTGTGTGTGTGTGTATTTTCCTGCATGTATGCCCATGCACTGTGTGTATGCAGTGCCAGAGAAGCCCAGGAGAGTGTGTTGAATCCTTTGCAACTGGAGTTACAGGTGTTTCTTAGTGGCTTTGTGCATCCCGGGAGCCAAACCCAGAGCTTCTGCAATAGCAACAATTGCTCTTAACTATTTATTAATCCATCTCTATGGCATCTAGAATGATACATTTGAGCTTAAGAATAATTGAGTAAGATTCAAAATTAGTGATATATAACTAAGATACAGCAAATCTATTTTATTTAATCCAGAAATAATATCCTGTAATTAAAATTTTTGCAGTGCTAGAGCTGAGGAAAACTTGATAGAAATGGGCAGATAAAAGATGCAAACTATATAGATTCTAGAGGCCAGTGACACCACTAATGAGCTGAATTACATCAAAATGTATGATTACTTAAGCACTAAAGATATGCTTCTCCATAGTGGCTAGATCCCACAGGGTTGACCAAAGGCATTTATTTTAGGGATTCTGATAAAGCTTTTATTAACAGAAAAGAAGACTGAGCAGCAGATCCAGGGGAGAAGCAACAGTGGAGCTGAGTCCCGGAAACCAGGGAAACAGACTTCAGTGGATCCAGAGCTCTTCATCCACTGCTCTGCATACCAATTTATTCTCTTCTCTTGCAGAATATTGCCCAGAAAATGATGAAAAACTAACAGCTCAAGAATTTTAACCTTAAAGACTAAAATGAGGCACTCTTTCCTTCTCTCTTTAAAGTTGACTTCAAAAATTCTGGAGAAAGCTTTGAGTATTACAGCCTATACTATTGAATTAAGATTTTGATCAGTTCAGTTTTCTTTTAAAGTGGAAACATGGTAAGAATGATAGGGATAAGAGGAGTTGCACACAGATCAACCTTTGGTATGTTTCCCAGAGTAATTCTTTCAACTAACTTTAATTAATTCTACCAAAAGTAAAACAGGAAGATCAGGAGGAAAAATGCTCAGAGAACAACAAAAATAATAGTATGTGTTATACATGGCTTATAATACAGAAGGATAGAAAATAACATAATCCTGAATTATGACAGCTGGCATGAGCTAACTCATGTGTGCAAGATACACTATTTTATTAACATATAATGCTAGTATGCTATTTAGTATGCTTTCAAGATATAATATCAAAATCCATATAGATTAAAAAAGGGTCATTATTTGTTCAGAGGGAGAGCAAAGTTAGAGAAAGAGGCTCTGCATAACCTTAATGAGTTAAAGAAGTTTAATTTTACATATTTTATTTATACATATTTTGGAAGCTATGGATTTAAGAAATACTTCAAATATAATAAATTCTTGTAGGAAAGTATTTTTGTGTGGGACAGTACCATCTAAAATAATTAGACATAATGAAAATTTAAATGCTAACAACAATAAAAAACAAACAATGAGAAAATACAAACCATAAAATTTTATTTTATGGACTACACAGTATAAAAGGAAGTATTTATCAAGTTACAATTACAGAATCATCTTCTAGTCAAGAGGCATAGGAAAATGGTGAAACCCAAATAGCAGTGGAGGTAGAGATACATAGTGAGTGCTGACATTGATCAAAGCAAAGGAAAGATTTGAAGCACATTAAAAAACAAGGTAATGATATGTTTGTGAACTGTTATATGGGAGTCTACATGAGAAACTGGGAATAACAGAATGGAAGATGAAACATAAAATAAACCCAATCTTGAGCTTCTATTATGATATATATGCATATATAAAATGATAATGTCCTTTAGATGCCAAACTCACATCTGAAGATGATAAGAAAAGTAAAAGGGTAAGCCGGGCGGTGGTGGCGCACGCCTTTAATCCCAGCACTCGGGAGGCAGAGGCAGGCGGATCTCTGTGAGTTCGAGGCCAGCTTGGGCTACCAAGTGAGTTCCAGGACAGGCGCAAAGCTACACAGAGAAACCCTGTCTCGAAAAACCAAAAAAAAAAGAAAAGTAAAAGTGCAACAAAGTGTTGTGGAGGCCTCTCCTGGCATGATTCCATCTTATCCATCTCTTTGAAAGAGTACCCGTCAGTCATCCAACCCCAGTTCCTCTCACAGCAAAGTGGGTGTCATCACTTCATGAAAGATTCCATTGATATGGCCATTAATATTTTGAGGGTATAGACTACCTTGTAGCTAGAGTTTTCCTGCCTGGCCCACAGTCAGGACAAATCTCCCTCACCTGCCAGTCCCACAGCCACTCAGACCCGACCAAGTAAACACAGAGACTTATATTGGTTACAAACTGTATGGCCGTGGCAGGCTTCTTGCTAACTGTTCTTACAGCTTAACTTAATCCATTTCCATTAATCTATACCTTGCCACATGGCCGTGGCTTACCGGCATTTTCACATGCTGTTTGTCATCATGGCGGCTGACAGTGTCTCTCTGACTCAGCCTTCCACTTCCCAGAATTCTCCTCCTTGTCCCGCCTATACTTCCTGCTAGCCAATGGCCAATCAGTGATTTATTCATTGACCAATCAGAGCAACACATTTGCCATACAGAACATCCCACAGCACTTCCCCCATTTTTTTTTTCAAAAAGGAAGGTTTTAACCTTAACAAATTAGAATTACATATAATTTGGGAATTTGGGCGTAGCTTCTCTTACTACTTCCTGCTGGGGGGTGGGCGCTGTATCTTATGGGGACACAAAGAAAATTTTAGGATCATGGAGTAGTCCGTGAGGCTGTCTCGTCAGAGCCAGTTGCCTTGAAACCATTCTGGATGTTGGATCATCTGGGCCATGGTGTCATCAGAGACCTTTCAGGGGGTCTTGGCTGGTCAAACCTGATGTGTCTTAATCTGGAACAAATCCATAGCCTCTGGCTTTCTGTGGGAACAAAAACAGAATCTCCTTTCCAAAGCAACATATCCTTACATCTAAATTTTGAAGTCAAGGTACCTTTAAAATATACATTTTGGCATAACTCAACAGCTTTTACAATCAAATGTTTTTCTGCAGTTAAAAATCCCAAAGACAACACAATCCAGATTCTCTGTGTAATATTCATCTTTATGTGGCTTATTTTTTATATTAATTTTACTGTCTCTTTAAAGACTTTATTTTTTAAAACTATGTATTTGTTTCTGTAACTGTATATATCACCTTTTTAATCTCTTTCAAGCCTACATATATTTTACACACATTTTAAACTATTACATCTGAATCTGTCTTATTGTGAATCTATTGCCTTAAACTGCACCAGCTGTGGCTGCTGGCTCCGCCCACCTCAGCTTTCCAACATGGCGGCGGTGGCGGTATGCTTACCGCCAGCTCTGGGAGCTATCGTGGGTCTATGCTTTTATCCAAGCAGCATGTAGCCCAGAAACCTCTTTTTTTTGTTTTGTACTAGCAAAGGCTAAATCCACCATGCAGCTTAATGTGCCACTTGCAGAGGCCTCATTCCCGCCATACTGCAGGTCTAGCGCACACGCTAGGAACCCGCCAGTAGCTCAAACCGGCAGCTGCCGCTCATTTGAGAGAGACAATTAGGAACTGTTTTTAGCTCCGTTTTAGAATCTTTTCTCAGTTTTTAGGTGGAAACTCTTGCCACCACGTTGGACGCCATTTGTTGCTAGAGTTTTCCTGCCTGGCCCACAGTCAGGACAAATCTCTCTCACCTGCCAGTCCCACAGCCACTCAGACCCGACCAAGTAAACACAGACTTATATTGGTTACAAACCATATGGCCGTGGCAGACTTCTTGCTAACTGTTCTTACAGCTTAAATTAATCCATTTCCATTAATCTATACCTTGCCACATGGCCGTGGCTTACCGGCATCTTCACATGCTGTTTGTCATCATGGCGGCTGGCAGTGTCTCTCTGACTCAGCCTTCCACTTCCCAGAATTCTCCTCCTTGTCCCGCCTATACTTCCTGCTAGCCAATGGCCAATCAGTGATTTATTTATTGACCAATCAGAGCAACACATTTGCCATACAGAACACTACCTATTTGTTGTCAACAAAATCAGACCAAAAGTTTTCACTGTGTGGTAGATAATGATGAAAAAGATAATGATGGAAGTCAGAAAATATGTTATATTGGGGGGAAGTTTATGTCTTTGTTTCCACAGGTAACAGAAAGTTATGATTCTCTTCTAAATTCAAAAAGGTCAGTTTTGATTGGGGAATATCTCTTAAGGATCTTGGCTGTAGACATGAGGGAAAAAGTAAAAAAAAAAAAATTCAGGTGATATGCAAGCTAATCCCTTGATATGGGAACAGTTATGACACTGGATGAGATATAATAAATCTTATTGGCTACAGAGTCCTCAAACTTATTATTACTTTTCATCCTTTCATAAGGAAGGGGAAGGTTTGACTATATAGTCTAAATAGACTTATAAAGTTAACAGATGCCTTTTACCTGCTCAAAGATAAATTAAAAAAATCATCTTTAACTAACTTGTGCACACTGCAAATTCCATCCTTGTGTTAATGCACATACATATGTTACCATTAAAAGTTTATGTTTTCAGAAATAAAAGAATGAAACACTAATAAAGACAAGTAGCCCAGGTGATCCAGCCTCTCAGAATGCCTCCATTACGGTATCCTCAAAATTCTACATCCAGAACAACTTCAAAGCTGCTAGCTGAGATTGTATGTGTTATAGCTCTGAAGAGAAAGGGATGCTGAATGACAGAAGCCAGGCTATACATTTTGAGTGTTACAGATCAGGAGGGAAAGGTATCCTTGCTGTTGGAAGCCAGGCTGTACTATAGCTGTGAAGGGAAAGGTATCCTAGTTGTCAGAAGCCAGGCAATACTTACAGCTCTAAAGAGAAAGGCATCTTGTCTGTCAGAAGGTGGGCTATACCTATAGCTATGGTCCAGTGGGGGATGATTTCCCAGAAGGAATGTAGCAATCCTGCTCCTCTCTGAGACAGCCATTAAAGCTCAGTTCTGCTCCACACTGCTAAGAGAGTTTCCCTGCTAAGATGTCCATTGCTTGCTTCTCTCGTGAAAGTTGTTAATTCTCTGCTTCACTGTGCTAAGTGGGGTGGGGAAGCCCCTGAAAAAATGGAGCTGTTTGCTCTTGCTTAGGCAAAAATTGTTACTTGTCTGTCCAGCAACATCGGTTAAAGAAGGTCTTCAACCAAAACTCATTCAGGAGATTTATTGGGAGGGAGGAATTCAGGAGAGTGGCTGCCACTGCCAGGGTAGAAAAAGGCAGCTCCCAACTGAACAGGTACAGGGCGTATATAGGGTTTCTTACGGAGAGAGTTTTTCAAGGGTGAAGGTTTTCAGGGTGGGGATTGGTCAGAGTTCAGTTCCTCAGTGTGAACAAGCTCAGAGGCTCAAAGTGGAGGCTGGTTCATCAACAACAACAATAAATTTCTTCTGGGTGTCTGATGACCTAGCTATTCAAGATCACTGTCAGTAGCAAAAGTCTCTTTAAGAAAATATTTGAATAAATTATTTAAATTTTCCTTCTCAATTTCTGTAGTAGCTAATACCTGTCTGTCTTTTTTGGAATGTACAGTGAAGACTTCCCTATCATGTTTGATAAATGTAGTCTAAGGTCCACTGCATCTACTGTGGTGTCTAAAATGCTGTTTAGTTGGAAAGGATGGAGGCAATCTTGTGCTTAGTTTATGGTATGGATGGGATGTTAGGAAAACACATGCTAGTCATAATGGTCACAAATAGAAATCTGAAGAAGACAACACACAGGTAGGGAATTATCTCTGTATTTTTTTAAAGTAAAAGACAAGCCCCTATGGAATGAACGCTGGAAGATTTTGGACTAGGTCAGAGAAGATAAAAGCAGTGTTTGAAGAGGGAAGGGGTCCTAGAGATTAAACCTCAAAATCATAATTTTTTGTTCTCTCTTGTACAGCTGTTCTATTATCCAGGGCAGTATGGTTTTTTGCAATAGGCATTAGGTTCTTTAATTGCTCTGGGAAGGAGTTTCTTCCATGATGGCAGGAAAGGACTGAGCCGAATTTGTCATGGGGTCTGCGAGAGGTCCCTTAGGGCATTTCCTGCAGGCAAAGGCAAAGGATTACCTTGTCAGTCCTTTGTTGATCTACATTTGTTTGTCCAGTGTTTGCCTTTGCCACACCTTCTGCATAATCCAGAAAGGAACAGCATTCTGGTGCCATCGTTCCTTGAAAAAACATTGTTTCTAGGAATGCCCTGTCTACAGTCCTTTTTTAGGTGACCTTGTTTACCACATTTGAATCATGTGACATTACTATTTTTCTTCAAACCTCTGAAGATCACTTCTATCCAAATATCATCATGGTCATGAGATTCAATATTAATTGTATCTCAGATCCATTCCTCTAAGGGTGCTGATCTTGCCTTTGATGGCCTAATTATCCTTTTGCATTGTGCATTAGCATTTTCAAAAGACAGAGATTCAATCTCCTCAGATCTAACATTTGCACAGGAGTCCAATCAGCTTATACACAGCCTTGGGCATTTAGCAGATCCTGTAAGGTTACCAGATAGATTAAGGTTGGCTTTTTTAAAATCTTAGGCTAATTTTCTGTAACCTTATGCTGAGATAGGTTCACCTTTAAATTATTCTGCCTGGGTCTGACTATCTCTATGATCTGTTTTAACAGGTTTTTCTCAAACTTTTATCTTGGCACTCATATCAACCAACCTTTTTAATGATAAAACAAAAAATGATCAAATAAATAATATTCACAATTAACATTATATAAATCTTCAAATTTAATTGTTCCATTTTCAGACTGTCTAAGGTGTCATCAAACAGAGACCAAACGCCTTCTATTATAAAAATGTTTCCCATTTTTTAATGTGGGAAAAATTCTCTTTAATTTTTCCCTTTAAGATATCTTAATTAACTCACCAAATTTGCTGGCAGTGATGATTCAGATATGAGGCTGACTGCTTCTCTGTAGAACAGTAGAAGTCTAAGAGGGTTTCAAGGCAGCTAACTAGTGTGGTAACAGTCCAAGATGGGGATCCAGAGAGAGCCAAAGGGAAGAAACTAGAGAGCCAGCTGTTTGTTCTGGGGAACATAGAAAGCAGCTAATTCCAGCGTGTTTGGAGCCTGGGCCTGGGGAGTTTTCTGCAGAGAGGCTGCAACAGAAACTTAGCCAAGGTTGAAGATGATTCTGTTCAGGCAAGCAGCTATTTAGTGAATTCATGCCAAAAATGTTGAGTCGCCAGATGTAACATGAATCTTAAAAGGTCTTATTAATAAAAAACCTGAAGCCAGATATTGGAGTGAAAGCTGAGATATCAGAGGAATAGAGCAAGCCACCCACAAGTTCTTACTGCTAGGAAATCTTCAGCCCAAGAGAGCTACTTCCTGTATACTCATGCCTTATATACCTTTCTGTGCCCTGCCATCTTACTTGCTCTGTCCACCCAGCTACATTACTTCCTCTTTCCACAGCTCCATCACTTTCTATCTGTCTTTACAGACCTCCAGACCTCTATGGTTAATTAATGCTGGGATTAAAGGCATGTGCTACCACTGCCTGACCTCTGTGTTTAATATAGTGGCTGGCTTTTTTCTCTGATCCCCAGGGAAGCTTTATTTGTTAGAGTCAAATAAAATATCACCACAATAAAGTACCTATAAATCTCAATGATTAAAGATAACAAGTAAAACTATGCAATTATCCCCGATATACAGAGGTGGAATTTTGATATTGATACACACTTCCATGACTGCTAATGAAGCCAAAAGATAGGTGCATTTCACAAAGTTTCATCTGCCTTACCCTGACATTCATTTATCACCTAGCAAGGCCCTGTGAAATTTTATAGAAGGTGTCTAGAGGGCAGCCAGATCTAGTTACTGTGTGGTATCTAAATTCCATGAACATTTTATGTTATTTATTTACTACATTCTCTATCCCCTCCTTTGTTGATATTCTCTCTCCTTTATATCACTTAAAGAACAATAATCTCCTTTGATTGTAATTAAATACATTAGAGCATTAAACCTGACTCTAAAACTTGATCATGAAGTGAAAGATACATCCTGTGATATAGAACTTGACCACATTACAAAGATCAAAATTCCCTTTGGTAATGGCATGAATCCACATGACATTAGACTTCAGTGTGCACAAAGATGAAGGTTGAAGATGATTCTGTTCAGAAAAAATATATTTTGTGGCTTCCCTTCATTTGTATAACTTAATATTTTAATGAGTACAAATATTCCTTTAATCTATTAGAAGTACCTTTAAATTAAAGCCACTGAGGTATTTGTAATACTTCTAAGGATCTTTGAAAAATCTGAGGAAGGTACATTTATTAACAAACCCACCATCTCTAAGTACACTTAATATTATCTTCAATTAATATAGTAGCCATAGAATGCTCAGGAAATTGAATAGTCCTTTATTTTGGGTTGTAAGGAATGTGAATAGAGTTTTGTTAGCTCAGAGTTCAGTTGGAAAACTGAATAACTAATGGCAAGGGAAAGTACACCTTTAGAAATCAGCATGTAATGTAAAATAATGTTTAATTTCATATACAGTGGCACACAAACTTCCCTCTATCACCATGATTCCAAACAGAACTCTTCCTAATGGATTTACATTATATGGTGAAACATTTCTGAAAAATAGAAACACATATGGTAGCAAAATTGGTAATAAAATATCTATTATTATAATGATATACTTTTCCAGAGCTTTCAAAATCTTATAATACACATATTAAGAGAAATCATAAAAGCTCAGTTATGATGTGATTACATGATATTTTTGGTGAATAAACAAAGAAGACAATGATTAAAACTACAGCATTAACGCAAACATTTAGAAGTATCACAAAATTAAACTGTGATAAATAAAGGAATATGCTCTATTAAAACCACAGTTAACTCAGGAGCTACATTCAAGAAGAGATTTATGGTCACAGACATACTTGTTATAAGAAACTGCAGGGAAATGAAATTACAGAGCAAAGCAAAGGTCAAATACAGTCTATCAGTTGAAATAGATGAAGGAAAATAGATGGGGTACCGCAGCAAGGTTTGGCAAAAGATCAATAGCCTTAGGAGACAAATAATGCAAAAAGGAATGTTCTGCACAGGAATGCATACTGGTCAGTTTTTGAATGACAATTCATTGTACAAGAGTGGATATAGCTTTCATCTGAAAGTGGTGTGAATTGAATGAGGAACTTTTGACTACTGGGTCATACAAAAAGCAAAAGAAGGGATAATTTTCCAGTAAGTTATTGCATTATTTTCATATTAATAGTTTATCATTCAAATTGAATGATTGTATTAATTAACCCTCACATTTCAGTGAAAACACGCAGAAAAGATTTACCAACTTCTCCATAGGACTTCAGGAGAGTACTATTACAAGCTGAGACTTGTTCCTCAGTTATAACAGCCAATATCACAATTTCCACCCACATATAACTTAACATTTTCCTTGACTTATGTTGAAATGGAAAATATCTAGGAAATCTTATGTATTACCTAAAATATTTCATTTATACTGTAGCAAACTTATATGTAAAAATGTAGATGTAACCAACCGTCTTATTAAATAAGAAATACAGAGCCGATTCAGAGAAGAAAGCCAAGAGGTCAGAACTAAGAGCCTTACCCTTCCTGCTTCAGACAAGAGAGCTCTCCGAAAAGGGCCTACTTCCTGTGTGTATGTCTTTATATAGTCTAGCTGTTCTGCCTTCTCATTGGTTGTAAACCCAAACACATGACTGCCTCTGTAGAGACTTCCAGGTCTTCTATCGCTGGTATTGAGATTAAAGGCGTGTGTCTCTGATATTGGCTGTATCCTTGAACACACAGAGATCTACCTAGCTCTGTCTACCAAGTGCTGGGATTAAAGGCATGCGCCACCACCACCACGCTCTTGCTATGGCTCTAATAGCTCTGACCCCTGGGCAACTTTATTTATTAACATACAATTAAAATCACATTTCAGTACAAGTAAAATACCACCATATTTCCCCTTTTCTATTTTAATAAAAAGAAAAACGTTATAACTAACAAAAGAAAAACTATATACAAAAGTACAATAACTATATACAATATATACAAGAAATAAATGTCTAAACAATGTCTAGTCCATTTGTATTTGACAAATTCAGAGAAAATAATTTCATTATCTATCCTATTTTGGTAAGTCCAAAATGTATCTAATTCACTTTCTATCCTAATTAATCTTCAACTCTAACTAACTAACCTTCAACTATAGCTAACTAATCTTCAACTCCCTCACAGACCCAAGAAGGAAATAATATTAGCTAACAAAAATAAAAACAGAAAGTACATGCAAGCAATTTCCAAAAAATTTGTGAGTTGACAGAAACAGCCAGCTGCCTGGACAGTCACCTGAGGTTTCTCCGCAATGCTGGGGCATCATCTTCAGCCTATAGGCTTAGCATATCTGACAGACTCATTTGTGAAGTAGGATGTACACAAGGTCAACAGTTCAACCTCACATTGGGTGAGAGCAGTCCATGTACCAAAAACACCTGAATTCCACTAGTGTCAAATTCAGGATTTTAAATTCTGGAAATTGTTGATGGTTTTTTAATTCAGTTGTCCATTCTTCTTGGCTGTGTATATATGGCTTTATCTCAGCATCCTGTTCTTCTCCACATCCCTCTATCAAATGCCAGTCTACTATTGAGAGGCATGAGCTTAGTTACTCTTCAAGAATAACTTTCAGCTGCTGTTCCATAGCACAACAGAAACCATTGGCCCACTGCCTATTCAGCTGCCTTCGAAGAAAAGGGCACTGTACCTTTTCCGAATTGCAAAGGCCACTTCAGGGATGGTGCCATATTGTCCTGGCCTCAG
Organism: Peromyscus californicus insignis; assembly: GCF_007827085.1. Classification (NCBI taxonomy): domain Eukaryota; kingdom Metazoa; phylum Chordata; class Mammalia; order Rodentia; family Cricetidae; genus Peromyscus; species Peromyscus californicus. Next base: position 52,350,499 of record NW_026294525.1, read on the forward strand.
AAGATGCCTTTTGATAAAGCCATAACCACACTTGTTTAGGCAAGAATCAGTAGTCCTTTGTTTCATGTCCTGTCTGTCCATTTTGTCAGCAGTTGATTCAAGGATACTTTGTTGTCCAGTGGCTAACTTTTGCCACAATGAAAGTTAACTCCATATGCAGTTTCTTCAATGGCCCTATTTTCTCTGAAGTAGATTGGTACTGCCAGGAGCCGACATGTCTCAAAAAAGAAAAATTTTCTAAGTTATTAAAACATTTTAAATGCCATATTCTGTAGATCTCTGAAGGGTTTGAAGATGATCTGTCTAAAATATATCTGCTCAATTTTTAAAACATATCTAATATAACTACAAGTTCTATTGTAATTTCTAACTACTAACTTTCATTTCTTTATATCCTAATAGTTGGTAATAATAACATCCAAGGATCAGAAAATTGCATTGTTAAATGAACGGTATAAGTACAATTAGAAATATGCATATAGCATTTTCTAACAATATCAATTTCAATATATATATAATTTGTATACAATATAAAACAATCCAATCCAATGTAAAGTATTTAAAACTAGTAACTGTCTCTTTCTTCTTTTCTTTTCTTTCTTTCTCTTTTTTTTTAAACAAGAACCTTGAATCTAATCTCCTTTGCTTAGCCTTTTTTCTAACACTTGACAACAACTTGTAACCAACCCCCCTAAACAATGAAAATTGTCCCAGACTCAAAACCCATTAAAAAGACCAAAAAACCACCTGCCCCACACCACCTCTTTGGGAATGTGGGCATCGTATTCTTAAAATTGCTTCCTGCTGGGTATGGGTGAAGTTATCTTTATCCTGAAAGAAAAACTTTAGGTTAATTGTCAAATTCTAGGAAAGGTAACTATATCCTTCATTATCCAGTCTGTGTATAATGCCAAAGTTCAGGGTTTATCTCAAGTCCTTATTCAAGTAGTCTTTGAGACCGGATCATCTCAGCTAGTCATATCAAAGTTGCTCTGAGCACCTTGTAGTTCAAAGCTGATCTGTTGATGATGTTTGTCAGCTTAGTGATATTATTATTGTCCACGTGGAATTGTTGTTGTTGTGGGGCCCCATCTTCTTCCTGGAGACTTCAGTTGATGTTAGGCCTAGCCGTGAATTCCTGCAGAAAACTGATAAGAGACTCGAACACAAAGACATATATATGCAGCTAATTGAAGCCTTTTTTCTAGAATTAATTAGTACTCTATATGACCATTCAGATTTTAACAAAGTTTAAAATGTATATATATCTATATATCTATATATATTAATCTTGTAAATTTTGATATAAAATTTATAATTTAAGAAAAGTTTAAAGAATCAGAATAGAATCAAAGACTTGAGATTAGTAATAGAATAGTCCCTTAATTAATTTGGCTTTTCTCCTGTCCCATAGCAGAAGATGGCTCTTTTATTCTGGCATGATACAGGGAGTTTGCCTTTTCCTTTTAACAACATGCTTGAGTTTAAAGATGGAGAGAGCCATTCTCCAACTCCAAAGTCAGCTTTAAATTTTAATTGAATTGGGACTATTAGAAGTTAAATAGTGTTAAATCTTTAAAGAAAACCATAAACAAACATTTAGGAAGACATAAAATTTTTTAGATAATATATACCCATACGCCGTTTCACTCTGTTTCCTGGGATAGATGATTTGTCCCTTTTCTTCAGTTGTCTCATTTGTCCAATGTTCTTCAGATTCCTTAACCTTCATTCTCCTAAAAGACAAAAACAAAAACCTTTCCCCAAGACTAATTTTGGGGATGTTCCTTTTTGGCAAGTTATTATGTGATTAAATGAAAAGGTATGTGTTACTGGTATAAGTTAGTTTAAATTGGATGTTCATGCTGATTGATGAACTGTCACCTCCTCTAATTAGGAGGTTTCTCTTGTTCAAATCGAACCTTTATCAATTTTGATGGTACCCACAGCTTATCTTCTCCTGTAGAAACAAAAGCAAAACCTTGTCCCCAACGTAATACATACCCTGGTTTCCGTTCTGAGGTGAGCACATCCTTAAAGTATATAGGCTGATTTAATTCTGTAGTTTTTTGTATTATCCAATGTCTCTCTGCAGCTGTTGTTCCTTTCTCATTGGCATTAAGAAAATTCAAAGTTAATAGAGCATTATGCAGTCTATTTCTGGGGGTTTTTGTTACCCCTTTCTGTTTATTTAGCATATCCTTTTTAAAAAGTTAAACTGCTTTATCCTAGGAAGAATCTACTACTATTATTCTGCTAAATGGACATAGTAGTAGACCCACACTCAGAGACGTGACATTTTATATAAAACAGAGAATGCTGTTCTCTACAATCATCAGAGAAGATGTTTTCAGAAACAGATGGTAGATAACACAAATATCCAAATGTGCTCAAGGGCAGAGGCTGAGAAACTTCAGAATGCTTAGCCCTAAATGGGATGTCTGTATCACACATCCTCTTCCCAAGGCTCAGGAATCATGACAGATATAGAAAAGGAGAGATTATAAGAACCATAGCAGTAGATGACTCCAAGAAAACAGTTCTGTTCAGACATAGCAGATCAGTAGGATATATGAATTCATAGCAGTTAAATCTGCACATTGAAAACAAATTCAAACTAGACAAATTTCCAGCACTGACAGGGGAGTTGAACAAGAAATCCCAGCCCAAGCTGAGGCAACTGATAGTTTCTGAGAAAGGGAGAGTTAATTTTCTGTAATGATGGGGCACCTAATAGGTCAAATTTGATCCAGTGGATGGCCACATATCTTAGTATATGAACAACACAAATTGCACATAATAGTGTACAAACAAACACACATACACACATGTGACACAAAACTAGGTGGGTAGAGAAGAGGGCTGTGGATCTTGGAGGCATTTGGAGAGGGATAAATATCAAAATGCATTGTATAAAATTTTAAAATAACAAAAGTTTATTACAATGAAAATTTTAACCTTTAAACATACTCACATGCATTTACAAATATCTTGTCACTCTTACTCAGTCTAATCTTTTCAAAATAAAAAATTGACTATAATATTCCTGCTAAATGTACTTTAAATCTCTTTGTTATTCTTAAATATATTGTCTCAAATTCTCAGCCAGTACACCATACAAAGTCTAATCCACTGAACTTGCTGTTTACATGGGGAATTCCACACTTAGCAAATATAAATTTTACCTATTTTCTGTATTTATAAAACAATATTAAACCTAGGTTTAATGACTTTAAAACAGGTCAGCCAAAATAAAGTATTAACAGAACAAAAAAACATGGCAAGAAAGTTATAATGTTAAGAAATCTTCAATAAAAATATTAATGTGGAAAACACGTTGAATCTCTTAGGAACAATATCCCTATGGTTGGCAGCTAATTCCTACTCATCACAAGTATTTCCTTACAAAGAGGCAGGGAAGTTTATCTGATCCAGAATTCCTTATCAAGGACAAAGCATGTGACTATCCTAAAACTTTCATGGTCTGTCACATGAAGTTACAAATCCCCCTCACTGAAATATCATTTAATCACAGTATTTGACAAACACAGAAATGTGCTACTGCTTAGAATGTAAGGGTCACCTGTGGCGTGTGTGTCCAGTGTGGATTATTTGCTCTTCATTAGAAAATAATTGTACCATTAGAGGACAGTAATAGTATGACTTCATTGAAGATTTTGGAGAAAACACATTTGGAGTAAAACGATATATAAGAAAGCAAAGAGTAGGCGTGTTCTATTGAGAGTTTACATCTGATTTCCAAAGAGCAAGTCAAAACTGTTAAACTTATGTCAATACAATCAACCCCCCCTCTAATGCCCTGACCTGTGCAACTCGGAGATTTGTGTATTCTATTTTGCCTATGATTTTATTTGACATGTCACAAATTAATTGAAAAGCTATCCATTTAGTTGTCTTTTACTGAAATTATATGCAAATGAATTCAGATTTTTTACTAAAGTGCAGAACAACATTGTGGTAAAATAACCTTCTGAAAATAGATACTGCCTTCCAGGCCACTGAAAATTTGCAAGACCTTGTAGCCAAGTAAATAATATATCTTGATATCATTTAAAATTATTTGTTCTGTCTCCTATCCAACTGTTTATTCAGCCTGTTTAAATTTAACCTGCCTTTAAGAAAAGAATTTAACCAAACTTACTGTGCCTTGGAGTTACCAAGTAATCAGCTTTTACAAACCATTCCAATGCATAGCTTTAAGCCTATGTGTTCATTCATTATACTGACCCAGACTTTTGTTTGTGTGTGTGTGTGTGTGTGTGTGTGTGTGTGTGTGTGTGTGTGTGTGTGTGTATGTGTGTATGTAGGGGGATATTGGGACTATGTAATCATTTGCTGAAATTAAACTTAAACTACAAATATCCCATAAATATTTCCACATGTTGGAAACAGCATGTGTGTATAGGTTAATAATACCCATGTGAGGTTTTATGTATTATTTGTTGGATCAGCTTTGGTCAGTTGTGGTCATTAATGTCTTCCCTTGAAACACTCTGCTAAATATCTCAGTAATCAAACAATATTCCTCATTCTCTTCCTGTACAGTGTTTCTGTTCTGCTCATTACAGTGGAGCAAAGCCCTTTGTTCGAGAAAGAAAGGAAACCCAAACAGATAATGGGGACAGAGGGATGAGACACATAAAACAGACAGATTGCAAATGGCAGTGACCACAGACTACGGACAGATAGAAGATACAGAGAGAGAAATGGAGAACTTGAATTTTGTCTTGATCCAAACTACACCCAAAGCAATTGTATTTTTTATTTCTTAATACAACGTTGATGCACAACATATTATAATTTACCTTTATTTTAAATAATATAATAAATATACATATTTCTTGCTTATTATGTTATGTTTCTGTACATAAACAAAAAGTACAATGATCAGATTAAATTAGCATGTCAGGTAACTCAGACATTTCTCATTTAAAAGTGAAGAAACATTCTGAATTCTTAGGTAGCTGTTCTGGAAGTCACAGGAGAATAATTAACAGCATGGTCACACTCCTGGGAAACAGAAGAACAGAACCCATCCCTGTTCCTCATTGAGAGTGCATGCTGTTGACCAGTCTGTCACTTCCTCTATCTCCCTACTTGTCCTTAGTCTGTATTAAGCACAGTTGGCTCCAGTACTTATAAAACACTAATTTTCTTTCTTGGAATTAAAGTTTTCTGATACATGGAAATGTAAAATGTGTGTGTATATATAAGGCATCCAGGGATATTTTGACACAAGAACACATTCTACAATATTTAAATGAAGTTAGTCTTATCATACTTATCACCTCAAACACTAATCAATTCTTGAAGGCAAAAATATTTTAAAAACCTCTAGCTTTTGATACACATAGTAATCTATAGTTGTCTCACTGCATAATGATCCTCCAAAACTCTGAGCTTATCTAACTATAACTTAGCACCCATTGTTCTTATTAGGAAGTGATCAAGCTTTGACTTACTTTTAAAATGGACAATTAAAATTATCTTCCCTGAAGACTGCGTTGACTATTTGGGAATTTTATCATCCCACACAAGTTTTAGGAATGTTCTATGTTTCTGTGAAAAATATCATTATAATTTTGACAGACACACATGTGGTACAAATGCTGAGAACAATACTACATCACTGCTCTGCTCTACTCCCAAGGCCCAGAGAGTATCACAGAAGAGAAAGCAGAAAGGATATGAGAGTCAGAGGGCGTTGGGTAGAATCTCAGAAAATGCCATCATCTATCATATGCCAATGTCAGATAAGCCATTACAGTATAAACATGGACACACAGCAGCCATGGACATCTGTACAAAATTGAGCATTTCCACGTTCCATCATGGACAGAGGCAGTGTTTATGAGGAGATAATGATTGGTATTGGTTGCCAAAGGAGATGTTGTCATTTTCTTGAATGAAGTGGACACCAGGAGACTCAGAGGGAAGAGATGAGGAAACAAGCTAACAATTCCAACAGCACTCTCTTAGTCTTCCACATGGGTTCTTTCCAATCATCTGCTTTCTGGCAAATAAATAATTTCAAAAAGATTGAAATTATGGCATGGTTGCCATCATTTCTATAGTTAAGCATTAATCAAACATTCTAGTCAATCCAAAAATCCTAACAAGAAGTTTAAGATGACTATATGAAAGTGTGCAGATTAAATTGTCACAATTTTGGATCTCAGATTTGCATAATTTGGTGCTTAGCAGACTATGTAATAGTCCATTATTATAAATACTAGTCTGTACACTGGTTTAGTCCAAGGAATTAAGAATAAGATTAGAGAGAAGCTGATGTGAATCCAATTTTGAATATAGAGAGAGGTCCAGTGTCCCCTGGAAATCACGGTGCCAGCCAGTCCTCCCAAATAAAAACTGATTAATCAATTTGAATATACAATTTAAAAGTATCTTGGTATGTAATTTAATTCAACAGCATGTCATATCAAAGGATCAAACATCCATAGCTTAAACATCAGAAGTTTGCTATTTTAAGATTTATTTTATTTTCATTAATGTGTTGTGCATATGTCTGTGTATATATATATGTGTGTACATGTAAATTTCAGTTCAGGAGCTACCAGAGTCCAGTAGCCACTACCAGAGCTAGAGTTATAACTAGTTGTAAGCTACTAATAATGGGTCTAGGAACCCAAATCCAGTCTTCTGGAAAGAGCAGAAAGCACTCTTAACTTCTCAGTCATCTCTATAATCATATTTTATACTTTTAAAATTACTCTGTGTGTGTGTGTGTGTGTGTGTGTGTGTGTGTGCATATATATATGTGCCATAACGGAGACATAGAGATCAGAGAAAAATGAGACATTTTGCTGATCTTGGCCCACTTCTTTCACCACGTGGGTTTTGAGAATGGAATCCAGGTTCTCTATCATTAGGGCAAACATCCAAACCTCTGAGCCATCTCTACATCCCAAAAGAAGCTTATTAGATATGGCTCTATGTCTGAGATCAAGGCATCATTGGCAAGCTAGACTATGAGAACAACTGCTCTGGACCCCTTAATTTTACTGGAGGTTGCAATTCTGTCCCCAACACTACCTTAACTTTGTATATATCTTGTTTCACCATCTCTATTCTTATAAAGACAGAAATCATATCTCAGTAATTTCATTTTAATTCAACGACCTGAATAAAAGGTATATCTTCTTTCCAGTTGACAGTTTGGGGAAAGGGTGTTGAGGGTTCAAGCATTTGCATTGCAGAGGTTTGAGAATAATCACTTTGGCTTGATTATTCATTATACACCACATGGTGAGAGTCCTGCATGCTGATTCCTGTAAGGTGACCTGACAGCTGTGGAGATAACTAGAAAAATAACACTATGATGACAGGAATGGAGGGTTCTTATTTTCATGGTTGAGTGGTGTTTACTACTTCTTTGCGTACCTGTGTTTAGGACTTTCCTGCTAGTAATTGTAAATTCTCTATTTTTGGATGATTTTTTTTTCTTTAAAAAGTTTAAGCAACTCTTCAGAGTATTTCTTTGTTCTCCTCATTAACTTTGTCACTGTGTATACAATTTTCAGTACTCAGTACTTTCTTCAACAGAAATCTTAAGCAAAAACCAGGGATTATGTTCTATATATTTCATTCTTTTTTTGTAATTTTTACTTTTAGTAGAGAGTATTCTTGAAATTAAAATATGATTACACTGTTTTCTCCTTCTCTCGCTTCCATAAAAATTCTTCCCATATACCTGCCCCCAACTTGGTATCTCTCAAATTAATGTTCTTTTCTGTAATTGTTTACTTCAGTTTTTACAGCCTCTTTTCCTTTTGTAGTATGCATCAACCTTAGACATAGAAAACTCTGTTCTTTGTCTCTCACCTCAAGAAGACTGAAGCACTCTGCTTCAAGACAGAAAACTTATTTTCTCCTGATTCATTCTCCATCATTTGGGAACCAATGCTCTGTCTTGCTTTCTGTAGTTTTTGTTGTGGGTTTTTTGTTTGTTTGTTTGTTTTTCAGAATTCTGAGCAAAACAACTTCTTCACTGATTCCTTCTAATATAACTTCCTACCTAATGTACAGCATCCCTTTGCTTTCACTAGGAATGTGAGTGAAAAGGACACTAGTGCTCTCTACATCCATGGATAGGAAGAGCCCAAATCAAGACTTGTTAATGAATGAAAATTTATGACTTAAAGTGGAGAGCAGAGTGGATCTAAGGTATTTTACTGATGAGTGTGCAGCATCAGAGGAGGCATACCCCAGGGTGCTCAGCATAGGAGTGCTTCCAGATTCCCAGTCATTTCTGAATTCATAACTATTTATCATTAACCAAATGAACCCCACATGCAGTTGTCACAAAAGTTTTGGTGATCCACCTCCTAGTTTTTTGTTTTGTTTTGTTTTTCCCGAAGGGTCTTTCTGATTAATTATGTTTAGTTTACAGCAAATGTTCTTTTGGGACTGATTTAGAGAGATGACTCATCTTAGACAAAAAGGGATATAATGATTTTGAATTTTAGAAGAATATATTCCCTTTACATATTCCTAAAATAATGATACATGTCCATTGTCTCTTTTGCTGAACCTCATAGATATAGAAAAGTGGTGTTTGCTTGCTTAATTCTGTGTTTGTTTGTTTATGTGCTACTTTTTAGCATATATCATTTTTAATGTTTCCAAAATTGACTTGCTTGCTTTTTTATTGTGTTTTAATCAAGATATCAATAATTTGTAAAGGCAGAGCAACCCAATTATTTAAGAATATATAAAACAGCATCACTTTGAAAAGGGATTTGTTTGGAAAGGATGCTGAGTGTGTACTCAAAAAGTACAGGGCATGTAATACCTCATTCTCATCCCTAGCACCGCAACAGAACATCCGTTTTAGCCTTTCTCCCCCATTGTCCATATCTCCTGCGTATCACACAGACCATACACTCCTATCCCCATCTCCCAACTCATCACTGTTTCCAAATCCATAACTCAAGCAAATACCCCCTGCACAGCCACAGGCCAAGCCTTCAAATAAACCATGTAGGCTACCCACAGACCTTCTCTCTCTGTCCCCCTGACTCCATGCCTCAGTCTCACCCCAAGATCTGCAGCAGAACACCTATTTCAGCTATCTGTGCCCCCCCCCCCCCCCCCCCCCCGCTCCCATTTCCCATGGATCCGCAGATCTTCACCTAATAAACTTCTTCCCGCCACTGTTGCTTTGTCCCATAGCGCAACGTTAGCAGGTATCCCCTGATAACCCAAGGGCCACTCCTCATAGGGCAATAAATAGCCTCAGAGTAGACACATATCTCTCATACTGACCCTGAGAAACAATCCTCCAAATCTCATGCCCAGCTCAGTAGCAAGAAACTAGATGTGCTTTCCCTTTCTTCCCTGATCCTATCTCCAACCTATCAAAGAGACCTTCTCCCTCAATCTCTCTTCCCCAATTTATCCCAGTATCCCATCCACAAACACCAGTAGGTATTCCTTGTAAGCATACCAGCTCTGCAGGACTGGAAAACATGGAATACACAGCTGTCATATTCTATGAAAATACACCAGAGATGAAAAAAGAAACCAAAAATCAGAATACCCACCCAACAAAAACAATTCCAGAAATCAGCATGTACATATATAAGCATTTCAATCCCAGATGCCTAGACACCAGCATAAAAACAAAACCAATAACAGCCAGGGCTAGAAGTCCCTACCACTGCCCAACTACCCTATCACAGCAGGCCTTGAATATTCCAACAGAGCTGAAGCACAAAGAAAAGGCCTTAAAACCAAATACATGAAGATGATAAAGGTCATTAAAGAGGAAGTAAACAAATGTCTTAAAGAAATCCAGGAAAGCACAAACAAAAAAATAATGGAAAAAAAAAATGGAAGAAATTAACAATTCTTTTAAGAGGTCCAGGAAAGCACAGTTACAGGAAATGAATAAAAGATAATTTAATCTGATCTTGATTTAACACTGATAAGTAGTACCAATGTGGTGATATTTTATTTGTGCTCTAACAAATAAAGCTTGCCTAGGGATCAGAGGAAAAGCCAGCCACTATAATAAACATAGAAGTCAGGCAGTGGTAGCAAATGCCTTTAATCCCATCGCTAGTTAACCATAGAGGTCCGGAGGTCTGTACAGAAAGATAGGAAGTGATGGAGTTGGGTTGGAAGAGGAAGTGATGTAGCTAGGCAGACAGAAAAGGTAAGATGGCAGGGCACAGAAAGGTATATAGGTGTGAGTATACAGGAAGTAGCTCTCTTGGGCTGAGGATTTCCTACTGATAAGAACTTGTGGCTGGCTTGTTTTATTCCTCTGATATTTCAGCTTTCACCCCAATATCTGGCTCTGTTTTTTTTTTTAATTAATAAGACCTTTTAAGATTTTGTGTTACAGGTACCTATTGAGAAAATGATGTATTTCCTTTCGATTTTCCAATTTGTTGTACTATAGATCTTTAAAGTATGTCCTTATAGTTTTCTGATGCTATATCTTTCTCATTTTGTTATCTTGGATAATGATTTTTCTATCTTGATGATTTTTTTCAAAAAACCAAGTCTTTGTTTCCTTTGATTTTTGTATAATTCTATTTGTTTTTATTTTATTGCTTTCAGCCCTCAGATGGATTATTTCTTATTATCTAATTATCTTGGGGTGATTATTTCTTTTTGTTCTAGAGATTTCATCTCAGAGATTCAGGGATGGTATAATATATGAAAATCAATGTAACCCACCATATTAAAAAAAAACAGAACAACAAAAACCAGAATATCATCTCATTACATTCTAAAAAATCTTTGGCAAAACCCAACACCCATTCATGATAAAAGTCTTTGGGAGATTAAAGGACATATCTAAACATAATAAGGATAATTTGCACCAAGTCTATATCCAGCATCAAATTAAGTAGGAAGAATCTCAAAACATTTCTACAAAAATCAGGAACTGGAAAATGTAGTCCACTTTGTATCTATTCAATAGAGTTCTTGAAGACTTGGCAGGAGCAATGAGACAACTGAAACATCACACAGGGAAGCGAACTGGGAGGGAAGAAGCTGAAGTGCTATTATTTAGCAAATGGTATGATAGTATGCATAAGTGACCCTCAAAATTCTACCAGGGAACTCCTATAGCTCATAAACAATTCAGTGAAATGGCTAGATAAAATTGTCTTCATAACGTCATTATCTCTCCAATATACAAATGACAAACTGACTGAGAAAGAAATCCTGGAAACAAAACTTCCTTTTTAACTACGTGGAGTTGCTTTAGTAAATCCTTCAATACAGAGCAGTGCCCCCTGCTGTGGGATGTTGTGTATGGCAAATGTGTTGCTCTGATTGGTCAATAAATAAAACACTGATTGGTCAGTGGCCAGGCAGGAAGTATAGGCGGGACAAGGAGGAGAATAAAGCTGGGAAGTGAAAGGCTGAGTCAGAGAGACACTGCCAGCCGCCATGATGACAAACAGCATGTGAAGATGCCAGTAAGCCACGAGCCACATGGCAAGGTATAGATTTATAGAAATGGATTAATTTAAGCTGTAAGAACAGTTAGCAAGAAGCCTGCCATGGCCATACAGTTTGTAACCAATATAAGTCTCTGTGTTTACTTGGTTGGGTCTGGGCGGCTGTCGGACTGGCAGGTGAGAGAGATTTGTCCTAACTGTGGGCCAGGCAGGAAAACTCTAGTTACAGCCCCCAGAGATGATCTCTCAGATCTAGTCCTTTTCCTACCTACCCATTTTTTTTTGTGTTTGACTTTTTCTTATATCCCTCAATTCCAATAATACTATCATTTAAAGATAGTTCCATTTGCCACTCAGGAGGATGCATATTCCCATATCTGTCTGATGGGACACTCTGTTGATGCCTATTAAATATAGTTGATCTGTGTTATAATTTATCCATTGTTTCCTTTTAAAATATTATTTGAATGACTTAAAGGAATGTAAAAATGTGATATTGGTGGATGTGGTAGTTTGAAAGTAATTGACCCCCATAAGCTCATAGGGAGTGACACTATAAGGAGGTGTGGCGTTTTTGGCATGAGCATGGTCTTCTTAGAGGACATGTGTCACTATGGGGGTAGGCTTTGAGGTTTTCTAAGCTCAGGATATTTCCCATTGTCTCTGTCAACTTTCTGCTGCCTGCAAGATGTAGAACTCTCAGCTACTTCTCTAGCAACATACCTTCCTGCATGCCGCCATGCTCCCTACCTTGTCGATAATGGACTGAACCTCTGAACTTTAAGGAATCACCCCAATTAAATGTCTTAATTCATAAAAGTTTCCATGGCTGTTGTATTTCCTCACAGCAATAAAAACTAATATAATGGACAATGACAATCTGGGGAATAATCATTTCAAACCTATATGGGGGAAGGAAAAGATGTATTAATAATTCAATCAAACAGACTATCATCTAACAAAATCATAGAAAATATCAAGTACCTTTCAATAATCATTTTAACTATGAATGGTTTATTCTACTAAGTAAAGGGGTATTTTTATTGGAAATAGAATATGGAATAATGGAGTACTGGGGGAGAATGAGATAGAAGGATTAAATGATGAGGGGATGGAAGAGAGTAATAATAAAGGAAATATGGTGGTGGTAATCGATACTAAGTGTCATTTGAGGGTTCCTATGGAGATCTACTGATTTAGAAGCTTCATGAAATATCTACATATATGAATGAAATTTCAATAGAGTCACCAAATAACAGGATACAATGCCCCAACTAGACATATTTTGCCAAAAAGTGAGAGCTCAAGTGTCAGGAATGGCTTTTATCTAGAGAGTCATTGGGCAAGGGGGTCCTATGGAAAACTACAGACATCTCCATAACCTGATTGCAAGGCCCTGTGACTGAAGACAATTATGTGTATCATTGAACATGGAGACATTGAGCTGGTTCCAAACTAGAGCCTTTGCCCTCTATGGACCAGTACTCATAGTACTGGAAGGTATTCTGTTTACTAACAGAAGAGGAAGATGACCATCAGCCCAGCTACAAGCACCACGATCCACATTGGTGACATACCTGTAAGATACACTGGTACAGTAGTGGCAGAAATATTGTGGGAGTAAGCAATCATTCTCTGACTGGGTGTAGGGCCTGTTCCACGAGACTGAAACCATACATAACACTGCTCAGGAGGCCAAGAACCTATGAGAGTAAATAGGCCATGGACCTATTAGAACACTAAATAAAATTGTTCTGCTAAAGAAACATAGCAATAAAATGATTCCTAACAGCATTCTGTTGTACTCATAGAGCAGTACATTTCTCAGCCATGACCAGAGAAGTTTTCTTTTGCAGTAGATGATAACCAGCAAAGAGACTCATAACTGAATGATGTGCTGAGAGTGAGAGATTGTAGAATAATCAGTCCTAAGTCCTCGTCGAATTCTTCCCTTCTTTGCTAAGGGGGCTATGTAAAGAGGAGACGGGATGATTGTAAGATTCATAGAGGATGGATAACTCCAAGGAATCAGTGTTTACCAGACATAATAGGATGATGCACACATCAACTCACTAAAAATTGGACAGTACATACAGGGCCCACACAGGTTAAAGCCAAACTGTGTTCTAGCTGTAAGAGGATGAGCTCACATCCCTAACAAAGAAGTTATCTCCACTTGACACCTCCTTGAAAATAATAAATGTGTTTTCTCCAATGTAGTCTCCCTAAGTACATTTAACCACAATTAAAGGTAGGCCCCATGCTCAGCAATAAATGGAAAACACATAATGAATTCAATGTCATTTTTATAGACATTTTATCTTATATTTCTTTCTCTGGGTTTTTTTTTGTCTTATTGGCCATTTGCTTTGATATTATGATTTCCAATTTTGTGATTTTATGGGTTTTTCTCACTTGTTTGTAAGCCTGTGTGTATGTGTGTGTTTTATCTATCTATCTATTTATTTATTTATTTTGCCTGTATTCTGAAGTGAGAAAACAAAATGAAATGGTTTTGAAAGGTGGGATTGAAATCTGGGAGGTATTGAGGGATGAGAAATCATGATCAGAGTGTATTATATGGAAAAGTCTTTTTAAATAAAAAAGAAAAGAAAAGAAAAAGGCAGTAATCTTGATGCTCTCTACTCTTCATAATTATTTTTCAATGATCCATGGCTCTATGAGAAATGTCAAAGTACAAGATTCAATGAAGTAAAGTACTGAAAGAATTGTGCTGACTCAGATGTGTGCTGAGGTGATACTGTACTGACATTGGGGTGGTGGCCTCAGCCTCAGCTTGGCTGCTCTCCATCATCTCTTCATTACTCATATTATACTCTATTTTTATCCTAGGACCCTGGAAAAGTACACATTCACCATAGAGAGTGTTGTAACCATAAGTTTTCTCAGGTCCCAAGTTTCTCCAGTCCCGCCCATCCCCATGGTCCCTCAGCCACTTATAAAATAATCATTCAGAGGTTTAATATTATTTACAAACTGTATGGCCTATGGCAGACCTCTTGCTAGCTAACTCTTATAACTTAAATTAACCCATTTTTATTAATCTATATTTTGCCACATGTTCCATGGCTTACCAGTCAGCTGGCATGTTGCTCCTTGGGTAGCAGGCTGGTGTCTCTTCTCTCCCTCTCCTTTCTTCTCTCCATATGTTGGCTTGGATTTCCTGTCTGCCTCTAAGCTGCCTTGCCATAGGCTAAAGCAACTTATTTATTAACCAATGGGAAAACATATATTCACAGCATCCAGAAAGACATCCCCCCAGCAGATTCTACTTTTGAATGGCACACAAGAGAGTAGAAATACATTTGTTCTCTTTTCAGAACAATGAGATGATGTCATTTTGGCAGGATAATGGGGATCTAAGAACCTTCACAGGGAATTTGCTTTTATTTTGGCGAAGAGGCTGCTCTTGCCTTTACAGCTGACAGCATGCTGTCCAAACTGGACAAGCAGGACACAAAGAAAGTGACTGCCAAGTTTTGCCAAGGCAAGGCAGAACAGACCTTCAAAATTCCTGCTTCACAGAAAAGTCAGTCAGATACTCTAGGCCTATAGGCCAAATATGTAGGCCCCAACATTGCAGAGGAACTTTAGGTGACCATCCAGGAAGCAAGATGTCTTTGCCATTTCAATACTACCAGTTTATTCAGGCAATATTATATTCTTCTCGGGTCTCTGATGGAGTTGAAGATAAGATAGCTATAGTTTTACAGTTTTCCTTGTTACCAAATTATTCAGGAAAGAAACTTACATAAAAGTTGTAGATTGAGAAACATAAAAGCTTAAATTGTTTATCTAAGAAGTTGTTTTTAGGATGATAATATAAGTTATGGTAGAAAATGGTTTAGGTGTAAGACTTCATAGATTCATCAAAATAGGATAGATAATAGAGTATTTCTCCAGATATGCCAAATACAAGTGGACTGGACATTGTAAATATAATTCTTCCTTGATAATTGTTCTTATTGTATATAGTTTTGCTATGTTAGAGTTAAAACCTTTCCTTTTTATTTAGACAAAAGGCAGAAATGTTGCAGAATATTTGTTCACTGTGTGAAGATGTGTTGCTTCGACTGATGTAATGAAAACTGAACAGTCAATAGCTAGGCAGGAGAGGATAGACAGGATTTCCAGGGAGAGAGCATAAGAGGAGGCAAAATCTAGGTGCATAGATTTTTCCAGCAGATTTGCAGCAAGTCAGATGTGCTGTGCTAAGAAGCGGTAACAGAGTCATGTGGCAGAATATAGATTTAAAAATATGGCTTGATATGGATGGTGGTGGCACATGCCTTTAATCCCAGCACTCGGGAAGTAGAGGCAGGCAGATCTCTGTGAATTCAAGGCCAGCCTGGTCTACAAAGTGAGTTTCAAGACAGGCTCCAAAGCTGCACATAGAAACCCTGTCTCAAAAAACCAGTGTGTGTGTGTGTGTGTGTGTGTGTGTGTGTGTGTGTGTGTGTGTGTGTGTGTGTGTATATATATATATATATATATATATATATATATATATATATATATATATATATATATGGTTAATTAATATATAAAAGCTAGTTAGGAAAAAGCCTAAGCTAAAGCCACACTTTCATAATTAATAATAATTCTCAGGTCATTATTTGTGGGCTCCAGTCCAAAGAGTTCAACAAGCAAGCTTGCTGCACGGTTCCTTTTCTGTAAATGGATCTTCTGCTTTTTTTCCTTGCAGGCCATGCAAGGTTTTACATTCCCTTATTCTTACTGGATGAAGAGCATCTCCTGTGCCATTCTTTAGCATATCTAATAACTCATTTAAAATCTCATTAAGATTGGATTCCTCTGTATTTCTGAAGTTTTGCATTTTATCTTTTTCCCCAAGTATGGAACTCACATTACTGTTTTTTTTTAATCTAAATCTCTAGCACTTATTTGCCTTCAGTGGTGCTTCCATTAAAATCCAGGAGCATTATTTCAGATTTTATGGCTGAAGCCATTATTATCATCCAATGCTCATATATTTTTGGAAAAAAACTGCTCAAATATTATTCAATTCATAACACCCAAATATGTCCCATGTCCTTAATAGAGAGTTGTGCTCCTGCATGTTCAGGGGGGAAAAAGATTTGTAACTGACAAAGGAATCATTGATCTGTAGGCTAAACTGCCACCAAGATGACAGAAAAATCTGACATCACATCTTTGCACTTACATGTTGCAGGAATAAATTCATTTCTCAAAAACTAATTTTAGTATCTAATTTGAATAAAAATAAGATAACTTTAGGGCTTGCTAATCATTTCAGTCACTGCATTTTCTGCTAATTCTAATTATACTATCCAAAAAATCACATATAGATTCCCAATTGCATTATTTGAATGATTTTTTTCCTTATTAGAACTCTGATAAAAACACTTAAACTTCTCCCTCAGAAATAATGAGCAGAATGAGAAATAGCTCTCTGTGTGAGGTGCAAACCTTACAGAAGCAGATGGATTAGTCTCATTGCTATCTAGTCCCTGAGCTCCGTTTAAAATGATCAAATGTACTTATGATCACAGAACATCTAAAGTCAGTTCTGTAGTCCATCACTGCACAGAATCAGCATTTTTTCAATTAGTGTAAAGAAAAGTGGTGGCACACATTCATCTCATAAGAAGATGACTAAATTAGTCAGAAGGCTACTGGGAAAGCCAGAGCAGGGATGGCATTAATTTCTCTTTTTTTCACACCACTAAACAGCAAATTGAATAATATGTGAATTGAAACATTTAAAACATAGTATTAAATGTATTTATCTTAGGAGTATAACATCAGAATATATCAGAATGAAGATTTTATTTTTTTGATTTACCTTAAATATACAGGCTTGACGATCGTTGTCTCTGTTAGGGAAGAACACTTAATGGAGAAAGAACCAAAGGATGTGCGTAGTTTTGACTTATGCTAGTCTCATGGCTACATCAGCAGTGTTTTTGCATGTAATACTGGTAAAGTTACAAGAAAATTTTAGTGATTTCATCTTAAATGCAATGTCTTAAAGAAACTATGTATGATGCTCTCAAACTGTGACCTTAGTAATATGTCATAAGCTATATTCATATATGAGATTATAAAGCTGTCATCATGAATAAATGACTTTTAAAAAATAGCAACATTGCCTGTGTCCCAAATCTTTGCTCCCAGTATGTATGAGGCTGAAGTAGAAGGATTTCCATGAGTTTGAGGACAACCTAAGCTACAGAACGCAGCTGTGTCCCCACAATGACGAGTCGGCACAGCACTGCAGTATGAGTTTTGTGTTGTCACTCTTCCTCTGTGAATGCAATAGCATTCACAGGTAGTCTTTCCTTTCCTTTTCCCTTTGTTCATACGCTACACTTCATAACAAATCCTAAATTTAATCTTACTCTTCTATTATCTAGAAAATTCATTCAAATGGTGTTGCTCATTTATTTTTATATATTCCTTATATTTTTCAATGTAATTAGATCATGTCCTTTTTTTTACAATAGATCAGATCAGTGAAAGTTATACAAAAATTTTAAAGGTTCGAACATGGAACACTACAATACTTTAGCAGTTAGAAATGAAGAGTGGCTTCTGTAGGACCTATCATTGAGGAAATCGACAAGCAACAAATGATGCATACTGGAAAGGGAAAGATAAAATATGAGTAGGTCCTGGTGTAGAGTGTCTCTGAACATATCATATAGATTAAAGAGAATGAGAAGTGATGGTGCTTTTAAATTGTGAGGCTTAGTGGGAGGATTTCATGTTATTGTCTTGCCTTTAAAAGATACTATGGTCCTAGTCCTGCTCTTCTGCCCTTCAGATGGTGATATGTGGTGAGGGTCTTGGTTCTTTACATTATAATTCTTTCTTCCATGTTACTGACCTAAAATCAACATTACTAAATGAGTATGAAATAGAAGCTCCAAAATTGTGAGCCAAAATACATCTTTTTCTCATTTAATTTGACCATTTTAGGTATTTTTTATACAGATGAAAAGCTAACTAGAGAAAACTCACAAGTTTTGCATATATATGATCATGAAATCATTATAATGTCAAAGGTGGATTATTTTGCATTGGAAAAATAAACAATGACTTCAGGTATTTTAGAGGGCACAGGATAGAAATAAACATTTTTGTTAAGATAAGAAGAAAATATAGAGACTAAACAAAAAGAAAAAATTGGGATAGGAATCAGAGTTCAGGGCTAAAGTAATGTCTGACAGAAATTTGGTGAAATAGGAATTCATGCTACATTCCTGGATTAGTCACATAAGACAATCAAGGATTGGTCCATGAATGCAATTATCATGCACAGTTCACTTCACTTCATGCTTTATTTTTCTCTATTTTGTTTCTTCTGATATCCCAACCCAAACTGTGGTGATTTAACTAGGAATGTACCCCCAAAGGCTCTGGCACCTGAATGTGTGTCTTTTGCTTGGTGTCACTGAGCAGGTTTAGAAGGCTTGTACTTGAGGTAAGCATGTCACTGGAGGCCAGATTTGAGGTCATAAAAATGCATCATTTCTAACTTTCTCCCTCTTCTTCCTCCTTTCAGTTCACAATATGAAAACTCAGCTTCTTGTTCTGACTGAAATGCCTCCACTCTGCCCTCATGACTCCCACCACCTGTAACCACGAATCCAGAGAAACCACCTCTGGTAAGGTGCCTCAGTCCGGGTGTTTTATGACGTAATAGAAACCAAAGGAAGATAACACTTACCAGAAATCATATTCATCTATGAAAATTTTCCTTTAAGTTGTTATAGGGTAGTTATATGCCTGTTTTTTGGAACTGTAACAGTAGTGTTGTAGTATTCTATACATGGTCTATCTTTATTAGGATTCTTATCTATATGAACAGTGAAAGAAGAAAACCACATGTGTTTAGTCTTCAGTTGTCACTGTTCAGTTCAGTCCAAGAATGGAGATTAATTCCTGAAAAGCTGTATCTCCAGGGCATACATTTCTAGAAAGTTTGATTCTTAGCAATCCATAGGTAATACAATTAGTAGACATGACAAGTAGCTAGCAGAGATTTCATAAATTTTTATTGTATGTTTTCTCTTAGGTTGTGATATAGATCATTTTTTCTGTCATGTTCTTTAGATTAATTTTGTATTTCTGGGTTTAATTTCAAATTAAGGAATTTCTCAAATTCTAAAGAGAAAGGGATTATATAGGTGAATTAGTTTGCTTTAAATTATTAAATGAATTGAGGAAATTTAGCCACAACAAATGTCTCAATTTTCATCTTGTGTCTTCCTGAGTAAATCAATAAGGGACTTAAGAATGAAAGATGGTGAATGTAATGTGTCAGTGACAGTTCACTTATGGAACATGAAAAATATTTTGGCTATTTCAACAAAAAATGCAACATGAGAAATTTATTAAACACTTATTGGAGAATTGAAATGGCTATTTAAAAGACACAAATCAATGTAAATGTAGTAAGTCTAGGTTTAAATATTGCACACATTTTTAATCCCCATAATCTAGAGACAGAGACAGGTAGTTAAATGAAAATTTGAAATCAGAAGCCAGTCTGCTAAATATTGACAACTGCAGGCCAGCAAAGTCTGTCTCAAAAAAATCGGGAAAGGATGAATTTGGAGGCTAAGGGTAGGACCCCTCTACCAGTGTTTCTCTGCTTTCCTTATGCTCTGACTCTTCACTGCAGCTCCTCATGTTATGGTCACCCCAAACCATGATATTATTTCTGTTGCTACTTCCTAGAAGTAATTTTCCTACTTTTATAAATGGTAATGTAAACATATGATGTGCAGGATATCTGATATGAGACCTTTGAGAAAGGATAGTTCTACCACCAAAGTGTTTGTGACACATAAGTTAAGAATCACTGCATATACAATTGAAAGTCAGAAATTCAGAATGAGCACAAACAAGTCCCCTAGCCATGAGTTTAGAAAGGTACCATGCCACTCAGACTGCAAATGCCCCCGGCACTCTAAGAGCTAAAAGTAAGCGTTTTCTAAATTCTGTGTTAGTATCTCTCCAGATGTCTTCATGGCCCCAGGTGGCAGCACAGGCCTCTCAGATCAATGTCTCTAGCTGTTGCATGGCCCTTGGACATGAACATCATCTCAGGGTCCCACACAGACCCCTGGCAATGGTGTGACAGCTGAGCTCTGTCCCAGATTGCTAATGAGGACTGTGTTTAAGTTTGTGTTCCTACCACAGCTGGGGTCAGTGTTAATGTCTGTGGCCTATGAGTCACCAAAGGCCACACAGATGCCCAGGGTCTAGGCCGAAACCTGTGACTATTTAAGCATCTGAGGGCAATGCCACCACAGGGACCATGCCAATCTGAGTGACCTGCACTATCCCCTGGGGCTTGATGTCATTCAGGCCACAGTTGCTGCTGAGGTCCATGTCTATCTAGGTCTGTGGCCCTACTGCAGGCAGAGTCTGTGTTGATGTCTCTAGCTCTTGATACCATCAAAGGCCAGGCCAATGCCAGGAGTCTGGGCCACTGCTGGGATCATGTTGGTGTCTGAGCCTCACTGCTGCTGGGGACAAGCCAATCTGAGTGGCCTGCACTGCCACCTAGGGCCATGGTGACATTGGGCCTGGACTGCTACCAGGGACTATGTCTGAGTCTGGGGTCCTACCATGACTGGGGTCTGTGTAGATGTCCCTGGTCCATGGCAACACCAAAGACCAAATGAATGATTTGCAAGTTGTGGTCATGTGGGTGTCTGAGTACCATGCTGCCACCAGGGTCATATAAATCTGGGTGGCCTACACTGCCACATGAGGCCATGTTGTGATCTGTGTCCCACCGGCTGCAGAGGGCCATGTCTGAGCCCTAGGCACAGTAGCAGCCAGGGTCTGAGTTGATGTCTACGGTTCCTTTTACCACTGAGGGCTTTGTATCCTGGACAGCCAGCTGAGACCGTCTTGGTGTTTGAGTGCCTCCAGCGCCATACTGATCTGGGTGGTCTGTGCTGCCATCAGGGCCATGGTGACATCCAGGCCTGAGCTGCTGCCAAGGGCCATGTCTGGGCCCATGATCCTGCTGCAGCTGGGGTCTCTGATCATGTCCATGGCCTGTGTTGCCAGAGGGTGTCATAGGAACCATGCATGTTCAAATCACAGGGCCATGGTGAGCCAGGCTCACCCCTTACAGGCCCTGGGATAGGTGGTCCTGCCTCTTGCTGGTCACTGCATCAGGAGAGCTGGTCCTACCCGCCATGGGAGAGCTGAATCCCACACATAGGAGAGATGACCCTACCCCTCACCATTGTCATGGAAGAGCTGGCCCCTATGTCATAGGTCTAGGAGAGCTGGTTCTGCTCTTCAACTATGGGGGCAGTCCCAGTAGTCTAGAATGAGCAGCTCAGCTACCAGAGAGACCCACATCCTATGCCTGTAATTGGCCTACCCTAACATCTACCCAGTCTATAAGCTGCTGGGGTGCATGAAGGGACTGGTCTTACAGAAAGATAAGAGCAGGATCCCTATGACTTGGGGCAACAGCAGAATATCTGAGAGGAGTTTTGGTGGAAGTCCTGCGATGATGGTGTTCCAGAGGTCTAGAACCAGACAAATGACTCAATGCAACGAACATTTTGTGGGTTGGGCTGACTGGACAAAAGAGTATTCTGTGTGACTCAGTGCAGCACCCAGTACTACTAGGATAGATGAATATTTGTTGAGAAAAGGGAGGAGTGAGGTGCTTTTTATTTTTGTTTGTTTTGTTTTGCTTTTAATTGATTTGGGGGGCTCTTTGGGGAGATGCTGCAGGGATCAGGGAAGTGTGTGGAGGGACTGGGAGGTGAGTGGGATTGGGGTGCATGTTGTAAAATTTCCAAAAAATCAATAAAAAAATATGTTATATTTTAAAATAATCCAGACATGTTGTAGATACTACATGCATTCAGCTGAGTCCTCTGAACACACAGCCCTAGTTTGCTCCCACAGGGAGTTGAAGCCTGAAGAGAATGGTTGAAAATGAAATACAACAAACCTAGAAATTTGGAACACTTCTTCATCCAGCGAACAGCAAAATCAGCTGCGGCATGGACAGGACACGGGACACTTAAATAAATGAGCCCATTCTTTCTCCTGGTGCCTTTCAGAGACTCCCAACCCTTTCAGGGCCTAAGTGGGAAAAGCACAAGAGAAACCAACAGAACAAGGAGTTGTGTATTGTTCAGTATGCATACCAATATCTAAAGGCAAAGTTATGAATCAAAGCTGAGCTACAAACAGTTTCCTAAGCAGTACAAATAAAACATAATTTCAAACTATACTTAGGACTACTGACTACAGAAATGTCCCAGCTTTATGGCTTAGTGTTCAAAAGAGATAAAGCAACATTTGGTTTTATAGCTACCAGAGTAACCTAAGCAGTGATAATTACACACTAAATAACCTAATAAAATAATTGACTGATGGAATTTTATTGTGAGCAGTTTTGTAATTCTAAGTTTACAACTTTTCTGACTAGGGAGGCAAACATTATAAACCAATATGGTATTGTAAGGCTGGCCATGCACTGTCTGCAACTCCTCAATTGACAGGCAGATAACTGTAATTATTTTCCTAGAATCTGGACTGCATTAAGGATTTGCCTAAAGAATCCATCAGAAATAACACTTTATAATATATGAAGCAAGGAAGGAGAGTATCTCTCCAGCATACTGCCATCCCTCTGAGAATGCATTCTCCTAAATCTCTGAAAAGCCATTAATGAAGTCTGACTATTCCTCTCCAGACACTTTCTGTAGTTTCCCTGATGGACAGTCTCAGTGGAGCCCAGATTCCAGCTGTTCCTCTAAAAGTACAAACTATGCAAGGCCAATTATCTTGACTGTTTCACCCTAATCTTCTGTCCCATAAAAGTACACCAGGTGGATTTATTGACAACAAGGGGGATGGAAGAGTCACCCTGCCTGAGTTTATGGGGCATAAACACATGGAAAGGAATGCAATGGCCACTGGCTTTTGTTAAAATCTGGGGGTACTTCACAGCAATAGTGGAATTTTCATTCAGAGTCAGAGTGTATTATCTACTCTTCTGCCATTGTGATAAAAGCACCATGACCAAAAAGCAACTTACGGAAGAAAGAGTTTACTCTTGCTTGTAATTCTAGAGTGATAGGAGTCCATCATGATGGGCAGGCATGGAAACAGTGGTAGAAATAGAAGCTGGGGTATGAAGCTGAGATCTGATATCTTGAACCACAAGAACAAAGCAAAGAGAATAAATTGGAAGTAGGCAAGGCTTTTCAATCTCAAATTCTGTCTCCTGTGATGTACTTCTTCCACCAAGACTACACCACTTAAACTTCCCCAAACAGAAACACCAACTGGGAAGTAAGTGTTTAAATGCTTGAGACGGTGGGGAATATCTCTCGTTTAAACCACCACACAAAACTATGCCATGATTTATGAGAGTTTTCCAAGCAACACATGAAATATAGAGAAGTAATTATTTCAAGCTATGTATTCATGACCAATCTTAAGAACAAAACAGGTGGTAAAATTATAGGAAAGAGAGAAAATAGTATACAATAAACAAACAAATGCAGAAAGACATTAAAAAGCAACGCACACCCAGCTCATCCTAGACTCTGACCACATTAAAATAATGAATGCTCCCTTGCACTACCCACTACTGAGAAAGTGACCTCTGGTTCAGGTAGACCATCATCATATATTTATAACCACTGAAAACACTCTAAAACAGTCCTGTGAGGACATATTTTTTTGTTGTTGTTGTTATTTACAAAGCTTTATTTTCAAGTCTGGAGGGAAGACTTGAAAATGCAATTGGACCTCTGTATAATCCTTTCTGTTGATGCATCTGCAAATTCTTCTAGAATATTGCAAAGATGATGGGGATATTGCTCCCACAGTTATGCAAAATGCATGTCTGTCTTGACACCAAATTTACTCTGAACTCTCATATCTGGTTTGATATAGTGAGCTGCAATGCAGTGGAGAACACAGTAACTTCTGTAAGCAGAGATCAACCTCCAGGCAAAAAGAAGGTGAAGCCCTCACTTCTGCAGCCACATAGTCAAAATAGTTTTTAAAGTATTTTGTTGTCTTAGAACTCACTGATTGATACACTTAATTAAATATGTTAAAAGATATTAGTAAACAAAGAAGAGAATCTACTTACCATATTTTTCTCTGAAATTTGTTAAATAGCAAAATATAAACCATCATAATACATGTGTATATATCTTGTTAAAGGAACTCCTGAAATTACAATATATTTTAATACACCATGTTAATCGAACTCTTTAAAAGTATTATGAGGGTTGGAGTTAGGGCTCAGTATTTAAGAGCACTTGCTGCTCTTAAAGAGGATCTGGGTTCAGTTCCCAGTACCAACACAGTAGTTCACAAACATCTGCAATTCCAATTCCAGGGGATCTGAAAAATTCTTCTGGCCTCTAGGGACATTGCATGCATGTGACAGACTTACATATATGCAGCTAAAACATGGATGCCTATAAATAAAAATATATGGAAAAGATCGTGAGGCCTCAGTCCTACAAGAACTACTGGAAACTGAGGAGTTAAGGAGTGCCGGGAATGGGGGAAACCGTCCTCCTCAGGGAAGAGCTCACTGATGGTTATCCAACACCAAATGGTCAGCCCTGAAAGATACATGTAAGTAACATCATACAGACTGAGCCATTTATATTTACAGATATAGATGTACATACATACGTACATATAGCAACAGTTAATTTAAAAATAGGCCTTGAATTTGAAGGAGAACAAGGAGTATAAGGCAGGGTTTGGAGGGAGAAAGGAGAAAGAGAATATGATGCCATTATACTATAATCTCAGTAGTAAAAGAAGGGATTAAAAATAAATCTTTAAAATATGATGATTATTTTCATGTTCAAGCCTTTTTTGATTATTTGAGATAATTTCCTGAGATGTTGGTTTAATTCCATTGTAAGAAAGTAACTATTTCAAGAAATAATTTTAAGATCTGTTATGAGATTCCTAGAGTTTACATACAGTAGGAAAGAAGACAGATGGATTAAAAGTTCTGTAGATACCATAAACCCAATTTAAAATAAAATTGAACACATAAGATTAGATGATATGAGATTATACCTAGTAATAAACTTCTAACATTGATCATAAAATGCTTTTTTTCTATATGAAGAAATCTATTTTTTTCAACTAGTAAATCCTGGTGATAGTTTCTTCTTGGATACTGTAATACCACTTTGTCACTATAATGTGATCACTCCCTGGTAGCCAAAAGCTAAAGAAAAGGTGGAAATGCTGCAGATGAAAAGAAAGAGAAAGAATCTCCGTCCTCTTCTATCTGATAGTTGCCGGAGATTGAGGAATGTATGCTATCAGCTACTAACAAGTGAAATCTGGCAAATGCCAGCAGAGTCAGCAATGATAACCTCACAACCATGTCAATTTCTCATCTACAGTAGCATACATCAACCCCCAGGAATTAGAAAAATCAGTTACAGAAGAAAATCACACACACACATACACACACACACACACACACACACACACACACACACACACACACACACACACACGCACGCACCCCTACCTGAGGGATTAGTGACTTAGGAATGTTGAGATTAACTAAGTTAGTAAACAAACTTACAGAAACTAAATATGATTTCACTTTACTATAAAACTTGTTCTCTCTGGCCCAATTTCACCCTGCCTTGAGTATCAGTAAACACTTTTTTTTTGTCTCATGTTTCTCTATTTCAACATTGTGGATGGTGTCTACATTTTCATTTAGTGTGTGAGTCTGATGGACAATACACCTGGACTCTTCTAGAGAAATATAACTTCCCAAATGATATTTAGATTATAAAAATGGGAAAAGAAATTCTAACAAGAATGATGTTAGAATCTTCCAGATCTTTAAACAACTGCCTTCTCCAAATATTCATGATATATTTAAAACTTTAAAAATATTTTAAATTTCCTATGGTCCCAACACTATATTTCCCTAAAATCAGAATTTAGACTCATACACACAAACATCTACCAACATACATACTAATTTTTAATTAATCATGTATTTATGCAATATAGTTGCATTTACTTCTTATTAAGAAAATACCTGGTTATCTTGAGAACCTAGATGTAAGAATAATCCCTGAGTGTAAGAAGGTGTTTACATGACTAAGCTAATTATATAAAAGAAGCAAAATGTAAGCTATTGCATAACATTTTGGCCAAATCAATGCTGAGTTTTTAGAATGTAAGGAAAGAAAGAAACTATGTTCTTTTTAACTCAACCAAGAGACTGCACATACTGGCACATATCTGCAATCCCAACAACTGGGAGGTGGAGGCACAGTGACTGAGAGCTCAGTCTTGTTCAACTACAGAGGAGCTCAAAACCAGCTCACCCTCTTGCTATATGGTAACCCTTTCAATCCATTCCTGCCCTACAAAAATTAAATAGATAATAAAGTTAATCAAGAATTTTGCAGTAACATGCCAAAGGCCAAATACATATTTATACATTTCCTTTACAAGAAAAGGGAATAAAAGTGAGTGTGACAAAAGCAAATTTAGATGAATGATTTTATATGAGTGAAAATAATTCCTCTTCAAACTATAGAATTCATACTAAATTTATGTATCTGTATATGCCCATATATATGTAAGCCCAAGTAATTTTCAATCCATACAGTATAGAGGAAAAAATGTTCACCGACATTTCTCCTGCTATCCACACTCTTGCAAATATTTCTAGAATCACTTCTGCTTAATAAGGCAAAGAGATGTTTGATATTGCCTATTTTATGTCCTTGAAAACTCATAAACCGCTGGTTAAAATTGCCAGGTTTCCTAGGCCCTGCTACTGCTGTGATATATAAAACTCTTAAGTAGCATTTTTAGAATTGGCTAGACTGCTTTTTCTTGAACGTTATACCCAAATGAAGAAGGATTTTGAAACTATGCAGAATCTTTTGTGTTCAATCTCAATTCCCTGCTGTCTGACAGTAGGGGAACCAAATTGGAAACTGTTGTGAATCCCATATCTGAACACTAGAGAAGCAGTTGCAGAAAGTAGACAGGCTGAAGTTCTGAGCTGTGCTTTAATTTCTTGGTAGATACTTGAGTGTTTGAGAGAATGACTCTCTGCTATCTGGAAGGTCAAGTCTAAAACACAAAAGGACACACTGGAGCTATTCATCACTGTACTGCTATAGGGTAAAAGCAGCGGGCTTTAGATTCAATATAGAAAATCCGATAAGACCCAGTCTGATATGAAAGCTTTTAACGAAAGTCTGTTTTAGATCATAAAACATTTATTTTTCAGAATGTAAGCCCATCTAAGAGTTGCGAGGGCATAAATCACCCCATAATTGCTATTCACAAATACCTTAGTCTTTCTCCTAGCTGGTGAACTCACTTCCAGAATTAAGAGTTAAACTAGTAATTACACTACAGGAAACACTACCAGGAGGGTGAAATAACTGTGTGGATATGCTTTTCATCCAAAAAGAATTTAGTTATATTTGTTTAATGTTTGTTTAACATCTAAAGGAAATACTTGAATGGTTTTTGATTCAATGTCACATATAGAAAGGTAAAATGGACAATCTAAGCACATTTATAATACCAAAAAAGATACAGGTTTTTGCAAGAAAATTGATCCTTTATAAAATACTTTGATTTATATTTCCTTGTATGTGTATTGAATATGACAGCAAGAAATTAATTATGAAATGTAAAATATTTTTAATTTCTGTGCTTAAGACAAGAAAATACAAATACAAAATCACTTTGACTATTAAAATACAAAGTGGTAGGCTTC
This sequence comes from Peromyscus californicus insignis, assembly GCF_007827085.1. Classification (NCBI taxonomy): domain Eukaryota; kingdom Metazoa; phylum Chordata; class Mammalia; order Rodentia; family Cricetidae; genus Peromyscus; species Peromyscus californicus. The sequence goes on from NW_026294525.1 coordinate 52,378,786, forward strand.
TATGGCATTAAGTTTGATTGTAGGCTGTTGATTATTTTTATGCTGTCATACATATCTCCAAAGAGTTTAGAAGTTTTGGATGTTTTTTTATATGTGTCTAGAATAATTTAAAAATATCAACCAGCATGATTATAGTTGTGCAACTGGGTAGTGTATAATTATTAATAAAATTTTACAAACAGTCCATCTTCTCTTACTAAAATGAAAGCCAATAGAAATCAAATTTACATACACATGAAATATGTAACTGTAATGTCCTCATTAATTGGTAATGCTTTGAGTATTTTCTCTTGATTTTCAAATTTTATGTCTTTGTTTCAGAATGTTACCGCCATATAACCATAATTGAAAAGCCTTGAAAATGTGTTACTTAGAAGAAGTTGGTGATCCATCCTGAGCAGAGAGTCAGTGGAGTAATAGAGACCTCATCCATATAACCAAAATAAACTAGGTTCCCCCAACAATCTGGATGGCCAAGAGAATATGTTTCTCTTCTAGAATCTGCCAAAAATCCAGGCTTGAATAACCTTAGGTTAGTAGAGTTCTGTTCAGAACCCCAGGACTTGGTAGTATAAGGCAATCACTTTTGTTCTCAGTGATTAAAGCTCATGCTTATTTGTAGCTTGAGTTTTCCTGCCTGGCCCACAGTCAGGACAAATCTCTCTCACCTGCCAGTCCCACAGCCACTCAGACCCGACCAAGTAAACACAGAGACTTATATTGGTTTCAAACTGTATGGCCGTGGCAGGCTTCTTGCTAACTTTTCTTACAGCTTAAATTAATCCATTTCTATTAATCTATACCTTGCCACATGGCTCGTGGCTTACCGGCATCTTCACATGCTGTTTCTCATCATGGCGGCTGGCAGTGTCTCTCTGACTCAGCCTTCCACTTCCCAGCTTTATTCTCCTCCTTGTCCCGCCTACACTTCCTGCCTAGCCAATGGCCAATCAGTGTTTTATTTATTGACTAATTAGCAACACATTTGCCATACAGAACATCCCACAGCACTTATTTGTCTGTTTTGTGCCCTGGTTACAGATTAGCAGAGACCGCACAATTTATAATGCCCAGAGTTGTATTTGTTGTAGATCTAGAGGATCAGAGGTCCAAAATCATAGAGTCTGGCATATGAACATTTTATGTGAGTTTGTTGAATCAATGTAGCTTAATGTTATTGAAAATAAATACAATTTAGAAAAAGGTATATGTTATTAAAAATTAAAGCAAACAAACTAAAAATAAGGTTTTGACATTTTAAAGTAGAGTATTTATACAATATGCTGTAAAGTACTTGCTAACCAAATTGTTCTCTTTAGTATCAATTAATCTTTCACAGAATGTATGTCTGGTCATGATCTTTGGAATTAAAAACAGTATTTTATATTATCTCATTCATGAGCTTAACCCATGGCACAGAGACTCAGATGGTAGTTTGTTTGTTTTGTTTTTGTTTTCGTGTTTTCTTTTTTAGAAAAAAAATGTTTTGTGAGTTTTATGCCACAAAATTGTTCAACTTTGTACTTCAGCATAGAGTACTCAGATTGGAAAAATCAGAAAAAAAAAAAGTAAGCCTTACTGACAAACACCATCTCTTGCTTAGACGAAAAGCTTGCATGCTTCTTGTATGCCTATATTCTTACTCCTTTAGAAAAGATGTTATAAGTAATGCCTAAGTTTGCCCACTGGAATTTAAGACATTCATCTTCTCTTCCTGTTATTTTTCCATAAGAACATGGTACTTTTTATCTCTTTGAAAAATTTCTCTCATGTCTGTCTATGTGTATGTGTACACATGTGTGGTGTGTACGTGATTGTGGATGTTTGCATGTCAGGGGAAAACATGTATAGCAGTATATACATGCATGATTTGTGTGCATGTAGAAACTGGCATTTAGTGTCTTCCTTGATCATGAATTACCCTATTCACTGAAGCACCTAACTGAACCCAGAACTTCCCAATATCACACGTCTGGCTATCTAGCTTGTCCCCAGGATAGCCTATCTCTACTTTCTGTGCACTGGAATGAGCTGAGTGACTATGCCAGCGAACATGTAAAAAGGTTCTGAGGATACATACTCAAGTCCTCACACATGTTTCAGCATGTTAACACCTGAGAAACCATCTTTGGCCACCAAATTATAGTGTTTAACTAATTAACATTTCCATATGTTTTAAGATGTCCTAAAAAAAAATCAAGTTTCAACTAATACAAAACAGAGATAATTCTTTCAACCAACTAAATATTTGGGTCTTTTAAAAAGTTAAGATTGACAAATTCTTAGTCAATAAGACAAAAAATAAAGAGGAAGAAGACACAAATTAACAAAATTATAAATCAAAATGTTGTCAATACTATAGACCTCAATGAAATACAAGACATTATTAAATATTATTTTTTACGTTTATACACTAACAGCAGGGAAATCTAGAAATATATTTTCTAAATATGTGTCATCTACTAAAAATGTCAGACAATTTAAATAATTCAAACAAATGTATTAGAATCAATGACACTAAAGATGAACCAAAATTTCCTCTCAAATACAAGTCTGGAACCAGATAGACTTGGTGCTGATTATTAACATACCAAAGTCTCTTTTTCTTTTCTTTAAAATTGATTTAATATTCCTGAGTGTCTTATCCATATGTATGTATGTGCACCATGTATATACCTAGTATTCATGGAGGTCGGCTGAAGGTATCAGATGCCCTAGAACTGAAATTACACATGATTGTGAACCACCTTATAGTTTCTGTGAACCAAACCAGCATGGTCCGAAGGATCAAGAAGTTCTCTTTCCTGCTGAAACATCTTTCTGACTACTTAGATTTGATTTTCAAGGAAGATTTTATACAAATCCTTATCTTGTTCCATACAATAGAAAGTGGAAGGGGACTACCAAGTTCATTCAATGAAACCAGTACTATTGTAATACAAAAATCGGGTTAAGACGCACAGAGAACCAATTAGAGACCAATTACTTAGCTAAGCATATGTGCAGTAATTTTCAACAATGCTTGGAAACTGAATACAGAAGCTTATTAGGATCATACATTATGATCAACGATGTTTCTTACCAGAATGGCAAGTTGATTCAGTATTTATTAATAAATGTTATCCATGATGTATGAATCAATAAATTTAATACAACACATAAACAAACTCAAGGAAAGAAACAATGTATACATTTTAACTGAAGGCAAAAAGAATTCCACAAAGTTTAATACAACTTCATGATAAGAATCAAGGAGATATTAGAAATAGATGGAATAGATCTTAAAACACTAAAACCTATAGCTAACAGTATATTAAATGGAAACAAACTGAGAAATTTTCCTCTAAAATCTGGAACAATACAAAGATGCCAGCTCTCCTTATTTAATAGTCTTAGCTAAAGAAAATATAAAAAGAAAAGCACATAAAGTATTAAAAGTAAGAAGGAGTATGCCAAACTAACATTATTTGCAGATGACATGATTCCATATTTAAAAAGCTCTGTGGAATCTACTAGAAAAACCTCTAGATCTAATAAGCTCTCACAGTACAGTTGCAGGATACAAAACCAATATAAAAAGTAGCCCTCATATATTCTAAAAAGAATCTTTTAGAGAATAAAATTTGAAAATATATTTCATTCAAAATATATAAGTAAGTAGAAATACACTTAGCCAAAAATGGTAAATATCTCTGTGATGATAACTTTAAAACATTTTTAAAAATCAGTGAAAATTCTAGGCAATGAAAAAAAACCCTTTGTTTCTAAGTTGCCAGAATTAATATTGTGAAAATGGATGTATTATGAAATATAATCTGCTGATATAAAGCAATAATTATCAAGATTGTGATATCATATTTTAAAGATCTAGGCAATTCAGTATAAGAATTCATAAAAAATTGCAAAGACCAGGAATAGCCAAAGCAATATGAAAGATCAAGAACAGAGATGAAGGTATCACAAAACCTGACTTCATGCTTTAAATTATACTGTAGGACTTTAACCATAAAAAAGTCTGATACTGAAAAAATATAAGGAAATCTAGATCAAAGGAACAGAAAAAAAAATGGACCTAGAAGTAAATCACTTAGCTATGACTACTTAATTCTTGATAAAGGAGGTAAACCATTGGGAAAAATATCCCACTAAATTAAGTGGTGCTGGCAAAACTGATAGCCACCTACCAAAGGATGAAAAAGGATATCAGTCACTAGCTTGCTCAAGAGGAGGTACCTTTTATTGTAAAACTGTCCAACTACCTGTGACTAGGGTGGAGATACACACACACACACACACACACACACACACACACACACACACACACATACACACACATATACATATATATGAGTGTAGCTAGAGTTTTCCTGCCTGGCCCACAGTCAGGACAAATCTCTGACACCCGCCAGTCCCACAGCCGCTCAGACCCAACCAAGTAAACACAGAGACTTATATTGCTTAAAAACTGTATGGCCATGGCAGGTTTCTTGCTAACTGTTCTTATATCTTAAATTAATCCATTTCTATAAATCTATACCTTGCCACATGGCTTGTTGCTTACCAGCATCTTCACATGCTTCTAGTCCTGGCGGCAGCTGGCAGTGTGTCCACCTCAGCCTTCCACTTCCCAGAATTCTTCTCTCTTCTTGTCCCGCCTATACTTCCTGCCTGGCCACTGGCCAATCAGTGTTTTATTTATACAGAATGATATCCACAGCATATGAGAATATGTGTTAATCATGCAAATGTGTGTGTACATATATGTCTGTACACACACACACTGACATATAGGTTTGATAGGGAGTAAGGAATTTAAGATATGTGATAAGTTATTGAGAGAGTATTCTGGATAAGTTGGTGGTAGGAAAGGGAAGGTGAAAATGATGTATTTATATTTAGAAAAATAAAAATATTATTAATATTATTATTAAGAAAAGTACAAATGGCTAGCAACTATTTTATAAGATATGTTCAATATCTTCAGTCATCAGAAAATACATAATTCTACTTTGAGATATCATTTCAGCAAAAATAGAATGCCTGTCTTCAAAAAATCCAGCAAATGTTAGAGAAGCTGTGGAAATAGAGAAAAACTTATTCACTGGTGTAGCATGCAGATTAAAATGATCATTATGGAATTCAGTAAGAGACTCCTAAAAAAATTAAAAGTAGAACTACCACATGATCCAGGTTTCTTACTCCTCACATACAAGCAGTGAACTTCATACCTTAATATGGAGATATTTGCATCCCTATTTTTACTACTGTTCTACTCACTATAGAAATGAAAGAATATAATTGTTTACCACTAGATGCATAGATAAAAAATTGATCCATATAAAATAGAATATTAATTAGCTCTGAAGAAAAATTGCATCACAACACTCAGTTAAAATAGATGGGTGGAATTAGAATATACATATTAAGTGAGATCACCTATTCTCAGAAAAAATTTGTGTTCTCTGTCTTGCAGATCCTGTTCAATGGATATTCACAAACAAATGCACATGTACATATAGCATAACATTAAAAAAAGAACCAAAAGGGTAGTATGTATATATAGTGAAGTTTGAAATGTGTCTTGCTGTGTGGTTTTCAAATACCCTTAGTGTTATTCTTCACTTTCTCCTCCTCTTTCTGTATTTCATTCCTCCTGCTCTTGCCCTTCATGGCACCTGTGTCTTGCTCCTTCACTCCTGTCCATCACAGCAGATTTTAGATATTCAAGTAATAGTGTCAAGGTTGTTAAAATTATGTTTACAATAGTGAGAATATTGAAATTTCTGAGAATTCCTGGAGATACTGATTTATTGTCTCGGAATCTCAAAGAGTAACATGCCAGGAATTTGAGAACACTGAAAAAAATACTTTTCTTCATTGTCTGTTATAATTCTAAACGTATAATTGTTTCTGAAAACAAACAACAGAACAATTAAAAAGATGCCCTGCATCATCGTCAACCTCTCAATATGTCAACTATTTCCTTTCTTTCTTTCTTTTCATGAAGATTACTCTTTCACCCTGTGCAAATGCTTCTCTTCACACCTGCAGTCTAATGGGACAGCAGATGCAAGTGCAGAGAAGTACTCTGGGCTAGGCTGGGTTTTTCCTTTGCTTCTAACTTTTCCTCTAATTACTGTGTGTGTCAAATACATGTGTGTGTGTGTGTGTGTGTGTGTGTGTGTGTGTGTGTGTGTGTGTGTGTATGGTATATGTGTATATTCTGTTTATATTCAGAAACAATGATAAATTTTAGAATTATAATATACATTGGGGAAAAGTAATTTCCCTATGTTGCCAAATTCTTCAAATACACAGGTATATTTCTTATCTTTTATACAAATAATGTTCACATTTTTAAGGATAGTGTGAAGTTTGATCTCTCTGTCTTTACCTCTCTCTTCTCTAACATGGACACACACACACACACACACACACATACACACACACATACACACACACACACACAGAGAGAGAGAGAGAGAGAGAGAGAGAGAGAGAGAGAGAGAGAGAGAGAGAGAACCTTTAGTATATCAATGCATACCTAAAACCAATCTCACAGTATTATAATTAGTTATCTTAGAGTCTTCTCTGGTAGTGAGCTGAAGCCAATAGTGGAAATTATCACCTAGAAGGTATCATAGTCAAAATATGCAAAATGTGCTTTCTGTATGAGTTAGGTATGGAGACAAAAAAATGCCTCCTGTCAACAATGTTTGTTACAAGTGACACAATCCTTGGGGTCAGAATTTATAGGACAGCATGGAGATTACAAATCGAGGACATAATTATTGAGTTTTTTCCATCCTCTATTTTCTTTTTCTTCCTTTTCTATTATTCTTTCATATGCATATGTACTATTAGACTATTCATGTTTATCACAGCTCTTAAGCCCCTTCATTTTTTCCTTCCTTTTCTCTTTAATTCTAAGATACTTGATTTTTTCCACCTATTATATACAAATAAAAATTATCTTTAGTACCAAATATTCACAATTTGGAGAATAGTATGAAATTATACCTCTCTCTGTCTTGATCTCTCTGTCTCTCTCTCTCTCATTCCTCCACCTGTCTGTCTATCTCTCTCCCTTTTTTTCTCTCTCTCTCATACACACACACACACACACACACACACACACACACACACACACAAACATTAAGACCTTTATGAATATCTGATGAACAAGATTAACAAAAATTTCTGAGAAAAGATAAAATATGTGTATATAGAAATATGACAATCAATTTAACTAATTAAAACCAAACGTTGTATTAAGTCATGTGTTTCCAGATAAGCTAATATTGATTGATTAAAATATTAACAGAACTGTTTTGAAGCATGTTCTTTATCTAAATTCCTTAAATTGCAGGTGTAGCCATTATTGTCAACCCTCTCAGTTATTAGGAGAAATTGTCATATAGTTCATCATTGGGACAATTGTCATGCTGCTGAGACCTGAATCCTATCTTGTTTTCCGCATTTTGTGATCTATATTTAGGCAGGCTTGCTCTTGTGTGCTGACTACTATTCACCCACTCTCAAGAATAACGTTGTCTACTGTCACCTTCTTTCACAGCGGTCTGCACTGGTTACCAAGTGGGTTGTGGTTGTTCCCCGGTTTGTTTTCACACTTAAGGAAAGACCTTCTGTGCTTCGTGCTTTAGAGGAGTTCCTTAAAGCTTAAAGAGGTCACAAGCCTCCTGTTTCTGCCTCTCGAAATATGATCAAAACCTGTTGTTTGAAACTGAAAACTCTCAAACAGAGAAGCACGAAACAGCTTGTGAGCATGAATGCTTATGAGAGGAGTGTGAGAAGTCTGTGGTCTGCCTTGGAATTGCTGGCTGATTACACTCTGGCTGATTGTCTTCTTAAGTTTCAAGGGAATACTGTTATTTATTCAAAACCATGACATCCTGCTCTTTAGTTTTTGGGCCTGACCTCTACCTTAATCTCTGTACATATTTGAACAGGTCATATGTACATTTTTTCAGTTGAACTAGACAATAACTGGATGAACTCAGAATTTCATGGGATGAATTATTGGCTAGGTCTTCAAGAGAGTATAGCTTTACACTAAATGTGTCCAGGATTTCTTTCCACAAGTTAATAAGCTGCATTAATGAAAGTAGTCATGGCAACTTTTTGAGACTAAATTAAGAGAGTGGTGCATTCTCTTGTGGTTCAAAATAGAAGAATATAAATAATACAGAGCTAAAATCATCAGGAGAGGAAACCAACTCTTATGAAATGCTATGGTAAATGACATATAAATATTTAGGATGAGGCTCAGAATGATGTCAAAGCTTTATTTTGGTACTTGTGTGCACATTGTCAATGCGTGCAGAAAATATTTGCCATAGCTTTCCCCTGGATATTAATGGCCTGAAGATTACTCTTCTACAGAACCTACTTCTGTCCAGAATAGCTAAGCAGGTCTCCTTGTTTTGATGTATATAGTAACCACCTCATTGCTTATGTGTATTGAATAATTCTGTCACCATGTTAAGTTGTATGCAGTGATGTTGACTCCATGTTCAAACTGTGTATAATCAATATGCTGAGCTAACTGGGGCTTTAGTTCCTTTATCATAGCATCCAGTCCACCTGACCCCAGCTCTTCTGTGTGTCTGTGTGTTTTGCCCTGTCTTCATTTATTGAAACAGATAATCAGTACAAGATCCTGGGAGCCATGCTAGCATGCTGCACATAAAATATACATAGTTTGTATGATCTACTTTTTTCTTTCTAGCATTTAAAGTTTAATATTTTAGCTATCCTACAGAATATTTTAGGCCCATGCTGATACAGATAAAATTCTTTAAGAGGGGTGTAGATGTAACCAACCATCTTATTAAATAAGAAACACAGAACCAATGCAAAGAAGAAATCCAAGAAATCAGAGCTAAGAGCCTTACCCACCTGCTGCATTTAGCCTCTTCAGCCAAGAGAGACCTACTTCCTGTGTGTTTGTCTTTATATAGACTTTCTGTTCTGCCTTCTCATTGGTTGTAAACCCAACCACATGACTGCCTCAACTCTGCCAGTCTGTACAGACCTCCAGGTCTTCTATGGTTGGCATTGAGATTAAAGGCGTGTGTCCAATGCTGGATGTATCCTTGAACACACAGATATCTACCTAGCTCTGCCTACCAAGTGCTGGGATTAGAGGCATGCACCACCACTGCCCAGCTTTTGCTATGGCTCTAATAGCTCTGACCCCGGGCAACTTTATTTATTAACATACAAATAAAATCATATTTCAATACATATAAAGTATCACCATAGAGGGACTCATGAAAAAAATCAGTAAATACTGTAGTGGGTAGCCATTCCAGCTTTGATCTGGAAGTTCCAACCCCCATTGAGACTTCGGCAACTGTCATGACTACAAGGCGGGGCCAAGGGAGGTGCCTGGGGACCCGAGATCTGGATTGGCGGGCGCTCTCTCCGTTCCGGGACCCTGGATAGTGGAGGTGGACCAAGCAGAGCTCCAGAGAACACTGCTGGACTGTGATACACCTTCCCAAGACCCCGTGACCTACCTATTCCTTAATTTGTAAGTTACACCATTAAATAAATCTCCTTTTAACTACGTGGAGTGGCCTTAATAATTTCACCAATAAAATACCTATTTAATATCATGTATTTTATTGATTTTAATATCATATAACAATAATGCATGATTTTTTAAATATATAGTTTGATGAACATTTTATGAATTCAGAAAACATGGAATTTTATTACGCATTTGGGTCATCTGCAGAAAATACTCTAATTAGTCTGATTGAAGTCTTTTGTTTTCTTATGAAAGAATGAAGAAAAATACTGTTTGCCCAATTCTTCCAGTAATAGTTTTATATTTTTGAAAGACAATTTATGTGATAAATATAAAAACATTTTGAAAAATTAATTATGAAATATTGTTCTGTATGCCTAACATATTTAAATTGCCTTTGAATCAGCATTACATTGATGCTATTTATCTTTAATTAGAATTACTGGTATTCAAATATTTGTGGGTAGGTGGTTAAGATAGGATAACTTTATATGAGAAAGTATATTTCTAAACAAGGAGATACAGAATTCATGGTTGTCCACATGGCTTGTAAATTATTTTATCTTTTATTAATCCTTTTAGTTAACATTATTTTATAATTTCAATATGAAATAAAGTAGAGGAGTTCATATTTTCAAATTGCAAAATTTGAATTATATCTGAAAATGAGGAAATTTCTGATGATGATTTATTAGTACAGAAAAGAATGTCATGTATCTTCCTAGAGTAATGTGTCTTAGGGAGAAAAAAGTCACATGTCACAAGTTGTTCAAAATTCTCACTACTCAGGTCTATGATGTTGGATTATATTGTAATGCTATTGCTCTTAACACAAACCAAGAGTGAATGTGAATATAATTATAATTCTGTTTCTTCATGAAATAATAGCCAAGAAGTCTAAATCACTTGCCTACCTTCTGTTAATTTTGTACATTTGTAACTCCAGAAAGCCAATGGGAAATAACTTTCTCAATACTTTGTAACATCCCATTTATTCTCTTCATAGTAGCTTCATGATCCCCTCTGACTTCAAATTACTTATACCCAAGGGGTAGAGATAGATAATGAATGCAGATTACAGCAAATGCTCTGTGGACAAGTCTGTTTCCTTGTATTATAATTGTTGAAAAGACAATCATAATCACTAGTGTCCTTGAAAGAAAAAATATAATTTAAACTTATAGAAAATAAACAAATGCAAGCATACTTTATATTTTGCTCATGTATCACAAATAAAAATAAAACAAAAAGATCAAATATAAAAGTAAGTTTATAAAATATGAAGGATGAGTTGTCAAGAGCCATTATCATGAGATATTACAGGCTGTAGGATTATGCAGTAGGGATTCAGTCATCATTGATAAAGACAGCTTATCAGAACCAAGGATTCTGGTGGAGGAACCCATCATGCAAGGTGTTTTGGAATTACAACCTTTTGAATGAATTGGCTTTTTTCTTGTTGTAGATTCTTGCTGTAGCCTTTTCCCATTTGTTACAAATTTAGTACTTATTTCTCACAGTTTAGCAGTGTTCTGATCACTTATTGGGCACAATTTCCCCTATGCATTTGGGGTATTTAGATAACATCCCCCAGCTATGTGTGAAAATGGTCACACAATCAAAACCTGTTTCCCACAACCAAGTCTTTGCTTCTTTCTCCAGTGTAAACACAGAGGTCTGCCTTCCTGTCATTATCTTCATTGGCAGGCATTGGGCCAGCGTTAAGTGTCCGGGCAATAGTACCTCTTTGAGACATTCTCAGACACCCAAGGACACAGAATCACAACATGTCTAAAATTGTTGATTCACAGACTTTAGAGAGAGGGAATAAGTGTGCCTTGGTTTCACCCCACTAGTAGATAGGAAAGTACTCCCCCCAAGCTAACCTTGCACTAACAATTTTTGAACACTTTGTGCTTACTTTCACCTCAGTTTATTAATTAACTTATTATCTAATAACACTTTGGAATGCAGTATTACACATGAATTCCCATTTTCCCTTCTTAGATCTCCCTAATTGATTTAAGATCTCTCTCCCTCTCATTTGACCCCGTTCCCTTTAGGAGTTCACTGAGGCTCCTAAAAGTCACTCCCTCCTTGAGTCATAAAGAAAGCATGACAGTTACCACCTTGTGCAGTTCTTATCTCCTTTTATGACACTGAAAGAATTCAAAACTTGTGACTTTTCTTTGGCCAGAGAATTGCTGATTGTATGTGTATGAAAACTAGAAACTTGGGAGACTTGGGGGAAGAACAAAGAGAGAACAGTCGAGAGATCAGAGACAGAGAGAAGCTGACTTAGGACAATAAAGAGATGGACTGAAAGATCATGGTGTGCGTAAATTCATTTCCTTCTCCCTCAGATTAAATCCTTAGCTGGTTGGAGAGTCTTTTTCAGACTCTGGGAGAAACTCTTTGAGGCTGGATTCTTAAAGGCTTTTGTTAATGAGTTAGTTACTTTGCTTCAACTACTTGTTAATGAGTTGCTCAGTAAGAAATATTTGTAAACAAGAAGCATTTTGTTTAAAATATCTAGTAAATCATAAATCAAGAAAGGAAATAATAGAAAAATAAACTAGTAGGAGATCATTGCAAATTCCTCAAATATTTTTTAGTACAATTATTTTCTTCTCCAAATTTTTTGTATGCACTCTCTCAGTCCATCTTAGTGCTTATCTTGAGGTTACTTGGCCCCATGTCTTTCTTCCCCAAGTGTTTGTGTGTATGTGTGTGTGTATGTGTGTGTGTGTGTGTGTGTGTGTGTGTGTGTGTGTGTGTGTATGTGTATGTGTGATTTTTTTTCTTTCTATACTCAGAAGATCACAAAGTGCCTTGACCAAGATCATATCCCTAGCATGAAGAACATGCACTCCTATGGCTTGCCATGGAATTGAACTGGAGTATGATGTCTGCAATTTTCAAGATTTGATTAATAACATTATATTTTCAATGAGACTTGCTCTTACTTGTGTTGTTGTTGTTTTGGAACTGGATCATTGTTTATTTTATATTTTTAAATTTATTCTTTTGTTATAATACATCCCAAATAACAGCTTCCCTTCCCTCCACTCCTCCCAGCCTTCCATTTCCCTTCTCTTCCAGATCTACTCATCCCCATCTTCCCCCAGATAAGAGCATGCCTCCAAGGAATATAAATTGAAAACAGCACAAGAGAATAAAATCAGACACAAAACCTCACATAAAGGCTGGGAGAGACAACCTAGTTAGAGGAAAGGGGACCCAAGAGCAGGAAAAAGAGTCAAAGATTGGTAGAATTAATAAAATAGAAATGACAATCTCATCAAAAGAAATCTATAGATTCAATGAAATTCCCATTAAAATCCCAACACAATTATTTTTTTCTTTAAATTTTTTTAATTCATTTTATTTACCAACCATAGATGCTCCTCTCATTCCTCCCCAACACAGTTCTTTACAGAGCTTGAAAGAACAATACTCAACTTCATATGGAAAACCATAGAGTAGCTCAAGCCCAAAGGCTGAAGCTGGCCTGAGAGAAACAACTAGGAAGCTGTTTTTAACAACACATTCACAGCATACTGTGGTGGTATTGTATTCCCCAAAATATTGTGTACCTTAATAAACTTATCTGGGGTCAGAGAACAGAAAAGCCACTTGATACTTAAGATAGGCACTGTTAGCACACACCTTTAATCCTAGCATTCCAGAGGCAGAAATCCATGTGTTCAAGGATACACCCAAACATGGTGACTCACGCCTTTAATCTCAGAAAGCGAAGAGCCTTTAATCCCAGGGAGTGGTGGTAGAAAGCAGAAAGGTATATAAGGCGTGAGGATCAGAAACTAGAAGCATTTGGCTGGTTAAGCATTTGGCTGTTTAAGCATTCAGGCTTTCGAGCAGCAGTTCAGCTGAGAGCCATTTGGATATGAGGACACAGAGGCTTCCAGTCTGAGGAAACAAGACCAGCTGAGAAGTTGGCCAGGTGAGGTTAGCTGTGGCTTGTTCTGTCTCTCTGACCATCCAGCATTTCACCTCAATAACTGGCCCTGGGTTTGATTTTTATTAATAAGACTCTCTAAGATTCATGCTACAGCATACAGAATGATATCCACAGCACATCACTTCCAAGTTAGTAGTCTTCCTCTGATTCTGTCTTTCCCAACCACTGGTATCCCTTTCAGTTTGATTTTCAACTGAAAAGTTTCAAAAGACTGTTTCCAAATTTAAATATTCAACTATCAATTACTATATTTTAGTTGCTATTTAGCTCCTTTTCTCACCCTACTCATAGCTCACCAGTAAAACATGATGGTGTTAAGAAAGCTACTCTAATTCATTGAGGTCCCATTCAATTTCTATAACACTGGAAATGAGAGTCGATCAAAGATAATTTCTGTTGAATAAATTGAAGTATTTACTTTCCATGGGACTACATCCTCAAGAAAACATAAAAATATAACTCCTGCACCTAAGGCTCAGTGATCATTGCACTAAAGGGGCCAGAAAGAGTGTATGAGCCAAAAGAATAGAAAGTTTGCTGTGAGATTGTGTTCCCTAGAAATATCAGAAGTTACACCCATAAAGTCTTACTAACATAGCTTTCTAAACAGAAGCTGAAAAAGGGCAATAGTCGTAGACATGCAAATGGGGACAAATAAAGTCCAGGAAGTCACAATTCCACACAAAGAAGTACAGAAATCTAAGGAATACTGAAAGTAAAGGAGTATTCTTTGTGAAAAGCACACAAAGTGTTTATCACATACCAAGCAGTTAGCTCGCAAAACACATGCATAGAAGTAACATTATGCAGACTGAGCAGTAACAAGTATATACATATAGACAAATATCCAAACATATCTCAAATATCTATAAATTGATTATGAATATGAATTGATATTCATATCAATACATATATATTAAGAAATAAGAATTATATATAAAGAGGAAGGGAAAGGAAGGAGGAACTGATATATTGACATTAAATCTCAAAAACTACAAACATAATTAAAACAACAAAAGGAAGAAAACATAGAGATGAGTATCTTTACATTGTTTTTCATTAAAGTAGACAGTATTATATGCATTTTTTTCCATATGATATGTGGGCATGGTTGACATGATTGGATATATTTATTTTATATATTTATATATATGTTTAACATGGAATAAATCTCTCATGATGATTAATAAGAGGTGAATGTCCTGCAGGTTTGTGCACACAGCTCTCTCAATTTCCATACTCAGGAAAGTGACCAGCTGAAACAGAACTAGGTTAAAATCTGATCTGGATTCCACAGTTCAGCGTGCCATAGTAATAACTGCTAATAATTTGAGGAAGGAAAGAACCTAGTGATAGTGTTCAATAATACCAACTATATTGAGAAGTGATCCTTCATTGTGCTCATAAATGGACTATAAACAGAAGTCAATGGAATGAGACTACATATGTACTTTTTAACCTAACATTTAGGCCATTGCCTTTGGACTCTTGGTGCTATAAAAATGGTAGAACATAAACAATTCCCTATTGGTCCAAAGATAAGAGATAACTCAAGCACCTGAGAATAAGCTAAGGTAGACAAAATGCTACCGAGTATATGGTATTGTAAATAAATATAGTTATAAAATAATAAATCCTTTTAAAATGATTGGTTATATGAGTAACATCAGCCAAATGTTGAAAAAATATACTCCAGTCTTAGGTATCAAAAACATAGATTTAATAACCATCTATAGATAAAAATATCCTCTGAATTCTCTGAATTATAGTTAATAGAATGAAGAATTCTTATAAAGCACAAAATATAGGAACATCTTCTTTGAAAAGAAATAGAAATTTAAATATTCCCATGTCATCTCTCCCTCCATCTATAGTACAAGGAAATGGTTTCCTGGCCTAAGAGTTCATCTGCATATGAGAGACTCAAGTGAAGACATTGCCTCCTAAGCCTTTTAGAGCATGCTGGAGAGAAAGTATTGACTAATTTCACTAAAGACACTGAACAAATTGTCATATTTATGTACCTGAGTGTAGTAAAGATGTGGAAAGCTCATAGCAAATAATTTGTAGATCATAAAACCTTCTTGCAGAGCCCATCTACTGGTCATTCTGACCAGGGATCCTATCAACTGCTCAGCTACGTAGAGACAATAATTAACCCATACAAACTCACGTAGCTACTCAATCTAGAGCCTTATGGGCCTCCACATTCAGGCCAGTCTTTAGCAGCAGCAGAAGTACATTGGCAAATGTTTGCATGCACAACAGATAATGGGAATTTTGCTATGACTATATAACATTAATTCATAATAGCCAGCTTGTGTTTCAGCAGCTTGAACTCTAAGCCAACAGAAAGTACACTGTTTGAACACTGGTCCTCTGCAACTATCATGGCACACATCATGCTAATTTCTCTGTCACTCTCCTAGGGAAATGAGAAGTTATTACCAGCATTGAGCACATTTATCAAATGGGTAGGAGGCCAGCAATAATTCTCTGGGAGGAAAGTAATAAAAATAAATTTTACAGTCTAGAGTTTGTTTAAATATATTCAGAAGAAGGAAGAGCTACCTGTCACCTCATGCAAGAGCGACACTCTGTAGTGGTGAGCGAAGGATCAGAATTGAGGAGCCCGCATGGAACTGGACCAGGCCCTCTGGATAAGTGAGACAGTTGATGAGCTTGAACTGTTTGGGAGGCCCCCAGGCAGTGGGACTGGGGCCTGTCCTTTGTGCATGAGCTGGCTTTTTGGAGCCTGGGTCCTATGCTGCGACTCTTTGCTCAGCCTGGGTGTAGGGAGGAGGGGACTGGACCTGCCTCGACTGAATCTACCAGGCTGAGCTGAATCCCCAGGGAAATCCTTGCCCTGGAGATGATGGGAATGGGGGATGGATTGGGGGGAGGGGGCATGGCGGGAAGAGGGAAGACAGGGGAATCCGTGGCTGATACGTAAAATTAAATTAATTATAAAATTTAAAACAAAAAGAATTGAAAAGCTTCTCCAGAGTGTGGATTCCAAAGGAAAAGTGTGAAAAACCCACACAAAACCCCCACAAAAGCCTCGGAATCCTTAATTGAAACACAAGTAAGTGCAAGGGCTTCTTGCTGGCAGCACGGTGTAAAGAATGGAAGCTATAACTCATTCAGATGGGAAGACTAGGACACAAGGCAACAGTGAACAAAAGTGCTCAGGAAATGTGACACTAAAATAAAAACTAAATGCTGTACAGCAACTGACTCCACTTATTAAATACCTACAAATTGTCAAAGCATTCAAATTAACCATCTTTGAAAGAAAAAATAACATAGGCAAGTAAGGAATACCTGGAAAAAGAACCCAGACAAATGAGAAAATTAGGACTTAGACCATAAAAAAAGATTTATCTGAAAATCATACATGGAATGAAAACTTCAGTATGGAGCTTCATTAGGTCTAATTTAAACAAGAAATCCAACACAGCTGAAGGTATTTATTTGTTTACTTTATTTGATAATATAAAATTTATTTATTTTTAGATTGCATTTAGCTGTTTTTCGCAAGCCAATGTCAAACTAATAAGTTCAAGTGATCCTCCTATATGAGCTTCCTGAATATTAAATATATTCTTTTAAATTACACAATCACAGATGTAACTACATCAACAAAAAAGAGAAAGATGAAATAAAGGAGAAGAGACGGGGAGGAAGAGGAGGAAGAAGAGGAGGAAGATGAGGAGGAGGAGCAGAAGAAGGAAGTATCAGCCTAAAGGACTTAAGGTACCTCCAAAATTGAACCATTGTATAATATGAGTATCAACATAGAGGAGCAGAAAAAGGAAAGAAAAACTGGCCTAAAGAACCACCCAAAATATGAGAAGAAATGTAGGCAATCAAGTTCAAGAAATTCAGGGATCACAAATAGACTATACCTAAAATACACACACTGAATATAGTATATAATACAATTGATAAATGATAAAAAGTAAAACAAAAGAATAAAAATTTGATAACATTAAAAAAAGTGATTAGTCACATGTAAATGAATGTGGGTAACACTGTGAGCCCATTTGTCAACAGAAACCTTTTTGCTTACGTAAACAGTAAAGATTTATTTTCTTATCTTTTTGCTAAGAATGCACACAATTGTCAGCTTCCATCTAGAAAGAGACTATTGAGTACTAATATGATTTCACATATTATTGTTCTCTTATTTTAATTTTTTCCTTTTATTGAAAATAGATTCTTTTCTCATACACCATATCCTGATTATTGTTTCCCTGCCTCTACTCCTCCCACTTCTTCCCCACCTACCCTAACATCCAGATCCACTCAGTTTCAGTCTCTCTTTAGAAAAGAACAGGCTTCTAGGACATGACAAAAAATAAAACATAATAAGATAAAGCAGAAACCATCATGTCAAAGCTGAACATGGCAACCAAACATCAGGAAAAAATTCCTAAGGACAGACACAAGAATTAGAGACCCACTAGTTCTTACACTCAGGAGTCCCATTATAATACTAATCTAAACGCTATAATAAAGATGCAGATGACCTCATGCAGCCCCATGTAGGCCCTGTGCTTGCTGTTTCCATCTCTGTGAGCTCATATGCAACTTTCTTATTGATTCAGAGGACCTTGTTCTCCATCCCCCAGATTCTTAGAATCTTTTTCTTTCTTCTTCGGGCTGCTGTGTGCTCTGTGGGGAGAGATTTAATGGAGATCTCCAATTTAGTCATGCTTTCTGCATAATGTCTGGCTATGGTTCTCTGTCTCTGTTCCTATGAGATGCCAA
The DNA here is from genome assembly GCF_007827085.1 of Peromyscus californicus insignis. NCBI lineage: Eukaryota > Metazoa > Chordata > Mammalia > Rodentia > Cricetidae > Peromyscus > Peromyscus californicus. Next base: position 52,397,097 of record NW_026294525.1, read on the forward strand.
GTGAAGCCTCTCTGATGATTACTTAATATGGCACTGATCTGTGAGGTATATCAGACTATAACTAGAAATCAGTTTTTTGCTTTTTTTTAGACCTGTAGTGTTTGGTATTAGCCTAGGTCTCTGGTCTATCTCTGGTTTGCTAAGCAGTGTGGGGTATAGGTTCCTTTTCATGGAGTGGGCCATGAATCAAATCAGACATTGGTTTGCTGCTCCCACAAGTTCTTTGCCACCATTACCCTTGTGCATTTTGTAAGCAGAACAGACTGGAGATCAAAGGTTGTGTTTCTATGTTGGTGTCCACATACCTTCCTGAAAAATGAGACTAGAACTTAGGGGTGAATGATACAAGTAGGTACCAGCTCAATTTCTCCACGTTCAATTCGTTATGTGAAGATTGTCCTCTTCTGCAATGGAGACCTGCTGTCAGTTTGTGGAGAGTAACTCTTTGTTACAATAGTTGGATTGTTTGGAGATTTCTAGGGGACTCCCTTAGCCAAAAGTCACTGAATGCAATCCAGTCCCACCACTGAAAGCCTAACCTGATACAAGAGATGACCAGTTGAGACTACATGTTCCCCAAATACTAGGAGTACTCATAAGGATTACCATCATAGATTCCAGGAAGTTTCCACAGCACTAGTTTTCCACATCACTTTCTAAATGTCCCACCCTGATTCCAGCCCTATTTCTCCATACTCTCTAGCTCCACCCCATCTCCCTCACATCTGGTTCACACCACTCCTGTCCCTACCTGCCCTCAGTCTGCTCATAAAATCTGTTCTGTCCCCCTCTCCCAGGGAGATTCATATATCACCCTTATTAATCTTCTACTTATCTAATCTCTCTGGGCCCATAGATTTTGACTTTTGTCATTTACTCAACAGCTAATATCCCCTTATAAGTGAATACAATCCTTATTTCTCTTTCAGTTTCTGGCAAACCTCACTTAGGATGATTTATTTTCTATTTCCATCAATTTGCCTATAAATTTCAAAATGTTAATCTTTTTAACAGCTGAGTAATACTCCACTGTGTAAATTTACCACATTTTCTTTATCCATTGTTCTGATGAGGGACATCTAGGTTGTTTCCAATTTCTTGCTATTATGAATAAAGCCACAATGAACATGGTTGAGTAAAAGACTTTATGGTATGGTGGAGCATTTTTCAATTGTATGTCCAAAAGTGGTATAGCTAGATCTTGAGGTATGTCAATTCCCAACTTGCTAAAGAACTACCACATTGGCTTCCATAGTTTCTGTTCAAGTTTACGCTCTCACTAGAAATGGAAAATTGTTCTTTGCACCAATCCTTCTGTCACTTGTGTTTTCAATCTTAGCCATTCTGGTGGGTGTAAGATGGAAACTCAAAGAAGTTTGATTTGCATTTTCCTGATGGCTAAGTATGTTGATTATTTCTTTGTTTCTCAGCCATTTGAGAGTCCCCCATGGAGAATTCTCTGTTTAGATATGTACTCCATTTTTTAATTATATTATTTCATTTTCTGATATCTAGTTTCTTTAGCTCTTTATTTATTTTGGATATTAGTCCTCTATCAGATGTTTTCCCATTCTGTAGGCTGTCTCTTTATCCTATTGACAGTGTCCTTTGCTTATAGAAGCTTTTCAGTTTCAGGAGGTTGCAATTAATTGTTGTTCTTACTGACTACACTATTTGTGTCCTGTGGAGAAAATTGTCTTCTGGGCCACTGAATTCAAGGCTTTCCCCATTTCCTTTTTCATCCAGTTCAGTAAATTTAGTTTTATGTTGAGGTCTTTAATCTGCTTGGATACTAGTTTTTTGGAGGGTGATAAATATACATCTATTGTTATTCTTCTACATACAGACATCCAGTTTGACCAGAACCATTTGATGAAGATGCTGTCTTTTGTTCCTTGTGTTCTTCTGGATTCCTTACCAAAATTTAGATGTCCATATGTGTTTGGATTTATGTCTAGTTCTTCAGTTCAATTCCATTGTCAGCATGTCTGTTTGTATGCCAGTATTATGTGGTTGCTATTACCATAGCTGTTTAGCATTACTTGAAATGAGGGATCATGATACCTCCAATCATCATTTCATGGTTCAGTATTGTGTTAGTTATCCTGAGGGGTTTTTTTCCAAATGACATTGAAAATTGTCCCTTCAGGTCTATAAAGGTATAGAATTTTGATCGGTATTCCATTTGGTAGGTGTTTGAAAGAAATTGGTTCAGAAGGGAGTGGCATTATTAGGAGGTATGGCCTTGTTAGACTAGGTGTGGTCTTATTAGAAAAAGTGTGTCACTGTGGGAATGGGTTTTGAGGTCTCTTTTCTTAAGCTTCAGTCAATGTGACAGTCGACTTCCTGCTGCTTTCTGGTCAAGATGTAACCAGCACCACATCTGCATGCACACTGCCATGCTTTCCATCATGATGATAATGGATTGAACCTCTGAAACTGTAAACCATAACCTCAATTAAATGTTTTGTTTGTAAGAGTTGCCATGGTCATGGTGTCTCTTCAAAGAAAAAAAAATTAAACCTAACTGTGACAGTAGTTGGTACCAGGTACTGGGGTGTCACTGTGATAGGCTTTTGTTTGTAGTAATATGGACTTTGGTACTTTGGGTTAGGAAAGCACTGGGATGTTTTGAGCACTGCTTAATGGACCATACTAGTAGGAGCATGGAAGACAATGGTGCTGGTAATGATTTGAAATTTCGAGAGCTGTCCCAAGAGGTTTCAGAGAAGGTTTGAGCATGTTGCCTAGAAATTGTTCTTGTAACATTTTGGTAAAGAGAGTGGCTGCCTTTTGCCCTTGTTCAAACTGATTGCCTGAGGCTAAAGTGAGGAGTTTTGGATTGATTCCATTGGCGGAAGAAGTCTCAAAACAGCCTAGTATTGACTCTGTCATGTGGATATTAGTGTTAATGCTAATGAAGATTTATATTAAAAAGCAGTAGGCTGAGAAGGATAAATTACAAATGCAAATTTTGTGGAGAAAAAGAGCACTAGGAAGTGGAATGGAGTTAAATCCTCTGTTCAAGGACATAAATGGAATATTAAATGGAATAAAGGGAGTGGAGATCTCAGGGCAAGATCCCACCACAGGAATTTTCCAACTTGTGAAAAGAAACTGAAGAAAACCTTAGAGCTGGGTATGTTGGGGTACACCTTTTATACCAGCACTGGGAAGGCAGAGGCTGGCGGATCTCTGAGTTTGAAGCCAGCCTGGTGTACAAAGTAAGTTTTGGAAAATTGTGAAGATATATTTGAATGAGGGGACTATGGTCTAGTCCTAGCAAGCAGCAAGACTTTGCAGCTTTGAACACGTGGTTATGGCTTTAGAAATAAGGATAGAAGAAATGAGTTATAGAATAAAGCCACTAAGGCCAGGCATGTGTCAGGGGTGTCCCAGAATGGAGGCCTAGTAGAGAGGCCATTGTGTGAAGCTGTGAAGTTGAAACCTGGATTGCCTTGAAGAACCGAAAATGTTAGAGATGCCAGGCATGGAATACTTGCCCAAGAGAAAGAAGTATGTTGGTGGAACTGGAGATGTGGGAGAGTGTTTCTACATCAAACATAAAGATGCAGAGTTTGGAGTTTGTCCAGCTGGTTTTTGGTCTTGTTTTCTTCCAGTATTTCTTCTTTAAGCTCCCTTCCCTGAATTTTGGAATGGTAATGGATATCCTGTGCTATTACATGTTAGAAGTATGCGATTTGCTTTTTTATTTTAATTTTACAGGAGATTACAATTAAGAGATTGAATGAGTCTCAGATGAGACTTTGGACTTCATACTTTGAAACAAGTTTGGGACTATTATAGACTATGGGGGAACTTTGAACTTGGACTGAACACATTTTTGCCTTATGATATGGCTACAAGATTTTGGGAGTCAGGGAGTAGAATATGGTGGTTTGAAAGAAAATGGTCCCCAAAGGGAGTAGTACTGGTGGGAGGTGTGACCTTTTTGGAGGAAGTATATCACTCTGGGGTGGACTTTGAGGTCTTTTCTTGAGCTTCAGTCAGTGTGACAGTCAGCCAACTTCCTGCTGCCTGCTTTTAACATGTAGCTAGCACCATGTTTGCCTGCATGCTGCTGCACTCTCTGTCATGATAGTAATGGACTGAACCTCTGAAACTGTAAGCCACCATCTCAATTAAATGTCTTCCTTGTAAGAGTTGCCATGGTAATAATATCTCTTCATAGCAATAAAAAACCTCTAAGACATTAAGGTTGACATTTTTAGCATGTTTATACTACTGATCCATGAGCATGAGAGAGCTTTCCAATTTCTAATATCTTCTTCAATATCTTTCTTCAGAGACTTGAGGTTTTTATAACAGAAAGCTTTAACTTGCTTGGTTAGAGTTTTCTCAAGGTATTTTATATTATTTGAAGCTATTATGAAAAATTTTATTACATGGATTTCATTCTCAGTCCAATTGTCATTTGTGTATCAGAGGGCTACTGATTTTTCTTGCTTTCTTTTTGTTGTTTTAGTTAATCTTAAATTAGCTACTTTGCTAAAAGTGTTTGTCAACTGTAGGAGTTCCTTGGTGGAATTTTTAAGGTCACTTATGTATATTATCATATCATTTACAAATAACAATACTTTAAGTTCTTCCTTTCTAGTTTTTAATCCCCTTGATATCCTCAGCTGTTTTATTGCCTTAGCTAAAACTTTAAGAACTGTATTGAATAGATACAGAAAAGGTGGACAACCAAGTCTTGTTCCCAATTTTAGTGGAGTTGCTTTGAATTCTTTCCCATTTAATCTCATACTGGTTATAGGCTTGCTGTAAATTGCCTTTATTATGTTTAGTTATGTGTAGCTAGAGATTTCTCCAGTTCCACCAGGATCCACAGCCACTCAGACCCAAGAAAACATACAGAGTCTTATATTACTTATAAACTGTATGGCTGTGGCAGGCTTCTTGCTATCTAGCTCTTATATCTTAAATTAACCCATTTCTATTAATCTATAAGTTGGCACATGGCTTGTGGCTTACCAGTACTTTACATCTTGCTTCTCATGGTGGAGGCGGCTGACAGTGTCTCCTGACTCAGCCTTCCCTTCCCAGAATTCTCCTCTCTCTTTATCCCACCTATACTATACTTCCTGCCTGGCTACTGGCCAATTAGCATTTTATTTATCAGTCAATCAGAGCAACACATTCACAGCATACAGAAAGACATCCCCAGCAGTAATTTCTCTTTTATCCCTAGTCTGTCTAAGATTTTTATCATGAAGCCTTGTTTGATTATATCAAAGGCTTTTTCTGCAATTAATGAGATGGTCAAATGGTTTTGGTCTTTTGGACTGTTTATATGGTGGGTTACATTCACTGATTTTCATAGGCATCTCTGGAATGAAGCTTCCTTGATAAAAGTGGATGATATTTTGATGTGTTTGTGGATTTGGTTCGCAAGTATTTTACATTTTATTGAATATTTTTCAACTATGTTCATAAGGGGACTTGATCAATAATTTACTTTCATTGTTGAGTCTTTATGTAGTTTGGTTATCAGGGTAACTATCACCTCAAAACATGAATTTGGCAGTGCTCCTTCTGTTTCTATTTTGTGGAATAATTTAGGAATATTGGTGTTAACTTTTCTTTGAATGTCTTGTAGAATTCTGCTATAAAATCATCTATCCCTGGGCATATTTTGGTTAGGAATCTTTTAATGACAACTTCAATTTCATTCAGGTTTATTTACATTGTTTGTCTGTTTTTGACTTTACTTTTGTAAGTGGTGCCTATGGAGAAAATTATCTATTTCTTTTAGAGTTTCCAATTTGGGGGAGTATAGGTTTTTAAATTATGCCCTTATGTTTCTCTGGATTTTCTCAATGTCTGTGATTATGTCCCCTTTTCATTTCTGATTTTGTTAATTTGGATATTCTCTCTCTTTCTTTTCATTAGTTTGGATAAAGATTTGTCTTTCTTGTCGATTTTCTCAAATATCAACTCAGTTTCATTTATTCTTTCTAATGTTCTCTATTTCTATTTTATTAATTTCAACCCTTAGTTTGATTATTTTCTGTCATCTACTTCTTTTGGGTGTAATTTCTTCATTTTGCTATATAACATTTAGGTACTCTTAAGCTGCTAGTTTGATATCTCTCCAGTTTTTTGTTTGTTTGTTTATGTAGACATTTAGTTCTATGAACTTGCTTCTTAGAACCACTTTCATTAAGCCTCATAAGTTTGGGAATGCTGAATATTCACTTTCAATGAATTATAGGAAGTCTTTAATTTATTTCTCTATTTCTGTCTTGACCCATTTTTCATTCAGTACAGAACTATTCAGTTTCCACAAGTTTTTAAGCTTTCTCTTGTTTCTGTTGGTGTTGATATCCAGCTTTAATATGTGTTAGTCTGATTGGATTCAGGGAGTTATTTCAATTTCCTTATTTCTGTTGAAAGTGGCTTTCCATTTGAGTATGTGGTCAATTTTGTAGAAAGTTCCATTGGTTTCAGAGAAGAAAAACATATGTGTTTGGCTGAAACATTCTGTAAATATCTCTTAAGTCTATTTGATTTATAATATTTGTTATTTCCAGTATTTCTCTCTTTAGTTTTGTCTGTATGACTGTCCATTGGTGAGACACAGAAGACTTGCACTATCAGTATGTGATGGTTAATATGTGATTCAAGCTGCAGTAACGTTTCTTTATCAAACTTGGGTGCCCTTGTGTTTGGGACATCTTGGTACATTTTTCCATTGAATATGAAATATCTTTACCTATCTCTTGATTATTTTTGTTTCAAGGTCTCTTTTGATAGATAATTAAATGTCTATGCAAGCTTGGTGCTTAGGTCCATTTACTTGGAATATCATTTTCTAGCCCTATCCTTACTTAATTTTAAGGTTTGTTTCTAGGGCACAGCAAAAAGCTGTACTCTATTTTCATAACCATCCTGGTATTCTGTGTCTTTTTAATGGACAATTAGACCATTAATATAAAGAGATAACAATGATCAGTGATTGTTGATTCATGTTATTTTATTGTTGTTGATTTGGTGGTGGTGCTGTTGGTGTGTGTGTGTGTGTGTGTGTGTGTGTGTGTGTGTGTGTGTGTGTGTTTCCTTCTTTTGGTTTTGCTGGTTTGAGACTATTTATTTCAACCATGTTCTTGGGTATACTTAATGAGTTAATGTCCTTTGGCTTCTTGTCCTTTGGAATTTTCCTTTTAGTATCTTCTCTAGGATTGGGTTTATAGATAGATATTGTTTAAATATGGAGTTCTCATGGTAGATTCTATTTCTTCATCCATTGTAATTGAAAGTTTTGCTGGGTATTCTAGGCTGGGATCTGTGGTCACTAAGAATTTGTAGCATATCTTTCTAGGCCCTTCTAGCTTTTTAATTCTCCATTGAGAAATTGAGTACAGTTCTAATAAGTCTGCCTTTTTATGTTATTTGGTATTTTTCCCTTGCAGCTTTCCATATTCTGTCTTTGTTTCATACATTTAGTGCTTTGATTATTATGTGCTGAGGGGACTTTCTTTCCTGGTCTAAGCTGCTTGGTTTTCTGTGTGCTTCTTATACATTTATAGGCATTTCTTTATTTATGTTAGGACATTTTTCTTATTTGATTTTGTTGAGAACGTTTTCTGGGTGTTTGAACTTGGAATCTTCTTGTCTCTTCTGATTATTCTTGAATTTTGTCTTTTCTTTGTGTCCCAGAATTCCTGGATACTTTGTGTCAGGAGTTTTTGGAAATTAATATTTTCTCTCACCAAGGTATCCATTTTTGCTCTTCAATGCCTGAGATTCTCTCTTCCATCTCTGGCACTCTTTGGTGAAGGTTGTCTCTGTAGTTTCTGTTTGAATTCCTAAATTTTTAATTTCCAGTATTCCTTAACTTTGTGTTGTCTTTATTATTTTTATTTCCTTTTTCAGATCTTAAACACTTTTATTTGTTTCCTTCCACTGTTTGCTTGTGCTTTCTTGGATTTATTTATTTCCTCCAATTGATTGTGATTTTCTGTATTTTTAAAGTGGTTTATTCATTTCCTTTTTAAAAACATCTACTATCTTCATATAGTCAATTTTCAGGTCTTTTTCTTGTACTCCATCTCTTTTTGAATAATCAGGGCCTGTTGTGGTAGGATAGCTAAGTGGAGATATATTGTCCTGGCTGTTATTGGTTTCATTTTTTGTGCTGTTATATAGGCATTTGGATTTGGGATGATTATATGTGGGTGGCTGTGTCTCTGATGGTGAATCTTGATTAGAAAAGGCCCTGAGACCCCAGACCCCAGGATGTCCTTTGCTTTTGTGTGTGCTTTTGGAGCCCGCTAGGTTTCCTAGTGGTTGTACCCAGCAGTACTGCATAAGAGGTTGATTGAACCATGGGCCTGAGCATCAGGTGTTTGTAAGGGTCTACACTTGGTGGTAACTAGCAAGGGGGAGTTCTTTTGACCCTTCCCTTGGCACTGTTATAAATAGACCTTTGGAATAATGTTCTGGGCCAGTGGAAAAGGATCCAGGCCCACCTGAGGCTACTCTGCATTTCTTGCTGTTTCTCTCCCCTCTTTATTTCTAACAAAGTCTTTTATAGCTCATTCTCAAGAGTCCCTGGGGTAAATAAATATGAGAGCTGGCCCCCCATACTTCTGCTATGCTTCACATGTTTGCTGCTGCTATTATTCCATGGTATCTGGTATGGTGTGAATGGGTGTAGGGAGATCCCCACTGCCTGTAATGTAGAATGTTTATCTCATAGAAATATTACATTCTACTGGGTATTTTTGCCTATGGATTGTTATGAAGATGATTCATTCTCAAGTGGTACTGTTTTATTGATAACAATAATTCAAGTTTATATAGAGTTTTGATGAATAAAAATAAATAGAAGGAAATGTTACTCAGCTATCATCTATGAGTTTTACCTAAGGAGTTGAATACATTGTAGTTCAGGTTAATGATTAAGGAAAACAATTGAGTCCCCAGGAGCCAGGCTGTCTCTAATTCTCTTAATGCTGAATGATGCAGTTTCAGATTTTGGTGTGCATCATTAGTTGAATCAAAGCCTTAAAATAACTTTACATTAGATCAGATGTTTTGATAATAGCTTTGAGATGAAAACCCCCAGAAAGTTCATAAGGACATGTAACTGAGTTAAAGATTCATTAAGTTAGTTTCAAAAATACAAAGCAGCCCAATTGTTGCTAGTTGACATACTTTCCTTGGTAGGTTTGTTGGGTGCTCAAAGATGATGATTAATTCATTGTGTCCATTTTTCCCCTCAATCTCCTGATATAAGAAACTATTGATGAGTGTATACACACCATGAACATTTAGAGTTGACGGATTCTTTTTCATATAGAAAAGTTTAGATTTGTGATTCCTTTAAGATTGCTTATAAGATTAACTTTTAAGATAAGTAGTAGTATAGTAATTGGCCCTTTCTTTGTAACTGCAAAACTACAGCCTGCCAGTAAAAAACATGATTGAGAAAAATATCTTGCTTGTCTACAAGGTTAATCTATAACACTTTGCTTGGGTATGAATATATGTGGGTTCTTGGAATAATTTGTTTTTCACTTGTAATACATAAATGTTTAATCTTGTAAGGGATATAGAAAACATGCTTTTTTAATTGTTTGTTTTGTATTCATTGTATTCATTCATTTGAAAAACAGAATGTAACAACACTGTAATTTTTATATTGCTTGAAAGATTTTGCTGGGGTACATAAGCTGCAAGAAAAAGAGTAAAGATAGAGTTCAAATGGGCTAGAAAGAAAACATCAAGAATGAGAGAGTTAAAAGGAGAACACCAAAAATGAGAGTGTTAGAAGGTACTAGAAGGGAAACTTCAAGAATAAATATAGAGTTAGAAGGAAAACATCAAGAATAAGAGAAGGAAATCACCAGGAAAATAAAGAATAGAAAAGATAAAATAAAAATAAAATAAAAGAAATAAGATAAAAAAAATAAAATAAAAGGTCTGAAGGAAACCATCAAGAGACTGTGTGAGTGTCTTTTTTCCTTAACTCCCTCAGATAAAAAAAAAGTCATATTATGTGCCGACTTCCTGGCTTCCCTTTGAGTCCTGTGCTGCTGGAGGCTGGTCCCTCAGGCAGTGATAATTATATGTCTGGGTTCTGATTTCTGGAATTGTAGTTGTTGGGCAGGAGTTCTGTTTCTTGGTTTCTGATTCCACTCTGGAATTACAGAGTGTGAGGACTCTGTGCTGCCTGAATTGCTGGACTGCTCAGCTGATGTGTTAAGAGGGAATGCCTGCTGGTGTTAGAGGCTGTGATCACAGCCTTTGTGAATGGATCCAGAGAGGAAAGGGTCTAGATTTAAGTTTATAAATACAAAATGTGCATTTGAACACATGTGACATAAAAGCAATAACTGGGGGGGAGAAAGAATCAGTTGAATATGTTGAGAAGAAGAAGGAGGCAGGCAATATGTGAGAGCAAATACAGTGCTGTGTACTGTGGAATAATCCTTCTGTAAGCTGTGAATATATAATACTCTCATTGGTTAATAAAGAAGTTGACAGGGTAAGTTTAGGCAGAAAAGCCAAAACAGAAATGCTGGATAGAAGGCCATTGTCTGCAGTTGGCAGGAGACAAAAAAAGAGAAGCAAGTTGAGTATGCCGTACTTAAAATAGGTACAAAGCTGTGTGACAAAGCATAGATAAGAAATATGGATTCATTTAAAATGTAGGAGTTAGTTAGTAACAAGGCAGAGCTATTGACTGAGCATTTATAATTAATATCAAACCTCTGCATGGTTACTTGGGAGTGACTGGTGGAACAGAAACTTGCCTACAAATGCCATTCCAACATGGGGCCAGAATTCCCACATAAAACTTCTGAATGCTTAAAAAAAATGGTTGTAAACCACAAAAGAACTGGAATCAAACAAAGCTTCTTGGTAACCACTTTTCTTCGGTTACATTATGCTTGCTAGCAGCAAACAGAGGCACAGCTTCTTTAGTACATGGCTTCTTGGTTCATGCGAGCAGCACCAGAATAGCTCTTTTGGGAAGTCCTGTTACTGAACACTTGAATGGGCATTTGGCAGCACACTACTCAGTGGCAGCATGGGCCCCACAACTCCCCAGAGTTTGGGCAGTAAATGTGGGTCTCATGCAGGTACCTTCATTATGAAGCTAGGCTCTCAAGGAACCAAGCAGAGCAGATCCAGCCACCAAAACAGAGGCTTTGGTCCTAGACATGCCACTTACTAGTTTAAAGGATCATGTGGTCAGTAAAGATTACAGATGTAAAGAGAGAGTCAGATGAAAAAAAAAATCTCTAAACAGGTTACAATGTGTTTTAAAATATACATAGGCTTGGAAGAGAAGAGAAAAAGTATTGACAGTCATATAAATAAATAGCTTTAAAATAGTAAAATCTTTAAAAATGGAGTAAAGTAATATAAAAGAAATAAGCCATGTAAAGATGGAAAATACATGAAGAGTCTGGATCCTATATGTTATTGTGCTGTCTTTAAATTTTTTGGCAGCTGAGTCACTGAATTATAAAAGGTACTAGAATAAACCAACACATATATTTTAAAAGTATCTTGACTTCAAAATTTAAGTCAAAAGATATTTTACTTTGGGGAAAAGATTGTGCTTTTATTTCCACAGGAAGTGAATGGCTGTGGATTCATTCAAGGTTAAATAAAATCAAGTTTGGTCAAGGAATAGCTCCTGAAATCTTGGCTACTGATACAAAGAAATAAACCTAGAAAAAAAAAACTACAAGACATGTAATGTATATTTTACCTCCTCAAAGTGGAGATGAAAAAATCATCTATGGCTGACTTGTGTACAATGAGCAGTCCACACTTGTATTAATGCAGATATGTATGCTACCTTTAAAAGTTAAAGTATTTTCTGAGCAAGGGTATTGGACTTCAGTAAAAACAGATGGCCCAGGTGATCCAGCATCCAGAATAGCTTCAAGGCTGCTGGCTGAGGTAATCCTGCCACAAAGAATACTATAGCCAAGACTTAACAATTATCTTGACTTTTTCAAGGTTCCCCCAAGGATACCAGCACCCACAGACAACAGAAATTAATCTAGTGAATGACTCCCACGTTCTGAAGAGATGGCACATGGATGGGTTTTGGTTATTCAATGGATTATAAATCTATGTCATCATTTAAAAAGAGTTTGTTTACAAACTGTAATCAGTCATAGTCAACAACAATAGTTGAACAAAAGAGTTAAATTAAAAAATCTATTTCTAAGGGTAAAATGGGAGATATAATATAGAAATGATGAGATAAAAGGGTAGATTATTATCTACTTCAATTCAAAAAACAACTATTAATTTCAAAATATTTCACATTGGTATGGATTTTGGTTTATTGATACAAATTTAAAGTTAACTTTGTTGTACTGTATGTATGTTTCTACTCTTTCTTAGAGTATTATGTTTGTACAGCCCTTTTAAAAATATAATACATAAGGCCGGGCGATGGTGGTGCATGCTTTTAATCCCAGCACTTGGGAGGCAGAGGCAGGCAGATCTTTGTGAGTTCAAGGCCTGCCTGGTCTACAGAGCAAGATCCAGGAAAGGTGCAAAGTTACACAGAGAAACCCTGTCTTGAAAAAAAAATACATAACTAAGAAATATAGATTAACAGTAATCTATACAAATTAATCTTAAAGTCATGTTAGGCATGTTTTCAAGTTCATAAAAATATTTATTTAAATAGATAGATGGTCTTCAAACACTTCAAAGACTGACAGAATATGGCCTTTAATCTGTTTAATAACCTAAGGCTTTTCATCACAGTGAGGCATGTCTGCTCCTGTCAGCACTAATCTACTTCATAGAAAATGATGGGCATCGAAGAAACTCCATATAGAGTGTTTTTTGTTTTCTTTATTGCAAAAGCTAGCTATTTGGACAAAGAAAGTGCCCTTGCCTCAGTTGCTGACAGTGTACTGTCCAAACTTCATCAGCAGGATGCAAAAAAAGTCAGTTGCCAAACTTTGCCAAGACAAGGTAGGACAACTCTTCAAAATTCCCTGTATCTCAGAAATGTCTGTCAGATATATGAGCCCTGTGAGACAAATTAGGATGCCACAATATTACAAAAGAACCTAGGGTGACTTCCAGGCAGCCAGATGTCCTGTTATTAGTTAACATTTCATCCTTCTGGGGTCTTTGAGGGTGTTAAGTGTATGCATAAGTTTTTCCAGTCCCACCTGGCCCATGGACCCACAGTTTCTTATAAAATTACACAGAGACTTAATATTAATTGCAAATTATATGGACTGTGGCTCAGGCTTCTTACTAGCTAGCTCTTATAACTCAACCCATAACTATTAATCTATGTATTGCCACGTGTTCCCTGGCTTTACCTGTGTCCCATTACATGTTGCTCCTTGGACAGTGGTTTGACATCTTCCCTTATTCTTTCTCCTTTCACTATCTCTCTTAGATTTTCCTGCCTAGCTCCATCCTGCCCTGCCATAGGCCAGTGCAGTTTCATTTTTCAATCAATCAGAGCAACACATATTCACAATGAAGAGAAAGACATCCCACAGTAGTTAAGACTAAATAATTAAACTTATAGTGTTCCTTAATTATGATAAAAAGTAAATTAGGTATAAAACATTAGAATCACAAAGAAAAAATAGATAATATTTTCTCTAAATTTGTCAAGTAAAAATGGACTGGAGCCGGGCGGTGGTGGCGCACGCCTTTAATCCCAGCACTCGGGAGGCAGAGCCAGGCGGATCTCTGTGAGTTCGAGGCCAGTCTGGGCTACCAAGTGAGTTCCAGGAGAGGCGCAAAGCTACACAGAGAAACCCTGTCTCCAAAAACCAAAAAAAAAAAAAAAAAAAAAAAAAAAAAAATGGACTGGATATTGTAACTGTAATTCTTACTCAATAATTGTTGTTATGTATAGTTTTACTATGCTAAGTTTAAAACCTTCCTTTTTAATTAGACAAAAGGGGGGATGCTGTGGAATAATCCTTCTGTATAATGTGAATATGTATTGCTCTTATTAGTTAATAAAAAATCTGACCAGCCAATAGTTGAATAGGATAAGGTTAGTCAGGAGAGCCAATTTCTAATGCTGGAAAGAATAAATGCAGCCTGGAGTCAGCAGCAGACAAAGAGAGAAATAAGATGGGCATGCAATACTGAGAATAAGGACCAAGCTGTGTGGCAAACCATAGATAAGAAATATGGATTTATTTAAAATGTAAGCGTTAGTTGTTGTCTGAGCATTGATAATTAATATTAAGCCTCTGTGTGGTTTTGGGAGTAGCTTGTGGGACATAAACATCTACCTACAGCTATATATGTGGGAGAAATCCATATGCAACTAATTAATTTTGATATTAACTGAAAAAGGTATTATATATTGAAGTATTATATGTAGGACACATTTCTTAATCCCTGGATTATACTTAATGCATGTACACACATAGAGTACTGAATTTTCTCCAACAAAGTTGAATTGTGCACAAGTACACCAGTTAATAAAACTGATTATAGGTCAGTTAATAAAACTGAATATAGGACTTTATCTAATACATATAAATATTTATTGATTGACTTTTAAAGTAAATGAAGAAGGAAGCAGAAAGGAAAGTCATTAATAAATTTTCCCATAATTTTCTAAAATATTTTACCACTGTATGAAAAACACTACTAATTAACTCTCATCTGAATTAGAAAACATAGGAGTGATTTTTCAAAATATGTGTCATTGCATTTGTTACTCTGGAATGTTTGGATTTAAAACTTCCTAGAAATTGTCTAAAATGTGTTTAGTTTTGACCTTTCTTCTGGAGTTGGTTATTAATAATATCAACCCAGTAATGAGAGGGAAATGCAATGCAAATGTCATGATAAGTATGATATTTTTATAGAACTTCAAAACTGATATTCTAGTTTTAGGTTTTATCATTCATATAAACGATCCAGGAACATTATCACTTATAATTGTATGTGGCTGCTGTTAACTGATAACATAAAATAGTTAAATCGCTTCAGATTAGCAGTAACTAACACACATAATCACACCCTTGATCTCAGAATGGTATTTGGTAGATATTTAAACAACCCCTCTTATACTTTTGATTGAGTAATCTGAGTGTTTATTGAGTGCTTAGAAAGATTAATGGAAAGCCAGAACATGAAAACCTTTCACTAATTAGTTTCTTCACCTCTGTTACATTCCCAAAGAGAATCAAAGCAAAGGCACACAATGACAAACACATTTCATTGCATTACTATTTCATGATATAAATGTTTAAAGTCTATTTAGACTTTTGTAAAATTCACAGTCATAAGCTAAGTATTCTAATAGACACTACTGTCAAAATAAAAATTTCTGAGCCTAAAATAGGCAAAGTCTCTGTTATTATGTTTCTATTTGGAATGCTCAGTACAAGGTAAGATGGTGTTAAGTGAGACCTACACTTTGTAGGCAGTGCATGTTCTATAGGAGTTTATATTAGAGTAATCTACACAGACACCCAAAAATTTCATTATTACCTTCATATAAAAAAACTAAAAGTATTTCTCTCCAAAGTATGTTTTTAAAGCACTAATATTTCTACACTTTTCCTTTATGGTTGAGTCCACTTTCCATATCATTCCCAAGTGAATTTATAGGCATATATGTCTATATGTGTGTACATATGCATATATGCTTGGATGTATGCTGCACTTTTAGATAGATAGATAGAAAGAAGGTGATAGATTAATACATTAATGATAATATCTAGCCTATGACTGAATAGGAACCAGGTAAGTATTTTCAAGCTATTGAGTTATTTAAAAAAAATCCCTATTCTGTTTTCTTCTGGTATATTAACTCCTACTGACCACAAAGTTGCATATATGTTTTACAGGAATATTTGGCACATTCTACAGCATTGATTCTCAACCTGTGGGTTATGCCTCCTTTGGGTTTAAAAGATGCTTTCACAAGTGTCTCCTAAAATCATCATAAGCACAGATATTTACATTGCAATTTGTAACAGTAGAAAAATTATAGTTATGTGTGGTAATATATTATGCAACCCAATAAAACTTATCTGGGGATCAGAGGACAGAGCCAGCCACTAAATTCAACATAGAGGCCAGACAGTGATGGCACACACACTTAATCCTATCATTTGGGAGACAGAGACCATCTGGATCTGTGTGAGTTCACAGGCACACAGGGAACAAAGTCAGGCATTGTAGCACACCCCTTTAATCCCAACACTTGAGATCTCATGCCTTTGCTTGGGAAGCACAAATGCCTCTAATCCCTGAAAGTGGTGTTTGGGCAAGGAAGAGTATATAAAGTGTGAAAAAACAAGAACTCACACTCTTGAGGATGAGGATTTCATAGAGGTAAGAATATGGCTGGCTTTTTTTGTTTCTCTGATCTTTCAGCTTTTGTTCCAATATCTGGCTCTGGGTTTTTTATTAATAATACCATTTAGCAATTTTTGTCACATCTGGCACCAAATGTGCGGCACAAATTCATGAAAAAAAAAACACTTTCCTGTGGCCTTGCACTCCCCAGCTGAGGCCTGAGCTGCACAGGGCTGATTGTGGTGGTACATACTGGTAGGATTTGCTAAGGGAGGGAGAGGCGGCAGGAGGATCCCAAGTTCAAGGCCACCCTGGGAGGCTTGCTGAGGAGAAGCTGAGGCTGGGGCCAGGCCACAAACATGGGCAGCAAAACCATGGAGGCAGTGGCTGCTACTCCAAGTTGCCAACTGCTTCTCATCTTGGTGGTGGTGGTGGCGATGCTACTACCCAGGACAAAGGTTTTACCTCTGCTTGTTCAGAGAACAATTGCCAGGACTATTGTGTTACATGAAAGCATTGTCAAAGGTCAGTTTGGGGAACTTTGGTGAGGCAAGTGGTGGGGAGAAGTTTCTGTGAAGATATTCTCTTCTAGGAAAAATGTTTGTGGTTCCGAGATGCAGCAATTTATTAGACTATGTTGTTATGCCATGAAAACATCCTAAGATTTATAGCAGCAGACAACAAAGACAATGGCACGTGGACTCAACTGTGGCTGGTGTCTGATTACAATGAGCATGGATGCCTTTCTGATTACTTGAACAGATACACTGTTATAGTGGAAGGGTTGATCAAACTCACTCTTCCACAGCAAGCGGTCTTGCCCATCTTCACATGGAGATTGTTGGTATCCAAGGAAAACCAACTATTGCTCACAGAGATTTGAAATCAAAGAATATTTTGGTGAAGAACGGAACTTGTATTGCAAACGAGGAACTTGCTGTGAAACATTGTTCTGCCACAGATACAACTGCTATTGCTCCAAACCACAGAGTAGGCACTAAAAGTTTTCTTCAGGGAACCATGGCCATGCCAAACAGTGACTTTGTAGTCTCCAAAAAGATGATGGGGCCCCATAACGATGATTTCATCAGGATGATGATAATACCACTAAGATGACAAATACCACCTAAAGATCAGTTTTGGATTGCAAACTGCTCAGGACAATTTTGAGAAGTCTAGCCAAGATGATCCAGCTTCACAGATTACTTGAGCAAGTACTTGAGACAAGCCTTGCATTTTCCCATTATGCAGAGACTGGACAACAAATGATATATTTACCTCTTCCAGGAAATAACAACTAACCCAAAAATTTTCTTTTCAGGATCCCATAAAGAAACCTTTAGTCCCAGATAGCATGAAGTAATTTTAAGAACATGACACCCATATTCCCAAGAGGTAGGGAGGGTGGCATTTGGTCTTTCAATGGGTAGTTGTTGTTTAGGATGGTTAGTTGCTAGTTGTTAATTGATAATGGTCAGGAAAAAAGCTAAACAAGGAGATTAGATTCAGGGTTCTTGTTTGCAAAAAAAAAGAAAAAAGAGGATATAGATAAGAGGTAGATTATTGAAGCTACTATAGAAAAGAGATATAGAAATGATAGGATAAAAGGGTAGATAATTGAATCTACTTTGAAAAGAAAAAAAGGGGATAGATAGATAAGATATGATAAGATAAAAAAGATAGATTATTGAATCTACTTTTAAAAGGCAACTACTAGTTTTAAATATTTTACATTGGATTGAATTTTTGTATATTGTATACAAATTATGTATATTGATAGAAATTTGAGATTGATTTTGTTAGAAAATACTATACATGTATTTCTAATCTTGTTCAAGGCTTTGTACCTATACAAATCATTTAACAATGAAATGCAAATTGCTATTCCTTGAAAGTTAATATTACCAACTACTTAGGATATAATAAATGAAAGTTAGTAGTTAGTCATTACAAACAAACTTGTAGTTATGTTAGGTATGTTTTCAAGATCAAACAGATGTATATCTTAGATATACAAGTCATCTTCAAACACTTCAGAGATCTGCAGAATATGGCATTTAAGACGTTCTAACAAAATAGAGTTTTTCTTTTCTTTTTTTTATCACAATGAGACATGTCAGCTCCTGGCAGCACCAATCTACTCCAGAGAAGATGATGGTCATTGAAGAAACTCCATATGGAGTTTACTTTCGTTGTGGAAAAAGTTAACCACTGGGCAAAAAAGGTCCCTGCCCTTGCCTCAATTGCTTACAGTATGCTGTCCAAAATGGACAAGCAGGACACAAAAAAAGGACTGCTGATCCTTGCCAAGAAACAAGGTAGGAAGGCTTTTTAGAAAATCCTGCTTCACAGATGAGTCTCAAATACTCTAGGCCCATAGGTCAAAGATTGATGCCTTTGTTGCAGAGGAACCTTGGATGACTGTCCAGGCAGCCAGCTTTTTCTGTCATTTCTTATGATTTTTAGAAGTCACTTATTTGCACTTCCTCCTTACTCAGTTAATATTATTTCCTTCTCAGTTCTCTGAGGAAATTGAAGATTAGATAATTATAGTTATAGTTTTTCTTGTTAACAAATTCAGAAAAAAACTCACTAAATAGGTGTATAAGTGTATAGATTTGAAAGACATCAAAAGACAGTTTTCAGTTGGTAATACATGTTAAGATAGAAAGTGAATTAGGTACATTTTGGACTCACCAAAATAGGCTAAATAATGGAGTTTTTTGTTTGAATCTGTCAAATGTCAATGAACTAGGCATTGTTAATATAATTCTTGAGTGTATATATTGTATATACTTATTGTACTAATTGTATATAATTTTTCTTATATTAGTTATAACCTTTTATTTTTTTAGACAAAAAGGGGAAATATGGTGATATATTGTGCACCCCAATAAAACTTATCTGGGGATCAAAGGACAGAGCCACCCACTAGATTAGACATAGAGGCCAGACAGTGGTGGCACACACCTTTAATCTTATCACTCAGGAGACAGAGATCACTCTGGATCTCTGTGAGTTCTAGGGCATACTGGGAACAGAGTCAGGTGTGGTGTCACACCCCTTTAATTCCAACACTTGAGATCTCATGGCTTTATTTGGGAAGCACACGTACCTTTAATCTCAGGAGTGATGTCTGGGCAGAGAAATGTATATAAGGTTTGAGGAAACAGGAACTCATGCTCTTGAGGCTGAGGATTTCATAGAGGTAAGAATCTGGCTGGCTTGTTCTGTTTCTCTGATCTTTCAGCTTTCACCCCAGTATCTGGCTCTGGGTCTTTTACTATTAAGACTATTTAACAATTCATGTTACACTTAAGTAGTAGTGAAGGTAATTTTATGGTGGGGGGTCACACTGCACACTAACTGTAGGTCTTGTATGACATCATCTTACCCTGTTCTGAGTATTTCAAGTGGAGAATATTAAATGTAGCTTTTAAATAACAATAAATACTGCCTATTTTAGGCTCAGAAACTGCAGGAGAAACTGTACTAAAGGGTCACAGCACTAGCACATTTGAGAACCACTTCTCTTAAGGAACCTTTTAAAAACTATATCACCCCTCTAAGCGCTCATCTCCCATCCCTTGCCCTCCATTACTGCCCCTCCTCACCCCCAGTTTGCTCATGTAGATTTCATCCATTTCTCTATAGTTGGGCAATCCATGCGCCCTTCCTAGGGTTTTCCTTACTAGCTAGCCTCCCTAGAGCTTTGGGTTGTAATCTGGCTATTCTTTGCTTCATAACTAGTATCCACTTATGAGTGAGTACATACCATGTTTGTCCTTCTGAGTCTGGGTTACCTCACTCAGGATGATATTTTTTAGTTTCATCCATTTGCCTGCAAACCTCATGATGTCATTGTTTTTCTCTGCTGAGTAGTACTCCATTGTGTATATGTACCACATTTTATTTATCCATTCTTCAGTTGAGGGGCATCTAGGTTGTTTTTAGGTTCCGACTATCACAAATAATGCTGCTATGAACATAATTGAGCATGTGTCCTTGGGTATATGCCCAAGAGTGGTATAGCTGGGTCTTGAGGAAGATTAAGTCCCAATTTACTGAGAAACTGCCGTACTGATTGTCAAAGTGGCTGTACAAGTTTGCATTCCCACCAACAGTGGAGGAAAGTTCTCCTTGCTCCACATCCTCTCCAACATAAGCTGTCTTCAGTGTTTTTTATCTTAGTAATTCTGACAGGTGTAAGATGGTATCCCTGATGACTAAGGATGTTGAGCAATTCCTTAAATGTCTTTCAGCCATTTGAGACTCTTCTGTTGAGAATTCTCTGTTTAGCTCTATAGCCCATTTTTTAATTGGACTGTTAGATAGTTTAATGTCTAGTTTCTTAATTTCTTTATATATTTTGGAGATCAGCCCTCTGTCAGATACGGGGTTGGTGAAGATCTTTTCCCATTCTGTAGGCTGTCATTTTGTCTTAGTAACTGTGTCCATTGCCCTACAAAAGCTTCTCAGTTTCAAGAGGTCCCATTTATTGATTATTGCTCTCAGTGTCTGTGCTACTGGTGTTGTATTTAGGAAGTGGTCTCCTGTGCCAATGCATTCAAGACTACTTCCTACTTTCTCTTCTATCAGGTTCAGAGTAACTGGATTTATGTTGAGGTCTTTGATCCACTTGGACTTAAGTTTTGTGCATGGTGACAGATATGGATCTATTTACATTCTTCTACATGTTGACATCCAGTTATGACAGCACCATTTGTTGAAGATGCTTTCTTTTTTCCATTGGTTTTCTCAGCCTGTTTGTCATTTGGATATATGAGGGAAGTAACCTAGATGTCCCTCAACTGAGGAATGAATGAAGAAAATATGTTATATTTAGACAATGAAGTATCACTCAGCTTTTTAAAACATGGATGCCAGGAAATTTGAAGGCAAATGGATGGAACTAAAAAAAAGTTATCCTTTATGAGATAACCTAGATATGATATGTACTCACTCATAAGTGTTAGCTATAAAATGAAGGATAAGTATAATGTAATACACAGACCAAGAGAGACTAGGTAACAAGAAGGTTTCATTGAGGAACATCTAAATCTCCCTAGGAAGGGGAAATAGAAGATATTTCATGAGTATATTGAGGGCAAGTAGGGATGGGAACATGAGCAATCAAGTTGGGCCAGGGACTGAGGGGGACAGTATTGAAAAAGACTACTGGAAAGGAAGGACATTTCAGCGTCAGGTAAAAATATGGTGCAAGGGAATCTCACAGGAATCTAAAAAGAGGACCCCATCTAAGACTCCAAGTCATAGTAGATACGTAGCCTGGACCAGCCATCTCCTGTGACCAGATTGGTGCCTAGCACAATTTTCATCAGGGAGGTGGCTTCATCCAGCAATTTGTGGAAAAAGGTGCAAGCCCACAACCAAACACTAGGTGAAGTTCAGGGAATCCTGCAGAAGGAGAGAAAGGACTGTAAGAGCCAAAGGGGTCAAGGACAGCACAAGAAAACTTATTTAATTACCTAACCTGGGCTCATAGGAGTTCACAAAGACTTAACTGATAACCAGGAAGCTTGCATGGGATTGACCTAGGCACTCTGCTTATATGTTATGGTTACATAGCTTGGTCCTCTTGTGGGACTCCTAACAGTGAGAACAGCAAGTGTCTCTGACTCTTTTGCAAGTTTGAGACCTTGAACTCCTCATGCTGGGTTGTCTTGCTCAGATTCAATACACAGGAAGGTGCTTAGTCTTACTGCAACTTGATATGCCATGTCTTGTTGATACTCTTGGGAGACCTGTTCTTTCCTAAACAGAGATAGAGGAGTGGATTAGAGGGTGAGAACATAGAGGGGTTTGTGTGGGTGGACTTGGAGGAGAGAAAGGAGGGGGAACAGTGGCCTAGATGCAAAATAAATAGATAAATAAATTAAAAAGTTTATAAAATAAAGAAAAATAAAATAATTAAAGGTGTAAGTTCAGAGATTTTATTTGTCCTTGATTGGAAGTCCCCATTGGGTGACATATATGTTTTTGTGTACATATTCCAAGTAAACTCAGATTTAATTTTTTTTTTTTTTTTTTTTTTTTTTTTTTTTTTTTTTTTTTTGGTTTTTCGAGACAGGGTTTCTCTGTGTAGCTTTGCGCCTGTCCTGGGACTCACTTGGTAGCCCAGGCTGGCCTCGAACTCACAGAGATCTGCCTGGCTCTGCCTCCCGAGTGCTGGGATTAAAGGCGTGCGCCACCACCGCCCGGCAGATTTAATATTTTATAACATATTTTGAACTAAATTCTATATTATTCTCAATTTCTTGACTATAATTTATTCTGTTATAATTCAATAACTGCACTTTCTGAAATCATATTAAAAATCATTGCCTCCTGGTTTTCTGACCATGAACTACACTTACAGTCATTATTAATTTCTCCTTGAATCCATGGGCATACTTTCATTTAATTACTGTTCTACTTTAGATATGAAATAAAATATTTGTACTGAAAGCTTAGTGTCCATTTTACTAGTTGTAAGAGATTTAAGTTTTTTACATCAGATGTAGAGACTTTGCTCAGCTGGTTTTTGGTCTTGCTTTGGTCCAATATTTCCTCACCATGTTTCCTTATGTATCTCCTGGACTATTATATATTGGAAGTATGTGATATGTTTTTTTTTAATTTTGATTTTACAGAGAATTAGTTAAGATATTGCATGAATCTTAGAAGAAACCTTGAACGTTAGAATTTTAAATAAGTTTTAGAATGTTATAGAATGTGGGGACTTTTAGAATTAAACTAGATGCATTTTTTTTTTTTTTTGCATTATGATATTGCTAAAACCCTTTAGGGACCCAGAGTGTAATGTGAGCTTTTAAAAGAAAATGACCCCATAGGGAGCGGCACGAATAGGAGGTGTGGCTTTGTTGGAGTATGTATGGCCTTAGTGGAGGAAGTGTGACACTGTATGAGTGGATTTTGAGGTCTCCTATGCTCAAGGTAAGCCAAGTGTCACAGTTCACTTCCTATTGCCTGTGGATCTAGATATATAACACTCAGCTCCTTTTCCAACATCATGTCTGCCTGCATGCCACAATGTTCTGACATGATGATAATGGACTAAACCTCTGAAACTGTCAGACATGGGCTCATTAAATATTTCTTTTATAAGAGTTGCCATGGTCATGGTGTCTCTTCAGAGCAATAAAAACCTTAACTAGGATGAAATCAAAATACCAGAATAGTTGTGTGAGTCTTTTCAGGATATCTCACCAGTAGCTGAGGTGCTTTTGAAAACTGATGGCTACTGGAGGTTGGACAGTCATTTTTCTTTAGTGATGTGGCCACCTCCCTGTGCCACTAGAGTGACCTATACCTATGCACTACAGGTATGTATGTATACACAGACTGGGTAGGTTTTGAAAAAAAACAAAAGAACACAGTTTCTTATCTTTTAGTTAGACGTAGTCTCTTGAGAGATAACAAAAAACAGGAAGCAGAACTCTCTTTGGCAGTTCTGGGCTACATGAAGGACATTCCTAGAACTGGTACTTAGGATTCTTTGCTCTACTTGAAAAGTTCTGTTTTCATCAGTGACAAATGTTTATAAGTATTGTCTTAATCATGACTCCAAATTTCTGATAACTCTTCATGGTCTAATTATTTGTGCTACTTCATCTCTTAATATTGTTCTGGTTCATGTTTCCTTTCTATCTGCACCCATTTTTCTAGTCATATGCTATGGAATATTGGAAGGAAGCATAATTTTACTGGATATTCCTCAGCAATGAAGAATTAAATGTAAAGCATAGTGCCTAATGTATCATAAACATTTAGAGTTTAGTGACATCCACAGAAAATTTCCCTATGGTAACACAGATTCCTGTAGCTGCTTTTCCTATGGACACATTCCTTTTATTCCCTGAAAATACCATTGTTACTGTTTGAACTGGCTGGTTTTGTGTGTCAACTTGACACAAGCTAGAGTCATCAGAGAGGAAGGAGATTCAGTTGAGGAAATGCCTCCATGAGATCCAGATGTAAGGCATTTTCTCAATTAGTGATTGATGGGGAGGGCCCAGCCCATGGTGGTTGGTGACACTCTTGGACTCAGGTTCCTGGGTTCTATAGGAGAGCAAGCAGAGCAAGCTAGGGTAAGCAAGCCTGTAAGCAGCATCCCTACATGGTCTCTGCATGAGCTCCTACCTCCAGGTACCTGCCCTGTTTGAGTTCATGTCCTAACTCCCTTCAGAATGGAATACAATGTGGAAGTGTAAATTGAATAAGCCCTTTCATCCACAGCTCGCTTTTTGGTCATGGTATTTCATTAAAGCAATATAAACCCTAACTTTAACTTTTTGACACTTTATTTTTTGTCAGAAACATTTGCCCTTTTTTGTATAAAAACAAACCAACAAAAAAACTAATGAACACTAAATAGTTTTCTAGGTCAATAAAAGTATTCTCTCCTATTGTAAAACCCATATAACAGAAACTTCTCAATTTTAACCTTCTAATTAACCCATAGTCACACATAAAGTCTCTATCAAACTCTTTTACCTAAGACTCTGTCATAGTAAGAATAACATACTATTTTAAAAAGATGAGAATAGATAGAGCAAAATACATTCATTCTGTGTTTCTATGTGAGAAATTGATTCTTTTCTTGAAACATAACCAACTAATCTCTACTCAAAAGTGTAAATATAAAATTATTTTCTTCCCTATTTTAGCTCTTTTTTTTAATTCTATTGTTTTACACTGATTTCCACGAGAATACCTGATTGAGATCTTTCAACTTAGGTTTTGGTACATTTCAATGTGCCTTTATGTGGCTTAAGGTATCTCCAGTCCCGCCTGGGCAGACTCAAATAAACACACAGACACTTATATTATTTATAAACTGTATAGCCAGGCAGGCTGCTTCCTATCGGTTCTTATATCTTAAATTAACCCATTTCTATAAATCTATACCTTGCTATGTGGCTCACGGCTTACTGGTGTCTTCCATCATGCTTTTCCTCATGGTGGCTGGCAGTGTCTCTCTCTCTGCCTCAGCCTTCCACCTCCCAGAATTCTCCTCTCTCCTTGTCCTGTCTACACCATCCTTCCTGCCTGGCTACTGGCCAATCAACGTTTTATTTATCAATCAATCATAGCAACATATATTCACAGCATGCAGGACATCCCATAGGACCTTTATCATCTCATTATAATTTATATTATATAGTGACTATTCATCATTGTCAACTTGGTAGAGGAGTTAGAATCATGGAACCATATGGTGATATTTTATTTGTGCTGAAATGTGATTTTATTTGAATGTTAATAAATAAAGTTGCCTGGGCATCAGAGCTAAGAGCAAGCCATTAAGCAGAAGTCTGGTAGTGGTAGCACATGCCCTTAATCTGATCACACGGCAGGCAAAGTCTCTGTGTTTTCAAGGACACAACCAGCATGGTGACACATACCTTTAATCCCAGTACCAACCATAGAGACCTGAAGGTCTGTACAGACAGGCAGTGATGAGGAAGTCATGTGGTTGGGTTTAGAACCAATGAGAAGGCAGAAAAGAAAGGCAATAAAAAGAGGAAAAAAGGTCTCTCTCTCAGGGGAAGGATGGCATCGAGTGGTAAGATAAGGTGGTCTTAGCTCTTGGCTACTGCTCTTATCTCTGGGCTTTTAACTCTTTATTTGGCTCCGTGTTTCTTATTTAATAAGACCGTTTAGAATTACATCTACAGAAGCATCTTTTTATGTTTGTCTGTGGAGATGTTTTAAGAGAGTCTTAACTAAGCATGGAAGGTCCAACCTGAATATAGGTGGCACACTCAAATGCATTTTATTTCTGAACTGACAAAAAAGAAAAAAAGTGAGTTGAACGCCAATATTTACCTCTATGCTTACTGGCTATGTTTGCAATATGAACAGTTGACTCAGGTTCTTACTGTCATAGTTTACCTACAGTGATGGCTTATATTTGCCTTGAACTGTGTACTCAAATAACCCCTTTTATTCTTAAGTTGTTTCTCATAGTTTCAGGTGCAACAAGAAAAATATATGATATGCATGGTCATCTAACTCCAAGAATGTTAAAAAGCCATTCTGTGATGTTCTCCTTAGTGGTAGTTCTATTGTCAAGTTGACACAATGAGAATCACATTGGAAAGAGTCTCATTGAGGATATGTCTGTCCTAGATTTGCTTGTGAGCATGTAGTAGGACATTATCTTGATTACACTAATTGAGATAGGAGGATACACTTACTGTGGCTGGCATCATTCCCTATGAGGAGTTTGATTGCCCTGTATATGAGTGAAGAAAGCAAGCTTTGCCCAAGCATGCATGCATCAATTCACTCATCTTTGCACTGTGAATAGGGATACAATGTGGGCAAGCTGTCTGGGTCTTCTTTCTCTGTGTCATCCATTCAAAACTGAACCTATAACACTGAGTTAAATACTTTATCCCCTAAATTTCTTTTGTTAGGGTGTTTTGTCACAGCAACCAAAATGAAACTAAAAACCCTTTGAAATGATTTTTGGAGAACTCAGCATACTGCAACGTAGCTAACTCTTCATTTTACAATGAATTATTTGTCTTTAACACTGATTAGTTAGAATAAAATACTAACAGAGAGTTACATCTTATCAACTATCTTATAATTTTCAGAAAAGATCTTAACAGATTAAAAATACATAGATGAGTAAACATAAATTATTTTAACAATCACTAGAAAAAAAGCTGATGTAACTTTGCGATATATAATCAAAAAAAACTTCAAACTGAGCAAAATATAATAATATACAAGGATTAATCCCACATGCCTGAGAAGAAAATCTTCAAACACCCAATTCCCAATATTTAATTGTCAACCAGCACTAAACTGGGTGAGATAACACAAGATGAGACTACAGGTGAGTCATGACTGAACTGAAGATTTCCACCATCCCTCAGAGCAAAGACCCTATGAACATAAAGATATAATTGTAATAAACAGTGCTGTAAGCAAACTGAATCTGACTGATACATTATTGGATTATTTTCCACAAAAGCATGCACACTTTTCTAAGGTCAAATGGAAATTTCATCAAGAAAACTCACAGTCTAAGCCACAGAAAAGTTTTAAAACTAAAAATAATATGAAACATATAATGTATTATCTCAAATACCAATAATTAGTTAGAAATTAATAATAAAATTTTATCAGAAAAATACCAAAATTTCTGTTATGTTAAAGACACTTCTAAATAACAGATGAATTAGAGAAATGTCAATAAAAATATTGAAAAATATTATTAAATTTAGGAGAATGAACATAAAAATAGCCAAAATTTACAAATTATAGTAAAATTATGGTTTAGAGAAAAATTTCTTATATATCCTAAAGATGAAATCTTCTAGAAAAATTTCACTAATTGCAGCAAATTGTATAACTATATATGACAATATTGAAAAATAATTTAACAGAATGATTAACTAGGATCTATTTCAAATATACAAAACATTATAGCCAGACACGTTTGTCTCTTCTGCTCTGGTCCTATATTCCTGCAGCCACTTTTAAAATAATCATTCAGAGGCTCAATATTAATTGCAAAGTCATTGATTTATGACTCAGGATTATTGCTAGCTAGCTCTTACATCTTAAATTAACCCCTTTCTATTAACCTATATTGGCACTACTGGTCTATTGTCATCTTGTTCCTTGGGTGGCTGAATGGCATCTGCCTGACTCCACCTTTCTTCTCCCTGTATCTTTGCTTGGATTTCTCACCTGGCTATAACTTGCGTTGTCATAGGCCACAATAGATTCTTTATTTACTG
Organism: Peromyscus californicus insignis; assembly: GCF_007827085.1. NCBI lineage: Eukaryota > Metazoa > Chordata > Mammalia > Rodentia > Cricetidae > Peromyscus > Peromyscus californicus. Next base: position 52,425,185 of record NW_026294525.1, read on the forward strand.
ATAGTAGCAACCCATATTCACAACATACAGAAAAACTACCTCACAGTACTTCTCCTTTTCTAGCTAATCAAAAAGGAAGGTTGTAACTTTAACATAGTAAAATTATATACAACAAAGTTATCAAGCAAGAATTACAGTTACAATATCTACTCTATTTGTATTTGGCAAAATTAAAGAAAATACTCTATCATCTGTTCTATATTTGTGAGTCTGAAGTTTCGTATCTAATTTACCTTTTATCATAACCAAGGAAAACTACAATTATAACTATCTAGTCTTTAATTCCATCAGAGACCCCAGAATGGTATAATATTACCTAAGTAAACAGGAAGTGCATTATAAGCAACTTCCAAAATTCCAGAAAGGACAGAGACATCTGGCTGTCTCAAAAAGTTTCTCTGTAATGTTGGGGCATCTATCTTCAGCCTACAGGCCTAGAGTCTCTGACATACTTTTCAGTGAAGCAGAAAGTTTGAAGGACTATTCTGTCTAACAGTAAAATTCACCAGTCACTTTTCTTTGTGTCCTGCAGAATGTCTTCCAGTTTCTCCTGCAAAGCAGGAACCTGAAGGACCATCCTGCCTTGATTTATCAAAGTTCAGTGGTCACTTTCCTCTGGGTTCGATATGTGCAGTTTATACAACATACTGTCAAGCAGTATAGGTAAGAGTAATTTCGTGCTCAAAAGGCTAGCTTTTTCCACAGTGTAAGAAAGCTCCATAACACGTTTCTTCAGTGCCCGTCATCCTCTTTGAAGTAATTGGTGCTTTCAAGAGCAGACATGTCTCATTGCCCAGAAAAGTCTAAGTTCTTAAACCATTTTAAATCCTATATTCTGTAGGTTTTGAAGTGTTTGAAGATTACCAATCATTCATATATATATATATATATATATATATATATATATATATATATATATATGTATGTATGTATGTATATATATAAAATATATCTTTGTATACCTAAAAAACTTAACATGACTATAAGTTTGATAATCATAGATTATCCAATTATTAATATGTATTTTTTAATTATACATTACAATTTTAAATGAGTTACATAAACATAATACCTTAAACAAGAGTAGAAATATACATACAGTACAACAAAATTGACCTTAAATTTGTATCAGTAAATCAAAATCCATACCAATGTAAAGTATTTTGGGTTTAGCAGTTCCTTTTTGGATTAAAGTAGATTTAATAATCTGCCTTTTAAATCATTTCCATATCACAATATCCCCCTTTTTTCTTTAGAAAGAGATTTACTATGAATATTAACTATTTATAATCAAATAAAAACAAACATTTATAAACAGTATTTTGGGAATTTGAGTGTAGCTTTTTCTACTGCTGATTGAGGGTGCTGGCAATCTTATGGGGATCCTGAGGTAAATTTAGAATTATGGTCAAGTATTGACAATAGTAGTCTGTGAGGCTGCATCATCTCAGCCAGTTGCACTGAAGCTGTTCTGGATGTGGGATTATCTAGGCCATAGATCTCACTGGAGACCCCTCAGAGGGTCTTCTTTGATGGAACCATTTCAACCTGAAAGTAATCCACAGCTTTTCATTTTCCATGGAAACAAAAGCAGAAACTCTTTTCCAAAGCAGCATATCCTTAGACCCAAATTTTGAAGTCAAGGTATCTTTAAGATATATATGTTGCTTTAGCTTAACAGCCTCTACAATCAAATGCCTCTCTGCAGTTAAAAGTCCCATAGACAACATAATAGTATATAGTATCCAGACTCTCTGTGTATTTTTTATCTTTACAAAGACATTTTTATTACTCTATTTCTTTTTTAAGAACTTGCCCTATCCTTTTTCTTTTCTTTCCCAAGCCTATGTGTATTTATAAACACACTGTAACCAATTTAGAGGATATTTTTTTCCATCTGAATCTGTTTTATTGTGTATCTTTCATCCTTTTCTGTCTGAGCAAAAGCCTTAAATTTGCCATGGAGCATGCTGTTGGAGCTTGTGGTGCTATCTTAAGCCTGCAGGCAAGGCCTAGGAGAAACTTTTTGCATGGCTGCCTATGGGAGAGACAGCAGGGGCCTACCATGCTTCTTAGCTCATGGCAGCTGGTGGCCAGCTACATCTTGCATCTCTCAGGAGATGCGTCTCTGAGCTGCTGCTGGCATGAGACTGTGAGACTAGGAAGCCCAGTGCAGCTCCATTCCTTTGGTCTGTGTAGATCAATGCCTGATGATGGGTGCCATATATAAACTGAAGTTTCTCTGTCCTGCCTGGTCCCACCCTGGCAGCAGCCATTTTTATAGAATAATCATTCAGAGGCTCAATATGAACTACAAACTGTTTTGTCTATGGCTCAGATTTATTGTTATCTAGCTAGCTCTGACATCTTAAATTAACCCTTTTTTAATGTATATTTTGCCATATGGCAATGGCATACCAATCTGCTGGCATCTTGCTCCTTGGCCAGCTAGATGGGGTCTGCCCTGACTCTACCCTTCTTCTCTAGTATCTCTGCTTGGAATTCCCATCTAGCTCTGTCCTGCCTTGCCATAGGTCAAAGCAGCTTTATTTATTAGCCAATGGTAACAAGACATATTCACAGCATACAGAAAATTATCCCACATCAAAACATTTTCATAATTTAAAAATAAATCAATGGATCTGGATCTCAATATTACCCATCTAAAAATAAAAAATCACAGGATTATACTTACATGCATAATTACATTGGAAAGATTGGTCATTGTGGGAGACCGTTTTCAGGTTCCCCATGGCTTTACCCAGCAGGTCCTCATAGAGAGGATGATTAGGACCACAGGCCTGAGTGCAGGTGTCTGAGATGGTCAGCACTTGGCTATGCTGGGGGGAGGTCTTTTGCTCCACCCCTTGGCAACTCTATAAATGCCTTAGGGCAGAGACAGTTGAGGCCCATTGGAATAGGTTCCAGGCCCTCTCGAGGCTATCCTGTATTTTCTATCTGTTTATCTCCAAAATCTAAATCCTTCTATCTAATATTTCCTGCTGCTCGCACTAAAGAAAACTCTGGGGAACTGTGGGGTTGGTGGGTAAATGCCCCACAAGTCATTAATTTGTTCTGAATATTCTTACCAAAATAAGAAAAGAGAAAAATGTCCTTAACTTTTAAAACAAAATGTAAAAAAGGAGAGAAAAATGAAAGAGTGAAAAGAAGAAAAAAATACTTACAGCAAACATCTTAAAGTTAATACTCATGTTTTCTCTCTAAAGTGATGACAAAGCATTTTATTTTTCATTACTCCTTTTTATTATATTCCTGAACACAAAACTCGTATAATAGCACATGAAGAGAAAATAAAACATTCACATATTAGTAATGAAGAAATAGAGTTGTGTTAAAAGATAACAATTAGCTCTGTACAATCATACAAAAAATCAGCATAAAAGACCTTGAAATAATAACTGATTTTTCACAAGGTTGTGATATTGCAGCAAATAAATAAGCATAAAAATAAACGTAATAAATAAGTAAACCACTTCCCTATAGGCTATAACTAGAAAGTGATCAGATATTAAAACTGAAAACAGAGTTGAAATTTTAAATTCAAATTGCCTCTTTATTTAGTAAGAAAGTGAAATTTGTATTTGTAAATGTTTATCTGGAAGATCAAGAAAGAAGTGCTGAAATTCTAAGGCCACACAGATTGGAAGACTGAATAAATGAATACACCACGTTCATAGTTACAAAGTTTAAATCCCATTAATAAGGCAACATATTTGTGGTAGGATAGTATGTTATCTATGAACTGATTCAATATTTGAACAAATGTGTATGCTAACAATTTTTGATGCTTTTGTATTTAAAGATACTTTATCAAAGTTATTTAGCAATACTAAAACAGAAAATATAAAATACAAATATAAATAACTTTAATAATATACAAAATGTTATCAATGATCCACTCCCATTGATAAACACTAATTTTACTTAGCATTACCTCTATTTTCAAATTTACTAATTAATTTCATATAATTTCAAGTACATTCCTAGTAATATAATATACTTACATTATTAATCTGATTTTCTGGCTTTTTGATAAAAACAAGAACTCAGAATCAAAGTTACCTTCTTGAAAATAAACAGAAAATATATTATATGGATTTGATGTATTTTAGTCACAGAAAATATGATAACATGTTAATAATTAGATAAATAACTTAATATCACAGAATGCAGAGTTAAACCTAAAGCCACAGAGGAATAGATAGCTCATATGTAGCATAGAATTGAAGACATTTAAACGAAATTTACTCATTTAAATACATAGATATAAATATAAGGTTGATACAAGGAAATCAATGACTTTTTCTATAGGTCAACAATAAACAACTGGAAATTGGAGTTAAAAGACTATTATTTACCTTCAAAATTGAATAGTTTTACCAACACAAAAAACTTAAATGAAGACACATGAAAAATAATTCTAGACACAATTGAAATCACAATGTATGAAATAATTTTGATAATTATTAACCTGTGAAATTGTCTATCCACAATGCTGTCAGCAAAATGCTTCCTTTTTAATGGTTTAATGTAAGTCATTTAGTTTTCAAAATGCAAAACACAATGAACATAACTTTGACCTCCTGTGCAGTGATTTATACTTAAGATAATTTAATTATTAGCTTTCAGATTAGCTTTTAATTTGCACATTGTATTCATTTCTTTCAGAATAAAAGCAGGATACTATTTTATTTCTTTTCTTTCTCTAAAAATGATCTGACAGGAAGATGCATAGTGTTGTTTAAGAACACATACAAAATTTGAGCTCATTTTGTTAAATCAAGATCCATTTGCTCAAGATTACCCTGTCTTTGGAATAGAGAGAGTATTACCATCCTGTCCTGTTTTATCTTATAAAACCAAGGCACATAGTAAATGCATATAGTCTTTTTTTCCCACAGACATTATGTAATAAAATTAGAAAATGTCTGACATTGACAAAACAGCTCAATTACAGAGCTTTTTCTGTTGAAAATTGCAGGATACTTACCTCATTACTTAACTGTGCAGTACTGCATAGCCTGGCCTGCAAATGCATGCATGTAATATATAACTTGATAACAGTGCGCTTCAAATATTAAATCCTTCTTAGTAAAATTGCAGATACGTGATAGCCATTTATGTTATTTATTAAATGAGTCAAAACATTTTGAGAACCTGGCATACAATTTTCCTTGCCAAGGTCACTTGATAGTACTAAAATAAAAGGAAAAATATGAAATGAACTAATAACTTTGTACAATAAAGATGCTATCAGTGTTCAATTCTGAATGGATATCAATGGGACTGTTCTTTCTTATACATAAAATCAGTAGAGAATATTGTTTAAAAATATAAACATTACTGATATCTGGGAGTAAGAAAAGTGTTCAGTGTAAGTATATACTACCTTTAAGAGATGAGCTTTTTAAGTTAGTTGGAGGTATGCTGTGGATTACATCATAATATATTTACATGTCTACTACAGAGCCATTCCTGTATCACTCACAATTCCAATAAACAGAACATCAAATAATAACAATGATGCTATATAAGAATAGTCTCTGAAAAGTCAAAAGACAGTATTTACTGAATATTTGGAGACTGTATGAGGTTGTACACTCAGAGAATTTATGTTTTAGGTTTTCCTCAAAATAATGCTGAATTTAGACAGAACCATGCATCATTAGATGTAGTATCTTGGTGTATCATTGGAAAATATCTTTTATGGGACTCCATTATTTACTTCTCTTAAATGTTATTTTCTGCTCTCTTCTTACAGCTAACACATTAATCATATTGTTGATATACAAATAAGAGCATGCTGCAGTTTAATGCCTAATTTTTGAAATAAAACTATGATAATTCTTAATATGTAAGAAAAGTCAGCTACAATTCTAATATCTGATGTTAATGTTGAATAATAATAACTGTAACAACAACCAAAGAATAACATTCTAACAGATAAATTCTCCTGATGGGAGGTTTTATATTACTCTTTATAAATTATGTCATGTCATTAATATTCCTTATGGTTAAAGGGACCGGAAACTTCCAATTTCTTCCTCTGTCCTTCTTTGTGTCTCCCTTGCTTTCCCTCGGTTTCCTTAACAACTGTTCTGCAGATAGAATCCATGTTTGGCTTCCCTTTCATTTGTAGTCTGGAAAAATTCCTGAATAGGGATGTCATATCTGCAGTGGCATGGCCATTGCTCCTGTGGTGTTGTTCCTTCCACCATATCAGAACTTGAGTCCAGCCTATGCACTTGTAAGCTTCTTCAGACAAGAGGGAACAGTTTCTTGTTCACTTTCAACTACCTGGTGGGTGCAGGAAAACATGCTGAAGTTAAGTTTGACTGATTATATGTCTTATAGAAAGAATAATAAAGATTTTAAGCTCTTTAGATGCCAGAGGATGTTATGACTGAATGTTATTTTTTTTTTATTCAACATGATATCCTTGAGGTTTTCTAAATACATATACACTTGGTGTTGCTGTGTATCATTCTGTAGTGTGGATGACACACACATTAACTCTTCACCATGTCAAGGCTATGTGAGTGGTTTTCCATTAAGTATATTATGAGTAAATACCTTTGAGAGGTTTTCTTATATATTTTTTAAAATATATTTTGATTACTATACCAGGTACCTAAAATTTTAATGACTGAGTTGCTTGGAAGTTGCTTGCTTAGCTTTGTCATGAACTGTTATTTTTTTCCATAATGTATATGCCATTTAACACATTTAAAACAATGTGGATTTGCTCTGTTTTCCCCAATATCTCACCACCATTTCTTGTAAAATATTACATTGGGTTAGATTTGCACCCAACATTAGGTTTCTGAATGTGTTTCATACTTTTTTGTTGGTTTGCTTTTCGAGACAGGGTTTCTCTGTGCGGTTTTGGTGCCTGTCCTAGATCTTGCTCTGTAGACCAGGCTGGCCTTGAACTCACAGAGATACTCCTGGCTATGCTCCCGAGTGCTGGGATTAAAGGCATGCGCCATCACCGCCCAGCTGTGTTTCATACTTGAAACCAGTGTTGTTACCAATATTATTTTTAATATTTTAAATTGCTTCAGATTGACAAAAAAATAGTTATGTGTTTTATGAAGAACAATGTAATATTTAATTTGTGTATATATTGGAATGATCAGCATTGAAGTGAACATAGTAATGTGTGTATCTATTATTGTTTTGAAATATAATAACCTAACATAGTTTCTTTGGGAGGTATAGAAATAAGTATTAGTATTTAAGACTATGTAAAGCTTTTGCAGTGGACTTGAGTTCAATATTCAGCACCCTCCATTGGGTAGCTAAAAACTATGTAACTCCAGTCCCATCTTGGATCCAATTCAACTGGACTCTGTGAACACCCATAACCATGTTCATATTCTAAAACAAAAGCACACACATAATTAAAAATAAATCTTTAAATTCTAGGTTATTTTTTTGTAATTTAAAAGTTGTTTAGTTAAAATAAATATAACTAATACAATTTAAACCTGTTATGATATATGAATTATAAATTTTTGAATATGAAATATTCATTGTAGTTCAAAAATCACAGTCTAATCTGATTATATAATTCTCCACATGTTCATGAAACTCTTCTCCTTCCTTTATTATTTTTCATACACATATTCAGGTACATCAATACTCAGTGTAGAATATCCAGTATCCAGAGTTGCTTCTAGACATCAGTTATTGCTAATATAATCTATATGAATTATTCTTGTGATGTCAACAATATATTTAACACAATTAAAATACACTCTTTGTGAAAACACAGCAATCTCAATAACATTGATATTTCAGGGAAATAGTATGCCATTCATTGAAATCAAACTTTGAACTGCCTCATTGCCTGTAAGATGACAATACATAAGTAGAATAAAAACATTAATTTTAAATAAGAAACTTGGAAAATCACCCGTTAAATAAAGCAATATTCCAATTGGTATATTTTTTAGGACTTAAAAGGCCACAGTGAAGAGAGAGATCAGAAACTGTCACTGATGATGAACTGTCTGTGATTTGGGGGTCAGTGCAATAGGAAGCAGAGAGCAATAAGGAAAGCAGAAATGGCAAAATCTTTCTCGTCCTTTATTTTCAAGCAAAAATTGTTGAACTATTTAAATATGCTACCTATGAGGAAAAATTTGAAGATAAGCCATCATGTTAATCTTTACTACACTTTTTGGAAGATGTTTTGAAAGATTAAATTTGAGCCTTTTATTTTACTATCTAGTAATAATTGAATAATTCTTCATTTGAGAGAAAATATTTTACCTTTTTCGTTTTTTAACAGCACTTGTTGTTTTGGTGACATGAAATTATTCTACACATCATTTATTACATTGTGACTGCAATAGAAATGGGTGTCTTTCAGTTGTTGGATTCTAAGTACCCAATCAAGGCTGATACTCAATATCAGATGTGTAGCAGTTAATTGTGGAAACGGGAGGGGACATTTTGCATTAAAATTTGTATATTGCTCAGGGTAAATTCTATGTTCTCACTCATGATAGTGGAATGCTTTCTTCCTAAATTTGTGTATTCATGATTCCCATACTAATATTTTTATGAAAGAGAAATATTTGTTAAGGAATAATGACAATTTTGAATTAATAATTCATAAATTTTCATATAAACTTATTTTGTGTGGTCATTAAGCCATTTAAAACTTGTGAATTGGCAAAAAATTCGTGGTGTTTATAGATGAATATTTAGTTTGAATTTCTGTGATGTGAATGATTTTACCACTCTGAACAGGAAAAGGATGTGGCTTTTTCCATAGAGTTAAAAACAAACATTTTAAGTATTCTAGTTTAAGACATTTATTTGCTCTAAACACGTAATCTACTAGAGTATCTATAAATAGCTTTCTTTTGAAATAGTCTTTGAGCTGACTTTATATCCTACCAATTCTCATATCAATGAGTTAAATATAATAATTGTCATGAGACCATTCTGCTTAAAAATAGTATGATTTCTCTTTTAAGATCAATGTATTAACAAGTAAGTTATATATATATATATATATATATATATATATATATATATGCAAAAATTACTTAAAGCATATGCTATTTATGTATAATAAACTATAATTAAGTAAGAAATATTATAGTTAAATATATACATTTAAAAGACACATTTTCCCAAACTAGGAAGAAACCTCAGCTTTTGCTCAATACTGCTGTGTAGGCATTAGATATAAGGGAACAACTTCAGATAGCATACTTTCTAAACAGGAAATACACTAATAACATCCTCTGACTTTTGACTGAAGTCTCAAAAACCTGAAGGATATTCTGCCCCCATATCATGATTCTAGCAAGCTATGACTTCTGTAATTGCTTTTATGTCCTTCTCTTCTTATGGCCAGCAGTCTTAACTTTCTTTCAGATATAAAAGGATATCTTGATATTTTTTGTCAGTTCAGCTTTTTTTGCTTCTCATTAAGATGGAGTGATCATTCCCAGGGTTCTCCTGTGCAGAAGGTAGAAGTCCTCCATGGTTTCCATGGTCACACACAACATTTGCTAGAATTTGACCTATGGAATTTAAGATTTTACTTGTTATTCAAACTAACCATTAATATCTGGGAAATTACTGTTTCCTTGTGTGGATATCATATTTAAAAAACTTCTAAAATGTCATGATACAAACTACAAAGTGGCCTTATTGGTATGGAATATACATCACGGATCTAGTAAATAAAGTATCAGATAAAACATACCTCTGACAAGGGTCAAAGTAGAAATTGAAATTCAAGAAGTTAGGCTATATTGAGATTAGTTATAAAAGGAGAAAGCACAGAGGAGTGAGTAAAAAGATGAATAAAAGTGCTAAGTAAATTCTTTAGAGATAATATCTTTGTTTTAGATGGATGATAGTGGTAGTGATAAAATACACACTATCAAGAATATATAGGAAAATGAAACAGAAACAAAAATATCTGAAGATTTTAAAATGACCATTAAAATATGATGCAGTCATGGTAAGGTCATCTCGGGTTGTAGGAATTCATTCTTTATCTCCAATTATTTAAAGAAGAAAACACCAGGAAAAGTAAGAATTGGGCTCTCAATGAAGTTTTCTTGAAAGCAGACACACACACACACACACACACACACACACACACACACACGCACGCACACACACACACACACACAGAGAGAGAAAGAGAGAGAGAGAGAGAGAGAGAGAGAGAGAGAGAGAGAGAGAGAGAGAGAGAGAGAGAGAGAGAGAGAGAGCTTTCCAGTGAGAGAAGTGACCTGGAATACAGAGTCATGAATCTGATTTTGAAAGGCAGAGTCAAAATTTGTAAGTTTGTCTGTCAGAATTTGCTAGTTTGGGCCATGTGGCATTGAATAAGCCCAAAGACAGGGAAGTTGATTGCTTTCCAATATAGTTATTCCCCATACCAAGAGTTTCTTGACCCCAGTTTGTGAGGGAACTCATCAAGAATTTGGAGTTGTAGCAGAAGCAGGAAGTTGACTATCATAAATATTTAATTGAAGAGTACATTAATCTACCTAGAGCTTCTTTTACCTTGTCAGTCTGCCAACTGAGGATATGTCTAAATCCTAGTCCCTCAAAAGGGCCACAGAAATAATTCCAGGTATATGATGCAGGGAGATATTTAAATGTCACAGGAAGCTTTTGAGACTGAAGCACTGAGACAGACACAGTGTTTCACAAGAAGAAAATAATTAGTTGGGGGCTTTTCTGTTACATTAAAACATCAGAACACACTATTTCACAAGAACCTGAACTTTCAGGATGAAGAAAATTTATTTTTTTTCTCCTATAGATATGACAACATTATGTGACCTATCCACTCAAATAATCATAAGCCATCATCATTCATTATTTGACAAATGCATATATTTTGTAAATAATATTCAGCTTTTGAGTGATTCCATGGAATGTTTCCATAGCCTACCAAATTTTTGTTTTTATATGAGAAGTATTTTATGCTCAATTTTGCTTGGTGCTTTTCTATTTTTTTTTAATTCCCAGTAAAATATGATATTAGACATGAACATTTGAGTCTTTTAATTTTTTAAATCATTAACTTTTCAAAGTAAATGTTATAGAATTATTAAATTGTTCTAATTACATAAATTTATTAAACTGTCATGCATTTTTAAAATTTCAATTTAGAAATTATTTAAAACACTGAAAAGTATCCAAAGGTTAAACTTAGAAATGTCTTTTTGATTTATTACATGAGGTTAAATGTCATTAAAAGCACTATTTAAAGAGAAGATGGATTTTTAATGACAAGATCCACAATGTTATTTTTCTCTGTTTTGATGATAAACAGTAGGAAGAAACTGTTATTTTTATTTGAGTTACAGGCTCAGATACACATAGAAATAGAGTCCATATGTCTCCTACCTAGAATCACAGGGCACATAAAAGAGATGCTATTTTGAACATGAACAGATTGCTCCTCAGGCGTGATGAGAAAAGTATCTCTTCATAGGGTCGGATGCACACCCACACTTCACAGTTCAGTGAACTCAAGTCAAATAATGTATATACTAAACAAGAAACTGAAGATGCTGTAAAAACCTTCCAAAAAATAAAAAACAAAGCTGATAAAGTTCCATTAAATTCAGTTTTGTGAATATTTATGCCTCAAATAATTCTATATAAAATAAAGTTGTTAACATGTCAATTAAAATAGTTAATAAAAGTTGATATCTTCACGAGAAGCTCTTTCCTATAGGGATTTTCTACTTCATAAAAACAAATGTTAGAGTTGATTCCAAAATAATTTTATTGCACAATTGATTTTAATTAAGTTCCTAACAGCTTAAAATTAAATATCATTAAAAATCAATCACCACCAAGAATATGTTAAATACTTGATGTGTTTTATTAGACCAGCATTCTTAACAATTGCTATTTGTTGAAGGAGTCCAAGCACTATGAAGTGGACAACAGAAAAATCATCTTGATTTCTTTTCTAGCAACTGTACTTGCAAGTCACATGCAGATAAAACTACACAAAACTAATCTCATTAGTTTTTAGGTGTCTTAGTTAGGGTTTCTATTGCTGTGAAGAAACTCTATGACCACAGCAACTCTTATGAAGGAGAACATTTAACTGGGGCTGCCTTACAGTTCAGAGTTTAGTCCATTAGCCTTATAATGGGAACCATAATGTCATCATATAGGCCGACGTGGTGCTGGAGAGGTAGCTGAGAATCTGGATCCAGTGGCAGCAAGAAGAAATATCTGACCTGACTTATACTTCTGAAACCTCAAAGCCCACTCCCCAGGGACACACTTCTTCCAAGGCCACACCTACACCAATCAGAATATATTCCAAATAGTACAAATCTTGATGAAACTATCAGGTCATTTTCATTCATACTAACACAGTAGGAATGATGGAAATCAGGGTGGATAGGTATACTGATCTCTCTCAAACTTCATAGTTTGTGAATTTTTACATTAAGTTTAATTTAACTGTTAAAAAATAACAAACTATATTTATTTTATTCATGTATATTTTTTAAAAGAAGTAAACAGGATCAAGATAACTATAATTGGATTTTTTGCTTGAATATGGAGTAATAAAGGTGAAGAAGTCAAAGTATTTAATTTTATTAACTCCTCATATCATGCAACTGATAATGCTGCTCTAAATTTTTATGTCATTTATAATGCTCAAATTTCCCATTAAATACTGTGTCTTCTGAGTTGTATTATTATATAATATGAAGTTAAAAATTAATTAAAATATCTCTGTTCTTTCCTGTCCTACAGCTGCTTCCAAATAATCACCCAGAGGCTTATATTAATTATAGATGCTCAGTGGTAGCTCAGGCTTGTTACTAACTAGCTCTTACACTTAAATTACCACATAATTCTTCTCTGTGTTTAGTCATGGAGCTTGGTACTTTTTCTCAGTATGGCATTCTCATCTTGCTTCCTCTGCATCTGGCTGGTGACTCCTGACTCTGCCCTCCTTCTTCCAGTGATTCTCAGTTTGGCTTTCCCACCTAACTTCCATCCCAGCTACTGGCCAATAAGTATTTTATTAGACCAATTTAAAGTGACGAATCTTTACAGTGTACAAGAGGGTTATTCCACAGTAAGGTAGAGTTGAAGAAATGACTAAGAGCACTTGAAGCTATTCTAGGGGCCTGAAACTCAGATACCAGTACCAATGTCAAGTGACTCGTACCACCTTTTACCCCAATCCCAGAGATTCTTCAGGCTGCTTGGCTCCCTTGATCATTAACACATAGTAGTCACAAAGTCACATATACAGACGTGAATATAAAAAATGAATCTTTAAAGAGTTTTAGCTAATACTCATTGTTAATGATTGGTTAAGGCATTTTTTTTAAATGGGGAAAAGCCATTGGCCTCTGACTGAAAATAAGTCATAAAAGGCTTTTAATAAAATAGCATATAGTCAAACATTGTGAAAGAAGTTAATATGTAAACATTTATTTTGAAATTTCTTTTTGCTATTACCTTCTTTGTTACAACAAGGAATAAAGTCTTTTTTTACATGTGAACAACTTTTTAAAAATTTTTATTGGCTTTTTTTGAGAATTTCATATATGTTTTAATAATATTCACCACTCTTTCCCACCTTCTCTTATATACAGCCTCCTTTTCCTATCAAATCAACTTTGTCTTCTCTTTTTTAAATATGTGTAACTCATAAAGTCAAAATTGTACTCCTGAAGTATTCTTTAATATGTAGCCTTGACTGGAGCACAAAAAAAACCACAAGAGGCTATAGCCTTAGAGAAATCTCAAGTCCCTTTCACCCAACAGCTATTAATTGCCAATAGGCACTTTGCTTGGTGTTGAACTGCATACCCAGCCCATGCACCATGCTGGGATTTGGTCTGGCCTGAGTTTTTGGAATGCTGTCCTAACTTTGAATGCATCTATGTACCTGCATTGCTGTGACCAGAAGACACTGCTTCCTCACAGTCATCATGACCTCTGTGATATCCCTTATTAATAGCTGATAAGAATGCCTGGCCCAGAGATTTTTATTTCACTATGTATGCTTTATGGAAGCACTTATTGTCAACAATGTTGGGTATCTCTTTCAAACATCTTTAAAATTATATATTCAATTAGCTTACACACTAGTAGATTGTCATAAGTCTTATTCATGCATCTTTTGTTTTAGTTAAACTATCTTAACCTCTCCTTTCTCCCGTCCCTTTGTTACATCTTTAGCCCCTGTATAGCCTCTTTTCTTTGATATCATATTCATTCTATATAGATATATGTATAGCATATAAAAGACAATGAGAGTATGTAAATATAATACAATAAGAGAGGATCTATATGTATATTATTTAATTTTTATTATATTATGTATATCATATATGATATATATATTATATTTGTATTATTATCAACATATTTGTTATTGTACTTTTTCTTGTGATACAATATTAGAGGTTTCCATGTAGTTTTTTCATAACACTTTTTTCATCCATCTCCTGTTCCCACATTTCCCCATCTGCATCACTCCATTATCCACAAGAACATTTCTGCCACCAACAAAATAAATTCAAATTGTGTAGTTGGTCATGTTGCAGAGCATAATGAGAATTTGAGGCCACAAGAAGTTTAGAATTCATCACTAAACTAAACAGGTGGCATCCACAGAGTTTCTAATTCTTCATTTTTTCTGCTCCTTAAAATTGCCTGCCCTGACTACAGCTCAGAACTACCCACCCTGTACAAAGCTCCAGACTTTCTCTTCCTTCTACAGAGCACATTTCTTGGGCCTCATTCTTGAGTTTCAATCATGTGTTGATAACACAGTAAGAATTTATTTCAGCCAATCCTCACTTCTTTGCATAACAGAATTAGTGAGAAAACTACTAAAATGTAAATTCTTATGTACACAAGGTATAATGCTTTTTGCATTTAGGAAGTATCAACATTACCATTGTCCTCAAAAGTCAGCATGAAGGAAAGTGACCAATCACAAAGCAGTTAGTGGCCAGTGTTACTACGACACTTCAATGAAACACCAATATTTTTTCTCTTCTTTGTTGTCATTATGTGGATAAATGATTGGTTAACAAATTCCTGTAAAAATATTTTCTGTAGTTATAATGTAATTTCTTTGATGATAATAAAACTTTACATATACTATGTTGGACAATATTTATGAAAGACTATTCAAGACACATGAAAGAATAAAGACATAGATTTTATGAATTGGTGTAAATGCAACATTCAGCATAATAAAGGACTGGCACAGAGTATACCTTCAACAAAATTTAGCCAAAAATATGGAAATCTGAAAGTAAAATGTAAAACTCTTCAAGTTAGCCTCAGGAAGACTTTTTGGATATGGGAAAGAGCAGGCACATTCTGTACTAATTATCACTAGAATGATCTCTAGAACATATTCTTCTCCTCTGAAACCTCTTGAGCTCAGACATCACAATCTACAATGCTCTCAGCAACACTGTTTTCCATGCTCCTACAAAATTCATCCCATGGTAGGTTCACTACAAATAATAATAAGTATAATAATAATGAAATTCTTTAATAATTTTCAACAAGCTATTATGATTGTATATTTGCATACTTATTTAGGTTTAGGTAAATGAACATCCATACAAATAAAAATTCACTTTCCTACAGGTCAATATTACTAGCACATTTCATACCTCTTTGGTCTGTACAAAAGAGTTTGCATTCTAGATTAGCAAGCCTCTCCTCTCTATTTCCTCACACAGCAGTGAGCCCTATATTTTATCCATCTTTCAGAGACAGGTCATAGGAACATTTCTCACAGGAAGATTTCAGCAAAGAAATGCATATATTTCTAAACTGGAAGGTAATACAGACAAACTATGGTAAAATAAACTTATTATACTACTACATCTGTATGGTGATATTTTATTTGTACTGAAATGTGATTTTAATTGTATGTTAATAAATAAAGTTCCCCGGGGGTCAGAACTATTAGAGCCATAGCAAAAGTTGGGCGTTGGTGGTGCATGCCTTTAATCCCAGCACTTGGTAGGCAGAGCTAGGTAGATCTCTGTGTGTTCAAGGATACAGCCAACAGACAGTGATGAGGCAGTTATGTGGTTGGTTTTACAACCAATGAGAAGGCAGAATAGAAAGTCTATATAAAGACAAACAGACAGGTAGTAGGTCTCTTTTGGACCTCTTGGCTGAAGAGGCTAGCTGCAGCAGGCAGGTAAGGCTCTTAGGTCTGATCTTGGCTTTCTTCTTTGCATTGGTTCTGTGTTTCTTATTTAATAAGACGGTTGGTTACATCTACACATCCGGTTAATATCTAACAAAGTGGTTTGTCAGATATATGAATATATAATATATGTATTACATTTCATATATAAATTATATTTATGTCTGATTGTTGATACATAGATTGAAATCATCTAATGTCCAACAAAGGCAATGAGTAGTCTTGGTGACCACATGGATGACTTTTGAGTGTGTGGCCTAGCATTTTTGCTGTTGAGAGTGTTTGAGGTTTAAGTTTTTATTCCATTAAATTACTCTAATTTATCAGTTTATTCAATAAGGATTTGAATCATAATAAAGGAATGCTCCTATAAGAACTATGAACAGAATTCAAGGTGTAGGTTTAAGATCATAAACAAGTATGGTTTTCAACATGGACTCCAAGGATTCCTTTTCACACTATTGTCAACAATTAACATCCCCTCTGCCAGGTATATGCTTTGGAAAAGGCTGGACTTTTTTTCCCTGCAAAGGCAGTCTGTGGATTTAACAGCTCTTCACTCATGTGAGAAACTTCAATCAGCATGCAGGGACACCTAGTAATTAAATTGCATCCAGCCTTGCACTAATTAATTGGCATATATCATTAAAAAGTTTTAAAGTTTGAAAATTTTTTGAAAATAATTTTTATCTAATATCTTTGATCATAAAGTAAAGTAGGACAGTGTGTCATTTTTTGATAGGGGAGGAAACAGGACAAGAATATCAGCAGCCACAACAAAAAAGGGACTCCATGGTAAGATTAAAAGATGAGGTGTTGGCAAAATTGTTTTAAAAAATTCAAAACTCAAAGAAATAGAATTATTAGAGAAAACCATGCAGAGATGCCAGGAATGTGGCAGCAATGACACAGAGTGGGTCATAGTCTAAATTAAAAGAAAATGGCGAAATACATTCTTCAGAAACGTCGGAGGAAAGAGAATAAAGAATGTCAGTTAAGAAAGAAAAAGAACCACAGATAATCACTAAGTCTGTTAGATACAAAGATCATTCCATGGTCTACATATGTAATCCTGTCATAACGGGATCCTTGACTACAGGTAAATATGCCAGATTGCCTAGGGAGTTTTCCAAAATTTTATTTGTGGAAAATGAATACCATTACTACAAAAATGAAGCATTTGTAATATAAATATCATTTTAACAAAATATTAAAAAATATTTCTGAAAGAAACATATAATTCAGATGGAGTAAACTTCCATTCTCATAGGAATAGTAAAATTTTGAGTACACATTATTTTTCTAACTTATCAACAAATACATTTTCATAAGTTACTTCTATAAACCAATTATCATAAAGACAGATGTTGTTGAGATCTGTTATGTGTAAACATTTTAAAAATTTTTCTGAGAGTTTTATCTAAACAGGGTAAGATATAATGTTTTTTGTTAAAAATGATCAGTAAATAACAATTTTGAGTCTTCTCCAATTTATACCATTGAAAATTGCTTTGCAGTCAGAATTTTTTCTTTTTTTTTTGGTTTTTCGAGACAGGGTTTCTCTGTGTAGCTTTGCGCCTTTCCTGGGACTCACTTGGTAGCCCAGGCTGGCCTCGAACTCACAGAGATCCACCTGGCTCTGCCTCCCGAGTGCTGGGATTAAAGGCGTGCACCACCACCGCCCGGCTTTTTGCAATCAGAATTTTTATCAAATATTTTAATACAGAAATTTTATCCAAGAAGAAATGAACTAAATGAAATAAACAAGACACAGTGAAACAAATAATATTGAGAGTTCTCTCATTTGCCAATCCTGAATTTTATACAGATGACAAAAACCATATATGTGTATAACAAAAAAAAATCAATATTGGGGCTATGAAAGAGCACTAACAGGAGCAGTTAAGTGGCAGATCTGGAAGATAGAGGATTTAAGGAAAACGTTTTTTGGAAAAACATCACTATGTACAATAAATCTATACCAATGCAAAAGAAATACTTGAACAAAGATGTCAAAATAATGAAGTGCATATGTTTAAGAAAATTATTCAATAAAAAATTATCAGAAAAATTAATAAAATCATACTCATATTAAAATGGAGAAAATAGTAATATTCTCAACCTGGATTTGCACCAGTGATTGAACACATATTATAATATATACACTAATTAAAAGTATAGTTTACAAACATTTATTCTTTTATTCTCCACTATGAAAAAGTACTATTTTCATTTTTTCCTATTTTGTGATGCATGGTTATTTTCCTTTTATGGTATAGTTCTATTAATTTAAATTTATACTAAAGATCCATTTGTATTGTACTTTTACTTTTGTAATTAAGTTGCAAAGTAGTCAAGACTCTTTTATCATTACAAACAAATCTCTATGTACGTATTAGCCACAACAATCCATGCTCAGCCCACCACAAGCTGCCAAGTGTGGAGTTTTCTGCTCAGAACACGCTGTAATCATCACCATTATGAAAAAGAGCAGCTGTACTAACCTACCGAATAACTGTTCCATAGTGATGGCAAATATGCACACAGATCATTGCAGCAACAGCAAAGTCTAGGGACAGGCTAATGATTGTCAAGGAGTCTCACCTGTCATTCCAGTCATAAGTCCCTCCTTCACTTGTGACTGGCAGACTGGGGCTGACTGGGAATTCAGACTCTTCCTTTAAGTGGCTTTAATGAGTCCATTCTGAGGGACAGCACTGATTGATTGATTGATTGATCCATAGCTTGTAGCAGTCACCCTCCCATAAATAACACAACACCCATGCTCCTATAACCCCAATAGTCTCATTGGTTCACCAGCAGGCCTTGGATGGAATGCTTCATTTGCTCTGTCAGAACTTATTTGGTGAAAATAGATGTTTCCTTCCATCTCTCTGGAAAAAGTTACAAAGCAGTTAATGCCTAACATTGCTAAATTATAGCCAGACAGCTGATTTCTGTATAATAATGTAGGTTTTCTGTCTATAACATTATGCTCCCTCTATTGCTCCTTGGAACTCCTTCATCTGCAAACACATCTATTCCTCTGTTTAACTAAACCTAGGTAAGTTTAATTTGTCTAAAATTTGTCCTGTAGAAGCTCTTACTAACACAAGGACTAATGTTATGCAAGTTGTCTAAAAAGAACAGAAATATTAAATGGAAGTTTTTAAAGGGCCAGAACTTAGTTATTTATCTATTGCTTAATATTCTGACCATATTCACCAATGGATATCTATGACAGATAAAATTGCCCCATCATTCCTTTTGTCTTTATGCTTATCTTCATCTTTTTTTCATTTCCTTTATAGGGAGGTCTTATATGCAAGATGTGTGATACAGACACATCCACTGGAGCTAGACTCCCAACAGTTTATTGATTCCTGCATTCTGTCTAGTTATGGTTTACAGTGATGCTTCCATTTGCAAAAAAGACAAGCTTCTTTGATGAGGGTGAATAGCTACACTGATATGTGGTATAAGGATAAGATTTAGAATAAGGTAAGGAATTATGCTTGTCTATCAGAGTAGTAGTAGTAGTAGACTCTTTTCTAAGTCCATAAACCTAGGCAGTTGACTAGTTTTGCAGACATGATTTCAATCCTGTTGAGTGGGCCATATGTACAATCAGACAGCTGTTATTTGTTTGTATTAACATGTGAGTGCCATTTGAATATATTTCTATGCTGGCCATTTTCATGGATCCCAGGTTCTACAGCTTGGTAGAATTCTTAAATTACTTTCCTTGCTTGGCAGCTTGGAAAGCATTTTCTTTAAACATGGAAGCTGGACCACAAGAAAGAGGCTTTCAGGTCAGATCCAGCTGTAATCAGCAAGTACTATGTCCTGAATTCGTGGTTTCCTCAGCAACAGGGGAGGGGCCCACCTCTAATCCCTGAAAGGCAAACAAGGGCTTTATTGATAATATGTATATCTGTAGTTCAGGGAACATCCCAGAAGATCATGTGGAAAGATAGTAAAATCTAGAATACTAGAATGTTTCCTATAAAACAGTCTTTACTAGAATGGCTGCATAAATATGAATCAAACAGTGAGAAGATCTATGGACATATTAACATGGAAGGGGGAAAATTTGCAGAGTCCTACCCCTAGACAAAGAACTATAGGCAAATAATGACTGCTTGGAAGATAATTAGCCTCTCCTGGGGCTGAGTCCTTTATTAGTTGCACAGTACAGAGTAATTAGTCCTAGATCTGTATACAGATGAACAACACACACACACACACACACACACACACACACACACACACACACACACACACCTGTGCACAAATACACATATATGCAAATACGCATGTATAAATATATATAAAACATTAACATAAAGAAAGTGAAACTACAAACTTGTCAGTTGGAGTGCAGAAGAGGGATTGAAGTGAGAGTAGCCGGAGGCAGGAAAGGGAGGGAGATAATTTATATATAATTCTATTTCAATTAAAAATATTTTAAATTTTTTCCATTTCTTGAATATAGTATTTTTCTCATATTGTGATTACAGCTTCTCATCCCTCTAATTCTCCAAGTTCCTCCCACCTTCCCTCTAATCTGAATCCTCCCACCCTATTGTCTATCATTAGGAAACAGAATTCTTAGGGATAATGATAAAATATAATATGATTAAAAAACCAAGCACAACAGAAGGGCAAAACAACAAACAGAAGGAAATGAGTCCAAGAGAAGTCAGAAAAAACAGAGACCCACTCATTTGGACACATAGGAATCCTATAAAAACACAAGCTTGGAAGCCATTATATATATGCAAAGGCCTGTAGATAAAAAGAGAGAAAAGGTGTATGAATAAAATAATAAAAAAATAAAAAATGTTGAAGTCCTGATATTATATTATGAGACAAGGAACATCCAAAAATGGCTTTATGTTTTTTGTTTTTTATTGGCCTCCTACTGATGGGTATACAAACTATCCTTAAGAGTAGTTTGTTTCCCCACTGAGACTCTTGTGGGAATAACCAACTGATTTGCTTAAGGCCCTCTCTACAAGATGGAATGTATATTCAACATTACTTTGATGATCAAGAATCTGAAGCTACCCAAGGAACACACAGATGCCCAGAATCTGGGCCTCCACCTGTGGCAAGGTTTGTGTCTGAGGGCCATGCTCTTGTCAAGGACATAGAGACCTGATTGACATGCACTGACAGTGGGCCATGGCATTATACAGGCTGAGTTACGGCCACCATTCCTGAATCCGTGGCCCAGCCGCAGCCCGGGTCTGTTAATATCCTAGGCTCCTGTTGCCATCAAGGACCCTGCAGATGTTAGGGATTTAAACCACCACCAAAAGGGCCATTTTACTTTTCGAGGACCGTGAAGCCACTGGGTTCATGCCATTCTGAGTGACCTGCATTGCCATCCTGGTCCAGGCTGCCGATAAGGACCATTTCGGGGACTGTGGTCCAACTGCAGTCAGGCTCTGTGTTGATATCCATGGCCCATGTTGCCACTAAGAAACACCTCGACTACCAATGTCTGGGCCACCACCTAGGGCCATGCAGGTGTCCAAGGGCCATGATGCTGCTGGGGCCATCCATACATTTCTCAGCAGTCTGTGCTCCCCCCACCCAGGGCCCTGGTGTCATCCAGGCATGGGCTACTGCCAAGAACAGCACAGTAAATCTGGCCCCGTTGGCAGGGGTGCGGGTGAACTGGCCTAGAAGGGGTGAGAGTGGGAGAGCTGGCCCTGCACCTGGCCAGCTAAAGCACTTAAGAGAGCAGGCCCTGGTCCTCACCTGGGCAAAAGAGTGGAGCTGGTCCCAGTGGTGAGTGGTGTGGGTGCAAGGTGAGCCGGCCCCTAGGCAGGAGAGAAGGAAACTGTCCCCACTCCTTTCTGCTTGCCGAATTGAGTGAGTTAGCCAGGATGCTGGAGAGCTCGTCCTGATGGGGTTGATGAGGGTCAACTGGCAGACTAACCAACCCAGCTGCCATCCAGGCCCAGAACCAGGGCTGTGAGTTGGTCCACTTCAGTGTCCACATCATCTATGAACTGCTTGAGCTTGTGAAGGCGCTGGACCTGCAGATCCAAAGCTACCGGATCTCTGTGACACAAGCCAAAAATAGGATATTCAAAAGGAGTCCCGGTAAGGACCCGCGTATAGATAGTGTAGCAGAAGTCAGACCTCAAACCAGACCAATTGCAATGAACACTCACAAGTTAAAGATGTACAGATTGAAGGGTATACAGTTTCCACACTATGAGTGTTTGTTTTTTAATTTTGTATGTTTGTTTGTTTTCAGGTTTTGTTTTGTTTTGTTTTTGGTGTTTTAGTTTTCTTTTAAATTTTATTTTATTTTTTGAAAGGAAGGTTACATGGAAAGAGGAAGGATATGAAGGGATGGAAAGATGAATGGAATCAGGATGAATGATGTGAAATCCATAAAGATCAATAAAAAAAAAGTCTTAAAACTCTGAAGCTTGATAGCCCAGAGACCTAGAATAAAATTAAATGGTGCTGTTCTAAAAATAAAATAAAAACAATATTTAGCAATAAAATGGCTCCCAGTGACATTCTGTTATATACATAGATCAATATCTTTCTCAGCCATCTTCTGAGGAGCCTCCTCCTGGAGCAGATGAGAGTAAATACAAGAGACCAAAGCCAGACAGTGTGCAGAGTGAGAGACCTTTGAACACTCAGCTCCAAAGGAATGTCTCCATCCAATCCTTCCCCTCAGGGCTCAGGGAACCCTGCAGAGGAGGATACAGAAAGAATGCAAGAGCCAGAGGGCATGAAAGGAAACAAGAAAACAAGGCCCTATAAATCAGCAGGACCAAGGAACACAGAAATTCTTAGAAACTGAGACAACATGGACAGAGCTCCAAAAGACATGGTAGAGGTGAACAGATAGGGGGACACGTCCCCCATCCCTAACCTAGAAACTATCTCCAGTTGATAAACACTTGCAAATGAAAATTTAGTTTATACCAATGGAGTCTCACTGAGGAAATAAACATATTTTTAAAATGATAGGTTCTTACTAGATATTCCAGGAGGGCCTGGAAATTACCATTTAGGCCAGGATACCATTGAACTCATGATGTTTCCATCTTACTCTCCCAATTCTGGGGTTGCAAATGCACACTATACATCATCCCTACATTTACCTGGATTCAGACCAAGAAAGTTTATTTTGTTGTTTGTTTGTTTTCAAGACCATGTTTCTCCTTTAAATAGAGCCCTGGCTGTCCTGGAATTCACTTGTAGACCAGGCTGGCCTGGAATTCACAGAGATCCACCTGCTTCCGACGATGGGTGCTAGGATTAAGGTCATGTGCCACCATGACTGGCTTGATGATGCCTTCTTTAAATAACTTGGATAAGCCAGATGATTGTCCAAATAGCTACATAGAGCTTTTCTTTTGTAAGAAGAGTTGCTCTTCTACATTTTATTTCCCCTCCCGATGGCTTCCCTGGTTCTATACTTGTTCCTTCTCTGTTACCCAACACAGACTCATCATTTTTACTGTCATGATCTATCCTAAATAATGTTTGCATAGTCCCCGTGTGCATATTCATGGTCTCATTTATGAAAGTATTTACAAATGCACTGAGAAGAGAAAAGCACAGGTTAGGTAACCTGGAGATCTTGTCGATCACCAGGATAAAGAAGAAAGAAAGAAGACAGTAATAGTACAAGTTCAAAGAAGCACTGGAATACAAGGTGTGTGCCTCTGAATGGAGGGAAAATGGCGGGGATTGTTGAGGACAATGTGCAGCTGCTCTCTTGTCAGGATGACCTGGGTCTTGAGTGTGGAAGCAGCATTTCACACTTTTTCACACCCAAAGGGAAAACATTTTACTTGGAATTATTTGACTTGGAATTTTAGGCACCTAATAGTGGCTCTGGGCAGAGTCATAACTAACAGCATTTATTATTTCTCAGCTTACCATTTATTTTTATTAGTTTGGATCCAGAAAGAAGTAAATAAGAGCTGTCCTTTCTGTTAAGTTTGTCCCTGTTTTCATCATTTTAACCAGGTAAACTCCTGTTAAAGATTTACCTTGAACCTCAGCATTCCTTTCACTCAGCATGTGGAGAGGCATTGCTCCCTGCAAAGGCCAGTGCAGGCTTCATGGGAATGCAGCATTGAGAGCCAGGGTTTGGGAATTGACCTCAAGCAGCTGGCCTGTTTCCAAGTAGAGCTCTTGACATTACCTTTCTGTTAAGTTTTTAACTTACTTTTGTACCAGTAATTGCTAAACACTGATCCTGATTTATCCTAGCAGAAGGTAACGTGCTGAATTCCTAAATATCATATGGTATCTGAGAAGCAGGTGGCTGCAAATGGCCTCTTCATTCATTTCCCTCCTCCCTAACATCCCCTACCATTGTGATATTAACTCTGAGGACAACTGATTTTAAATTTTGATTACACTGTAACACATGTATATATAGCAGAAGACATGACTTGCATAGATTTCACACAATAATATTCCCATTCATTTATAAATTCATTAAGAAGTGTTATCTAAATGTATGTTGTATCCCAGTAGTTCTCTTAGCATCAGGTACACAAATACACAGATAAACATACACACACACACACACACACACACACACACACACACACACACACACACACACACACACGCGCCTCTTCCAACTTGTTAGCTAACCTGTGCTTTGAAAAGTTCTATTTTTCATAAGTGTTGTAAATCCCCTGTTCACATTACATTTTTCCTGGAGCTTCCTTCTCTTCAGCAGAAAAATCCCATTTGGCCTCAAGTAAAAACTACATTTCTGAGAAACCACTGCTTGTACATATCTCAAGGGAGTTGCAGGGTGCTTACATCCTCCCAGTTTTTTTTTCAATTTGCTCTTTCCAGCATATGGCCTGTATTGTCTGAAAACTTGAAATTCTGAATTTTTTTCTTTCAGAATTCCTGATATAAGTCTTCACATAACTTCAACATAACTCCCTCTCTTGACTCTTATAGTGTCTGTTCTTAATCATTTTGAAGCAGATTTCGTAGAAAGTGTATTATCTGCTAACTCTTCCACTAACACACAACATCACTTTGTATTCTTCATAACTCCTTATTTATTTCAGCTGTCATACTGGGCCTTCAGTGTTGTTCATCCAGCACTTTTAAGTACCATTCTCATCATCACTTCTAATATACCATAAACTGTAAAATATGCTTTATGCCATTTAGCTGTACGAAAGACAAAATAGTTGTTTGCTTTTATGCTTTAAAATGTTAAAGCCCAATAAAACATCTATAAAACTTGCATTGAAAATTTTATAAAATGAATTTCATATGTACCTAAAATGATTATATAAATAAAATATATTTGTTGGAGCATTCTTGATAGTTTTCACTCTTAATTTTTTGGATGCTATTTTTTTTTTGTCTTGGGGCATTTGAATACATACATATTTGTAGACATGTGTCTGTAAGTGGCTCAGCCTTCTGTGCACAAATGGTTATGATTCATTTCCTGCAGGAAGGTCTGACTTTTTTTTTGACCTTTGCTTCAAACATAGGCATCTTCTCTACATACATAGATGCTGACGTTTACTTGATTTTCCTCAAAATGTTTGGGTAAGAGTTGTCAGAAAGCAACTATGATTAATGCTCTTTCCCCAAAGTTTCTCTTTAATAATCTCTTGGCTTCATAGCAAGTATTTGAATGCATATAGGAAAGCCAGTTGACATAACCATTGTATGAACATGCTGTCTTCCATGATAAACATAAATAACTTCACAGTGTCATTGATTGAACAATGGGTTCTGATTGCAGAGCCCCAGTGAGTAAAGAAAAACACCACACGAATGGTAAAAATTTACTTTCACTAATGCTACAGCACTCTTTGGAATTCTGACATACACCTATTCTGGTTCTCATTGTCAAATAACATCCACAACTTCCTGAATGTTTCAGGTTTTCATGTGGCTTTTCTAGAGGCAGCATGGATATTGTTAGTTTTGCTTTTCACATGTGAACTTGAATAGCATATCTTGCCTTCTTCAGAAGTTCTATTTTTTTCTTCTCCCATGCTGTTTTCCCACACAGAAATTAATATCAGTACACTTCACCCTTCCTTTAGAACTCATAAACATCATACAAAATTAGACTAAACTTCCCAACACACCTGTACTGTTTATATCCCAGGAAACTGTATGTCTTAATGAGAAGAAAAGAGGCCCAAGTCCTTAGCTGATTAAATGATGATCATATTGTTTCCCTAATGTCTGACAGATTACATGTCCCAGTTAATAACTTCTTTATGCTCTTAGTCTTTTGATTCTCATTATATGTCTACTTTACTGATTTAAGAATGCCTATAACAGGGCATCTACCATATTTGATATGGTTATATCCAGAGAGATGAAATAGTTTTTTCAGTTCATTCATAAAACATCATACAAATGTATGTTCACATAAATATAGCCCCCATTCTTCATCACTTTCATGATTTCCTAATCTGTTCTCCAATGCTATTTTCTTCTCTATTTTCTCCAAATATCTGTTCTTTGCTTTCTCATTTTCTATAACTTCCTACACCTTTTCCTTTATCTTATCAATAAACCACTAAGTTTTAAGGAGTTTAAGTTAACCTTAATATATTGTGTAATTCCATACAAACTCTTGTTTTGCAGACCATCCACGACATTTGTGTGAATTCAATGGTCAAAATAAGTTCTCTCCTTAAAAGAGATTTTACTGAGAAAGCTGGTTTATTACCCTGCTCTGGCCAAGAAGAAGAAACCTTAAAAGAAAGAAAGGAATTAAACAAAACAAAACAAAACAAAACATGGCCTTTGCCTTTAGAAAAAATTAGAAAAACAAACTTAACAGATAACTTGACAACATATTATGAATGAAAGTAACAACAGACATTCCCTGACTCAAGATTATGAGTGCTCCTCTACATGGAAGGTAAACTATGGTTCAAGTGGTTTAATTATTTTCTTTAAGAAAAAATATAAGAAAAACTCAAGAATGTGATACATAGACATAAAATGCAGTAGAAATTTTAGTTGTTAGTAAGTAACACTAATTTTGTTATTTTCTATGCGAGGACATATGCTTAATTAAGAAACTATTTTTAGTTTCTTAATTAATTTTTAGTTTCTTAATGCAATGATTAGTTAATTACTAATCAATCTCATTCCTTCTCTAGCTGATCAGCAATATAAAATTTGTGCCTTTGAAAATTTGAACTTTGGATCATTTATAAATGCATTTGATAATTGATGACAACTTAAATTTTATTAAAATTAATTGACTCACAATATTATTGCATCAAATGGAAGCTGTATTAAGAGTTTAAAAAAGTAACTACCAAACAGATAAATGAGATTTAAAACAAATTTTTGAGCCCTCCCTCTAGACACACAACAGCAGGAACAACAACCACCTCAAGCAGCCATCAAATGTCACACCTGCACACAGGACGGGCATGCAGCTCAGCCGCTCAGCCTTAGTACCAGTGTCTGAGCCTATTCTGCACACACATCCTGTTTATACTTGAGGTTTCATTAACATACGGTCTCACCTCTTCTAATGTCAGAGATGGAACTACACTGCTAAATATTTAAGTATCCCTAATAAAATACTCTGAACGAATAAAATATTTTATAAATATTGATGATATTTTTATAGGATTTATTCATTAAAAACAGAGTATATATGTTAAGAGAATGTTAGATAATAAAAATTTAGACCAATTATGATCAACACAATTGTTGAAATAAGCATATATAAAATTTGAAAACGATGATGTTATAAATGCAAGTTCTATTCTTATTTCTTAGTACCTGTTACACTTTCACTAGTAAATTGCTATGGAGTTACAAAGGAATAGAGAAATTTAATGGTCTTTATTGAGAATAACATTTATATATTAAGCATTTTTTGTAGACGAATTTCTAAATAGTCTTATTAAATAAGAAACACAGAGCCAAATACAGAGGAAATAGCCGAAGAGATCAGAGCAAATAGCCACAACTAGCCTTAGGTCACCATCACGCAGTAGCTTCTACAGAGCGAGCTTCTTCCTGTTTAAACTGAGCTTTTATTGCCTTCCTGTTCTGTCTTCTCATTGCCTCTAAGGCAGCCACATGACTTCCTCATCACTGCCTGTCTATACAGACCTCCAGGTCTCTATGGTTGGTACTGGGATTAAAGGCTTGTGTCACCACGCTTGGCTGTGTCCTTGACCAGACTCTGCCTGCCATGTGATCCAATTAAGGGCATGTGCTACCACCACCTGACTTCTGTTTATGGCTATTTGACCTCTGATCTCCAGGCAAACTTTATTTATTAACAAACAAATAAAATATCACATTTCAGCACAAATAAAGTATCATCACAATTTTTAAAAATTTAAAACTAGCTTATTAAAAGAAAACATTTATCATATTATTTTATATAATATTTTTATTGACAGGTAAAATTTTAAGTTGGGAAAAATGAAACATGCCGTGCTTTTATGTTTTGGCTTCTGCAAACTTGGTATCATAGTGATAGTCACCGGTACAGCAGCATATTCAGGAAGCATTTTTTTTCTGGCCAAGTCCTGGGTCTTCCACATTCATCAACAAACGAAACAAACAAACAAACAAAAAGCATATAGGCTTAAACAAAAAATCCCATTCCCTATTACCAAATTCTGTACTAGTTACTTTTCTATTGCTGTGGAAAAACACCAAAACCATGATGTTATTAAGGAAATCATTTAGTCGGAATTAATATTTCAGATAGTTAGAGTACATGATGACAGCAAAATGTGGTAGCAAAAACAGCACACATCTTAAAGTGTAAATGTTAGGCAGGGAGAGTTAGAAATTGAGAAACTGGGCATTACATTATTTTGAAACTTCAAATGCCTCTGCCAATAGCACATCTCCTCCAATTAGGTCATAGATTTCTGTCCTTACCAAACAGCTCTTCCAACTGGTGAGCAAATATTCAACCCCATTGAGCCTATGTGTGCCATGCTCCTTCAAACCACCACATATGGACTGCACTTTTCCTTTGCAGTGAAGGTATGAGGATTTCCTTTGTGTGATAGTGTTCTATAGAATTTAGTATATGGGAATATAATCTTGACTTCTTCTTGTACCCTTCTTCTTCAGTTATACAATTTTATGTACTTTCCCAAGTTACCAAATAGAGCAGAAAGTCAGTCAATCTGACTTTTGTTGTTGCTCTGAACATATTTACTAACAACTTGGCAGAATCTCTGAGGATAAATTTAATCTCTTGTCAATTTTTAAACAGATCAGGTACTTTGCATATGTGAAAAAAATGTTTAAAAATTCTCACTACACTTTACCAGCAAAGGTGTTTTTAACCAATATTCAATATTTATGTCCATGAAGAAAAATCTATCAACTGAAGTATGTGTGAACTTTCAAAGGAATTTTTAAATTTTCTCTTTTATTATTTTTAGTTATGTGCATGTGTGCATCTGTTTATGGGTTTGTATACCTGAGTACAGGTGCTTGCAGAGGCCAGAGGTGTTAGATACCCCTAAACTAGGAGTTATAGGTAGCTGTACTCCACCTTCTGTGGGTTTTGGAATTGAAATAAATTCCTCTGGAAAAGCAGTACATATTATTAACTGCAGAGTCATCTCACAAGCCATACGTGTGAGTTCCTACTCTTTGATTTCATAACCTTATTATTATTAAACTAGAATTATAAAACATAAATTGTTATTCATAAATGTTTTCTAATTTGTTATGTTGGGAAAATGAAATAAAATTTCATTACTCTATTGTTAGGAAAATCCACTGTTCTGATTAAAGGATTATATATTTGCACTATAAAAGTAGTGTGCGCAAATTTTAGGGAAATGTCTTTTTGCTAGTCCTGGATTATATAGCAGAGACAAATCAATGGCCATTTTTTTTACTGTTGTTGTTGTTTTCTTCCTTAAAATTGAATAATTGTGTTTATTGATGCTCACTCTCTAGATTTCTACATTATTACACAACATATTCATTATTAAAATATCTTCAAGAAGAAAATCTTTGTTGTTAGTGCTTCAGTCCTTTTTAGCAGCATTGCATCAAATATCACTGTGTTCAATTTTGTAAGAATCCATTTTTTTTAGAAAAGAAATCAGTATATTAGAATCGGAAAATCTTCTACCTTCTCTGCGTCTTGGTATTTCATTAGTTCGTATCTCTTCTTTCAGGAATTTATGTTTTCTAGAATTCTTGAGCCTATACACTTGGCAAAAGACTAGCAATGACCCATGTACTAACCATGTCAGTGTGGTCTTGCATAGTTTGCTGTCTCTCTGCCTATTTCTAGCATCCCATTTTATGACTTAATGATGCTAATAAATGAATAATTCAATATATTGCTTGCTTTATTGCATGAGTCATGGAGAAGTCAAACTATTTTAGTCCAACATCTTCCCGAGAAGAACTAGACCACATGAGTACCTGATGTCCCCATTATCCACTGCAATCATCACTGCAGCCTGGAATGTGGGTGAAGGGCCACACCTACCCAATTCTTCTCTATCCATCTCTCAATTACCCTCAAAACTTTAAGGAAAAAAGTTTGATCTTTTTCTGCTAGGAAGCTTTGCCTCTGTGCTCACAGAGGGACAATGAGAAACGGACTCCAGGAGATCAATAACAATAAAGAGAAGGAAATTTGTTAGGGTTTCCCCATATGTAACTGTTTTTTCTACCTTTGGGATCACCCTGAATTATCCAGGGAAAGTCAGGTAGACCCTGATATGCTCATTGTCATCTGTAGAAGTGCATGTCTTTAAAAACTGAGAATCTTTCCCCATCATACCTGTGTTTTGACTTCTGACTCTTTCTGTCTGATTCTAGGTGGACACCCACATCCTAAGACCTACGTTATAGTTTAAGACAGATGGAGCAGTTGATCCAAAGGATCATGGAACTAATATTACTTTGAGGTCTAGATGACTCTGGGAGCTTCTTGACACATCTAGTTCTCCGTTTAGGAGCAGTGCCCATAAAACTTGGCCTCCAGTGAATTATTTCCAGGTACTGGGTCCATCACTTTTACACTAACTCTACTCAGACTGTGATATTCTAGCAGACATATTTTTTTCTGGTGGATTTCCCAGATTTGGCTCAGAAAAACAGTGTACCAAGAGTTGCCCACAGTTTTAGTATCCCAGTGTAGTTAGTACCTACTAGAAGGTATCATTTCAAGCCAAGAGATTGCATGGCAACCAGAAAGGGACACTTCAGAGGAGAGACATCCATTAGAAAATGCCTCCCTTTGTGATATAGATCATAAAGATTCCCTATTATTTCAGGGGGAGGGAAAACCTGGTATATTTTAGAATGAGATATTAGTTACAGGCAGTTGTAAACCACATATGAGGTTCTGTGTATTGAAACCCAGTGTGTTAAAAAGAAACACAAAACAATAACAAAAACAAAAAGAGAAAGTTCTCTAAACACTTAACCACCTCATAATCCTCCCTTTATTACTACTCATGCATTCATTGAAAATAATTTTTAGTTTTCTTCAAAATGTATCAGAATAAAGTTTCAGTGTATACATCACAACTCATAGCCAAACGTTACATTTCTCCCCTTTTCTGTTTTGTTATAAATAATATTTTTATTATTTTTTGAGAATTTCACATACTATATTCTGATCATGTTCACACCCCTTCCTTGGCTTTTAGATTCATCTCTTCATTCTTATTAAATAGCTACCCAATTTTGAATAGTCTTCTTCTCTACCATCCCCATCAAATCTTAATTTCTGCAGTACTATTTTTGTTGGGAGTGAGTCCAGCTCCTAAAGTATTATTGACCTACCAGGGAACATACTATTTTTTAAAAAAAGAAAGAAAACACTTTACTTCACTCCACCGATAGCTAACAATTGCCACTAATATCTCAGCTAATAGTGATTTTCCATACCCATTCCGCAGCTCTCATCCATGCTATCACAATCACTGTGACTTCATAAGCTCAATTGGCCTGTTGTATCTACAAAACACCACTTTCTTGATGCCACACATCTTGCTCTTATACTCTTCATGCACTGTTTTCCATGAAGATCTCTGAGCCTATAGTGGAAGGCTACAATATACACATCCCACTTACGGCTGAGGAATCCACAGACACTTATTTGCTACATGCTATTCTTATTTGTTCATGTCTCTGTGCCTCCTGACATCTTCTTCAAGAAGAAACTTCTCTGATGAGAACTGAGAGAACTTTTCTATGAACATAGCATTAAATCATTATGAAACATTGTCATGCTATGTGCATTTAGCAGAATAACAGAATTGCATTGTCCAGTAGGACTTATGACCTAGCTATCCATAGCTTCTTGGTCACTTTAACATTACATGGTATGGTTTTCATCTCAAGAAGCAGGCCTCAGCTCAAGTAAGAAAGCGGTTGGTTATTCCTAAAACATTTGTACCATCATTGCACTAGTAGGCCTATCTTGTCAGGATTCCCATTATTAATAAGATTGAATAATATAATTTGTGACCAAATTTAGAGACCAAGGGACAAAGTTTCAAGTCAATTAGACCCAAAGTAATGTTTTATAAATATCCAAAAGTGAATCCATTGATAGGTTTTTTAAAAAAGCAAAATGCCAAAGTGAAATATTTTAACTGAACATTTAATTCAAACACAAATATCTATTTATAATTCAACATTCTTTAAGACAAGAGAATATCTTTTCATTTCAGATGTAAGAACATCAGGGTGTTGAAGTCTGGCTGTGACTACAACAAGAACAAGTGTTAGGTATATAACATCCTGTTTAGTATGAAGCTGATACACATATCTTTTATGGGACCCCTAAAACTGCTAAGGGAGTTCACCTTCACAAATACATTAATAACTTAAACATAGTAGGATTCAATATTATAACAAAGATAGTCAACATTACTATACTTCCTGCTTTTGCAATGCATCTAAAAATTCAGACTACACTGTCTGCCAAACAGCTCCATTGGTAAGCAGCATTATCCAATCAAGAACTCAACAAGTTCTTTTTCACACAAGTCACAAGCCTGGAAATATACTGATAGTTCAGTGTAGTATTTAATGATAAGTAAACATTTGCACAGTTAATAGAAAATAAAAAAAGATACAATTCGATGCTCAACATATGGAAGAATAAAAGAAGCCAAACATTGGAGAATTCAGTAACTCTAGAGGTTGAAAGAGAAGGGTGATTGATGTACAAGCATTCAGACCCCGTTTTGTATGCCAGAAACGCTGAAAAAGAAGGAAAATGGGAAAGCATGACCACAGCATGCTGCTAACCTCGGGCAAACACACACATGCTCGCACAAAAATTATGAATTTCTATAGAATAAACATTCTCTAAATAACTAAAGTAGCCATTTCTACTAAGACTAAATATTGCAATACTTTATAGCTTTGACGAACCCCAAAATACTGCGATCAATAATGAAAAAATAGATCTTGCTCCGGACTTCCCTTTTGGAATACTGGTGAGTACCCTTCCTTGCCCCAGACCCCATCCCTGGGCACCAGCCACTCCAGGGAAGACCTGCCCAACTTGGCCCCAGGTTCTGGCCACCGGGCAGGTTCCCTGCTAGCCGCATCGGGAAGGATCCCCTTCTCCAAGACCCCTGGCAGACCCTGCAGTCTCTACGCCCTGCCCCCATGCCCATCCGCCTGAGCCCCAAGCCTCTTCCTGAGACTTAGAGGCCGGCCCCCAGCTCCCATCTTGCTCCGGACGTCCCTTTTGGAACACTCGTGAGTACCCTTCCTTGCCCCAGACCCCATCCCTGGGCACCAGCCACTCCAGGGAAGACCTGCCCAACTCGGCCCCAGGTTCTGGCCACTGGGCAGGTTCCCTGCTAGCCCCACCGGGAAGGATCCCCTTCTCCAAGACCCCTGGCAGACCCTGCAGTCTCCACGCCCTGCCCCCACGCCCATCCGCCTGAGCCCCAAGCCTCTTCCTGAGACTTAGAGGCCGGCCCCCAGCTCCCATCTTGCTCCGGACTTCCCTTTTGGAACACTGACTTCCCTTTTGGAACACTGGTCTGTCTGAACCAAGTGTGCAGATAAGGCCAAGAACGAACCACAAGGAGATGGGCAGACGTCAAGGCAGAAACATATACAACAAAATGAATAGCAATACAGCATCACCAGGCCCTAGCCCTCCTCCAACACCTAGACCTGAACATCAGAAATTAGAAGAAGCAGAAGAAAACAGCCTTATGAATGACATCATGAAGAAGCTAGAGGCTTGCGTAGAGGAAAAGACAAAAAAATGTGAAGAACGCTGTAAACAACTAGAGGAAAGGGCAAACAAATTAGAAGAAATCAATAAAGTCCTGGAAGAAAACAATAAAATACTGAGAGAAAATCAAGAAAAATCAATGAAACAAATGAAGGAAACAGTCCAAGACCTGAAAAGGGAAATAGAAAAAATGAAGAAGACACAAACAGAGGGA
This sequence comes from Peromyscus californicus insignis, assembly GCF_007827085.1. Classification (NCBI taxonomy): domain Eukaryota; kingdom Metazoa; phylum Chordata; class Mammalia; order Rodentia; family Cricetidae; genus Peromyscus; species Peromyscus californicus. Next base: position 52,459,889 of record NW_026294525.1, read on the forward strand.
ATGCTGGAAATAGAAAATCTGAGAAAACGATTGGGAACTTCAGATGCAAGTATAATCAACAGAATGCAAGAGATGGAAGAGAGGATCTCTAGCGTTGAAGATACAGTAGAAGAAATACATTCATCAGTCAAAGAAAACACTAAAGCCAACAAAGTCATGAACCAAAATGTCCAAGAAATTTGGGACACCATGAAAAGACCAAACCTAAGAATAATAGGGGTCGAAGAAGGAGAAGAATACCAACTCAAGGGCACAGAAAATATATTCAACAAGATCATAGAAGAAAACTTTCCCAACTTAAAGAAGGAAATGCCTATGAAGATACAAGAAGCTTATAGAACACCAAACAGACTAGACCCCCAAAAAAAGTCCCCTCGCCACATAATAGTTAAACAACTAAACGTACAGAATAAAGAAAGAATATTAAGAGCAGCAAAGGAAAAAGGCCAAGTGACATATAAAGGCAAACCCATCAGAATAACACCCGATTTCTCAATGGAGACTTTGAAAGCCAGAAGAACCTGGACAGATGTAATGCAGACACTAAGAGACCATGGATGTCAACCTAGACTAATATACCCAGCAAAACTTTCAATCACCATAGATGGAGTGAACAAGACATTCCATGACAAAGCCAGATTTAAACAATACTTATCCACAAACCCAGCCCTACAGAAAGCACTAGAAGGAAAATTCCAACCTAAGGAAGTCAGATACACCCTCGAAAACACAGGCAACAGATAAAGCCACAGCAGTAAACCCCAACGTATAGAAATACCCACACATCACCACCAAAAAATAACAGGAATGAACAATCACTGGTCATTAATTTCCCTCAATATCAATGGACTTAATTCACCTATAAAAAGACATAGGCTTACAGAATGGATACGAAAGCAGGACCCATCTTTCTGCTGCATACAAGAAACACATCTCAAATTCAAAGATAGACACTACCTAAAAATAAAAGGCTGGGAAAAGACTTTCCAATCAAACGGTCTTAAGAAACAAGCGGGTGTAGCCATCCTGATATCCAGCAAAATAGACTTCAAACTAAAATCAATCAAAAGAGATCAAGAAGGGCATTACATACTCATCACAGGAAAGATCCACCAAGATGAAGTCTCAATTCTGAATATTTATGCCCCAAACACACGGGCACCCACATATGTAAAAGAAACATTACTAAAGCTTAAATCACATATAAAACCCCACACATTAATAGTGGGAGACCTCAACACCCCACTTTCACCACTGGACAGATCTCCCAAATTGAAACTTAACAGAGAAATAAAGGACTTAACTGATGTCATGACTCAAATGGACTTAATCGATATCTACAGAACATTCCATCCTAACAAAAAAGAATATACCTTCTTCTCAGCACCCCATGGAACCTTCTCTAAAATTGACCACATACTTGGCCACAAAACAAATCTAAACAGATACAAAAGAATTGGAATAACCTCCTGTGTTCTATCAGACCACCATGGTCTAAAGTTGGATTTCAACAACAACAAAAACTACAGAAAACCTGCAATCTCATGGAAACTGAATAATACCCAACTGAATCACCAATGGGTTAAGGAAGAAATAAAGAAAGAAATTAAAGACTTCCTAGAGATCAATGAAAATGAAGACACCACATATCCAAATTTATGGGACACTATGAAAGCAGTACTAAGAGGGAAATTCATAGCACTAAATGCCCACATAAATAAGTTGGAGAAATCTCACACTAGAGACTTAACAGCATACCTGAAAGCTCTAGAACAAGAAGAAGCACAGTCTCCCAGGAAAAATAGACGCCAGGAAATTATCAAAGTGAGAGCTGAAATCAATAAAATAGAAACAAAGAGAACAATACAAAAAATTAATGAAACAAAGAGTTGGTTCTTTGAGAAAATCAACAAGATAGACAAGCCCTTATCCAAACTAACCAAAAGACAGAGAGAGAGCATCCAAATCAACAAAATCAGAAATGAAAAGGGGGACATAACAACAGACATTGAGGAAATCCAGAGAATCATCAGGTCATACTTCAAAAACCTCTATTCGACAAAACTGGAAAACCTAAAAGAAATGGATGACTTTCTGGATAGGTACCACATACCTAAGTTAAATCAAGACCAGATAAACTATTTAAATAGTCCAATAACCCCTAATGAAATAGAAACAGTCATTAAAAGTCTCCCAACCAAAAAAAGCCCAGGACCAGATGGTTTCAGCGCAGAATTCTACCAGATCTTCAAAGAAGAGTTAATACCAATACTCTCTAAATTGTTCCACACAATAGAAACAGAAGGAACATTACCAAACTCCTTCTACGAGGCTACAATTACCCTAATTCCTAAACCAAACAAGGATACAACAAAGAAAGAGAACTACAGACCGATCTCCCTCATGAACATTGATGCAAAAATACTCAATAAAATACTGGCAAACAGACTCCAAGAACACATCAAAACAATTATCCACCATGATCAAGTAGGATTCATTCCAGGGATGCAAGGGTGGTTCAACATACGAAAGTCCGTCAATGTAATACACCATATAAACAAACTCAAAGAAAAAAACCATATGATCATCTCAATGGATGCAGAAAAGGCATTTGACAAAATCCAACACCCCTTCATGATAAAGGTATTGGAGCGATCAGGAATACAGGGAACATACCTAAACATAATAAAGGCAATTTACAGCAAGCCAACAGCCAACATCAAATTAAATGGAGAGAAACTCAAAGCAATTCCACTAAAATCAGGAACGAGGCAAGGCTGTCCACTCTCCCCATACTTATTCAATATAGTACTTGAAGTTCTAGCCAGAGCAATAAGACAACATAAGGAGATTAAGGGGATACAAATTGGAAAGGAAGAAGTCAAGCTTTCCCTATTTGCAGATGACATGATAGTATACTTGAGCGACCCCAAAGATTCCACCAAGGAACTGATACAGCTTATAAACACCTTCAGCAACATAGCAGGATACAAGATCAACTCAAAAAAATCAGTAGCCCTCCTATATACAATGGACAAAGAAGCGGAGAAGGAAATCAGAGATACATCACCCTTTACTATAGCCACAAATGACATAAAATACCTTGGGGTAACACTAACCAAGCAAGTGAAGGACCTATATGACAAGAACTTTAAGTCCCTGAAAAAAGAAATTGAAGAAGATGTCAGAAAATGGAAAGATCTCCCATGCTCATGGATAGGCAGGACTAACATAGTAAAAATGGCAATCTTACCAAAAGCAATCTACAGATTCAATGCAATCCCCATCAAAATACCAACACAATTCTTCACAGACCTGGAAAAAATAATACTCAACTTCATATGGAAAAACAAAAAACCCAGGATAGCCAAAGGAATCCTGTACAATAACACAACTTCTGGAGGCATCACGATCCCTGACTTCAAGCTCTACTATAGAGCTACAGTAATAAAAACAGCTTGGTACTGGCATAAAAACCGACATGTGGACCAATGGAATCGAATTGAAGACCCTGACATTAATCCGCACACCTATGAACATATGATTTTTGACAAAGAAGCCAAAAGTGCACAATGGAAAAAAGAAAGCATCTTCAACAAATGGTGCTGGCAAAACTGGATATCAACATGTAGAAGGCTGCAAATAGATCCATATCTATCACCGTGCACAAAACTTAAGTCCAAGTGGATCAAGGACCTCAACATAAATCCAGCTACTCTGAACCTGCTAGAAGAGAAAGTAGGAAGTAGTCTTGAACGCATTGGCATAGGAGACTACTTCCTAAATAGAACACCAGTAGCACAGACTCTGAGACAAACAATCAATCAATGGGACCTCTTGAAACTGAGAAGCTTTTGTAGAGCAAAGGATATGGTCAACAAGGCAAAGCGACAGCCTACAGAATGGGAAAAGATCTTCACCAACCCCACATCTGACAGAGGACTGATATCCAGAATATATAAGGAATTCAAGAAATTAGACATCAAAATGCCCAACAGTCCAATTAAGAAATGGGCTATAGAACTAAACAGAGAATTCTCAACAGAGGAAACTCAAATGGCCGAAAGACATTTAAGGAACTGCTCAACATCCCTAATCATCAGGGAAATGCAAATCAAAACAACTCTGAGATACCACCTTACGCCTGTCAGAATGGCTAAGATCAAAAACACTGAAGACACCTTATGCTGGAGAGGATGTGGAGCTAGGGGAACTCTCCTCCACTGCTGGTGGGAATGCAAGCTTGTACAACCACTTTGGAAATCAATATGGCGCTTTCTTAGAAAATTGGGAATCAATCTCCCCCAAGATCCAGCTATACCACTCTTGGGCATATACCCAAGAAATTCTCAACCACACCATAAGAGCACTTGTTCAGTTATGTTCATATCAGCATTGTTTGTAATAGCCAGAACATGGAAACAACCTAGATGCCCTTCAACTGAAGAATGGATAAACAAAATGTGGTACATATACACAATGGAATACTACTCAGCAGAGAAAAACAATGGCATCATGAGGTTTGCAGACAAATGGATGGATCTAGAAAAAATCATCCTGAGTGAGGTAACCCAGACTCAGAAAGACAAACATGGTATGTACTCACTCATAGCAGGATACTAGACATGAAACAAGGATGACTTGTCTGCTACTCACATCACCAGGGAGGCTACCTGGAAAACAGGACCCCAAGAAAGACACAGGGATCACCCAATGACAGAGAAATGGAATGAGATCTACATGAACAGCCTGGACATGAGTGGGGGTAATGAAAGGCGAGGGTTGAGGGAAAGAGAGCTTGGGGGAGCGGGAGATCCCAGCTGGATCAACAACAGAGAGGGAGAACAAGGAATAGGAGACCATGGTAAATAAAGACCACATGAGAATAGGAAGAAGCAAAGTGCTAGAGAGGCCCACAGAAATCCACAAAGATACCCACACAACAGACTGCTGGCAGTGGTCGAGAGACAGCCCGAACTGACCTACTCTGGTGATGGGATGGCCAAACACCCTAATTGTTGTGCTAGAAACCTCATCCAACTACGGAGGGATCTGGATGCAGAAATCCATGACTAGGCCCCGGGTGGATCTCTGGGAGTCCAATTAGCGAGAATGAGGAGGGTTTATATGAGCAAGAATTGTTGAGACCAAGGTTGGATAAAGCACAGGGACAAATAGCCAAATGAATGGAAACACATGAACTATGAACCAATGGCTGAGGGGTCCCCACTGGATCAGGCCCTCTGAATGGATGAGACAATTGATTGACTTGATCTGTTTGGGAGGCACCCAGGCAGTGGGACCAGATCTTGTGCTCATTGCATGAGTTGGCTGTTTGAAACCTGGGGCCTATGCAGGATTGTTTGGCTCGGCCTGGGAGGAGGGGACTAGACCTACCTGGACTGAGTCTACCAGGTTGACCTCAGTCTGTGGGGAAGGCTTTGCCCTGGAGGAGATGGGAATGGGGGGGGGGGGGTTGGGGGGAAGGTGAGGGGGACGGGAGGGGGGAGAACAAGGGAATCCGTGGCTGATATGTAGAACTGAATTGTATTGCAAAATAAATTAATAAAAAAAAATGAATTAAAAAAAAATAATGAAAAAATAAGATGCTGTACTTATATTTATATCTCCAAATTTTGAGGTGATATTATATCATTTTGAATACTGCATTTCTAAATGTTAATAAGACAATGATAAAAATTACTGTGTATTTTATACTTTTCTATCAATTCTATTACATTGTATAAATGGCAATTTCTATTTCATTGAAAGACAATATTCTCATATGTTGGTCGCCTATTTAGAAACTTTAGTTGACTTTCTCATTATTTTGAAGATGAGAAAATGGTTTCTTTTCCCATTTTGAATTGTGTGCTGGAAAAAAGGGGAAAAATTAGAGTTAATAAAGTTTCATATATATATACATATATATATGTATATATATATATAAAATCTTAAAATAAACTTGGTTTATGATGTGTCTAATATACAACTTGAACAAATGTGCACAGATCACAGGGTTCCTGCTTTTAACCTTCCTTCATTCAGTAGAGGAAGAATAAAGCTACCTTTAAAAGTAGTATTGTGTATTTGTATAAAGCTGTTGACATTTATTAGGACTTTCCTGTTTCCCAATTTCTCCCTTTAAATTTTCTGAGGAAAAAATTAAAATATAACTATTAAATGTATAATCTAGGATTGGCTAGTTCTGGTTTCTATACAAAACTAAAGACTAAATGTTGACTCTCAAGAAAAGTATCTGACATCTGTATTTGAGTGGATTTATAAATGCTAACTAGTCAGGAGAATACAAACGATAAAGAATGAATACTTTATGTATGGTCTCTGGGTTCTTAAGTTTGCCTTCCATATATATGTTTACAAATTGTATTATAAAATAATTTTGCCATGTTTGTGAGACATGGAAGATTTATTTGTAAGATTTGTACTAATACTAATGAATTTTAAGATCATATCTATCCTATGTTCTAAAACTAAGTAAGATTCAAATTTCTTTTAGTTAGTCTTGTTTCAGGATCTCTGCTAAAATATATGGCAATCCAATAATATTATCATGCTTAATACAAACACTGGAACAACACCAGCCCCTATTGAAAGGCTAATTATATATACTTTATTGATTTACTGAAATTCTACTGAATGATGCATTAGAGTCAGTTTTTAGAACTATGTACATAGATGACTTTCACAGTTAATTAAAAAGACATTTCAGCTCATATTGATGAAGAATATTTATAATGCCTACTATGATAATCATTTATATAATACAGAATTAAAAAATATAAATTCAAGGAAAATTTTGGCAATCATGCTTGGATAGGCAGGAGGTCCTATAATGGAGAGGGGCACATAGTTATTGATTTTTTTTCTTACACTAGTTCTTATGTAAAGCTGTTTTGTTATGTTATACTTTATCCTTTGCATAACCCATAAGTGTTACAGACATTTAAAATGAGTTTAGATGTCTGGTATTTTAATATTTTAAACCATGTCTAAAAATATCTTTTAAAACAAAAATCAAAGAAAATTTTTAAATGAAAATCAAAGGAAGAAGGGAGAAAAAAGAAAAGGAAATAAGTGTGTAAAATCAGAACTGATTAAGCCAGCACATTCTTCTCATTAACGGCAGAGAAGGCAATTTACTTGAAAGGCTTTCCTTAAGGGAGATCTTGCATGAAACAAACATGTTGAATTGGAATTACCAGGATCAATGAAAGGAGAGGTAACAGTTGCATCTTGACAGAACCAAGATTGCAGGGGCAAAGTTAAATTCCTTAGCTGTGAAACAGTGAAATGCTACAGTAGTAAGCCATTATGCCAAGTCTGTGTTGTACTGAAGCAATGAAATGGGAAATAGGTGCCAAGGAAAAGCTGAAAGGATCATTGCATGCACTGCATCTGGGCTTTGAAAACTATCATAGCACTCACGAATAGTTTGGAATGATATTCATCAGAATAAATGTTGACTTCAAGTTACAGTTTTAACTACTCTTCTAGTATGATACAAAGAATTGGGATCAAGCTTCCAAATGTTCTAGGTTAGAAGGCTTAAAGCATCTTATAAGATACCTTCTGGAGTATTTCTTCTCCATTTCAAACATCACAGAGAAGTTGGGGTCCAATATATTTGTTTAATTTTTTTGATGTTGGACTTACAACTCTTCTTCCTTCCCTTTCTTCCTCCCAACACACCCATATACCTTTCATCTCAGTAATTTTTGCATGCATGTATGTATATACATACATATTCCTGAATATAACCTGCTCTGTCTGTATAATCTTACTTGCATGTACATTTTTCAGGGCTGCCTGTTTGCCACTGGGCCACCAATTGGTATGATTTTCCCTGTGAAAGATCGTCTCTCCTGCTTCCAGCTTTCATCAATTGCCCATAGTCTTTGAACAGGGTTAGGGCCACATGGGCTTATCCCCAACCAGTTTGGCATGTCGGTTAGTATCATCCTTGTTCAGTGCAAATTTGGGCAGTCATACTGGTTGGACATTATGGTATAGCTTCTGATGTTACTAGGACACTGAATCTCACAGCCCTGATCCTCTGACTCTTAACAATGTTTCCACTTCCTCTTCTTCAGTGTTCCTCAAACCTTACATATGGGAGTGTTTTGCAGATATATCCATTGGGGTTGGACTCAACAATTCTGTCTTTTGATTGAATTTGTTTTTCTGTAGTGGTCCCTGCCTGTTGAATGTTGTAAATGCATGATTGATGAAATTGTGAAAAGAAAGATGTTCAGCAGCCTCCCATGTATGCTAAGTATGAACTAGACAAAATTTGAGCAAAAGTCTAAACTTAAGATTAGTTTATCTTCATCTGGGCATGGTAGCACATGCCCTTAGCCCCAGCACTTGGGAGGAAGAGGCACGTGGATCTATGTGAGTTCAAGTCTAGCCTGTTCTTCAAAGCAAGTTCCAGGACAGCCAGGGATAGACAAAAAACTGTGTCTTGAACCCCTCCTCCCTATTCTCTCCCCCCAAGAAAAAATATTTTTTCTTCAGTAGCAGTGTGTGTTCATGATATATGTGATTTTTTGTGTTTGTGCTCATCCACATGCATATGCATTTAAAAATGTAAAATTAAATTTTAAAGGTAATTTAGGGATAGTCTAAATTTGAATGGGATTTGTATAAATACAAATGCAATTCAAAATAAAAAGCTTTTAATGTCCTTAAAAATGGTGGAAGAACCAACCACACAATTACTTATGATTTGTTGCTAGAAAACATGTGTTGTTTCTTTGAGAACTTTACAAGACTATTTCAAGGCTAACTGTTTCTTCTCTTGGACTATTATATCCATTTGTGAGAAGACAGAAACTTAACTTGGGGGGTTTTAAGTTGTGACATTAATTTTTGGTATAAAAGTGCTAAATGTTTGTTTTTATTCACTTGATATACAGATGCAGCTGGACATGGATCCTCAACCTACAACCAAATGAATTCAGGACTTTTTTTTTTTTTTTTTTTTTTTTTTGCATCAATGGTCCATCATTACTTGAAGGTTGGTTAGTTGCAGTTACCTGGAGAACAACCACATATACAGTGGATTGTATTTACTTAGCCAGCAAAATTGTGGCATTTCTTATCTTTTCAACCTATTGTTTGTGAGCCAGTAGCTTATTCCTTTTTAGTAACAAAACCATTTCCTTCTCTCTGATCTTTGTGGGATTGTATGGGATTTTGCTCTGTGGAAAATTATACTTACCAAGTCTTTACCAGAGTATGTGTTCTGCAATTATCTTAAAAAATAAAAAAAATCAATTTCTAATTTTCACACATTGCAAACATTGTGAATTAGACAACCTTTAACTGTGACTTGTTTCCTTTAATTTTCAGAGTTGGTGTAGAAAGTAGTATTAAAAATCTGTGTCTTTCATTTTAAAAACTCAAAATCTATAAAATTCTCAATTGTCCTTTTGAAAGTACATCATGTACCATTTTGAAAATAATTACAAATATTTATAAATCAGGAACTCTTGAGCATACATGTTTCTCAATGTCCATGATACGGAAAAAAGAGGCAGCCACAGCTATCATGTTTCAGTTCTGTTCTCACATTTATTCAGAATGGTCAGAGCCACTCAGAAGCTGTTTGTAGTTCCACATTGCTTAACTCTACATAGATGGCTGTGGGATTGCAACTGTGTTTATCCTTTGGGGTATGAGCTATATGCCAGCTATTGTCCTTGAGAATGTTTAGCAAAACACAATGGAAGAGAATATATGAAATTTGGAAACAAGATGAGTGATGATTACAGTGGATCTTTTGTGTTCTGCTTCCTTTAGAGAATAACTGTATTAAAATGATCAGAGAATGTTTAAAAGCATTATATCTAGTTGATAAGATTCCTTCTGAATATGTTTCAGCTATTTATATGAAGAAATTCTGCGGTAGTAGTTATCAAATTAGAAACAGCAAGATTTAAACACACTGATGTTTCCCTTGTGTAATTCTCCTTAAATTATTTTAAAAATTTTTACTGCGTTTCTAAATTCCTTTAATGCTTCTGTACTAGAAATTGCAAATCCCAGTATGATACAAAAATAATTGTATATTTCTCTTATACATTTAAAATGAATCTTACAAAATAGCAAGAATAAAACTGAAAGCACAAATGCATCATGACAAAGTATGACTTATTTGAATGTATAATTACATATAAAACAATTGTAGATTTATGAGTCTATTATAGTAATGAGTTCACTAACATTTTTTTACAATATAACCATGTGACTTGAACAACTTTATTTAGAACATGGCACTCAAAATAACATAAAAATTATCAGCTTATAGAAAGTTTCTTCAACGTCATTAACATATGATATCAGTTTTATGAGCTATATAAAAATATGTCACGCATTTCTTTGTTCGTTGAAACAAGATTTCTCTGTGTAGCTCTGGCTGTTTTGGAACTGACTCTGTAGACTAGGCTGGCCTCAAATCACAGAGAACCGCCTGCCTCTGCCTCCTGAGTGCTGGGATTAAAGGCGTGTGCTACCACTGCCCAGCCTCTTATTCCTTCTTGATAACACAATTTCTCTAAAAATTGTGAACAATGATAATTTATCTAACAATAAAATCTTTATAAAAGCAAAATTCCTTATCAAGCTACTATGAAAACTCAGTATATTGATTTACTTCTAAATGTTTCCTCATTTTCCCACCAACCACTTGTGCCCCAAACAGATCATCAGGAATCGCCAAAGTAAAATCTGAACTTGTTGATACTAATTTCATATAGTTATCTTTCAATGATGTGAGAAAAATGTCTGAAAATAAATAATTTTTTTAAAAAGAGAAAAAATTTATTTGGGCTCAGACTTTCACAGGTTTCAGAGCAAGGATGGACGTGTCCATGGCTGTGGGACTAAGGTGAGGCCAGTGATAAAGAGACAGAGACAGAGACAGAGAGACAGAGACAGAGAGAGAGACTGAGAAAGACAGAGTGAGACAGCGAAACAGAGAGCACATTTCTACCCATCTCTCCTAGTTTTACACAGTGTATTTAAGCCCTTAGTCCATTTTAGGTTTAATTTTTTCACAGCTGAGAGACAGAAGTCCCATTTTTTACTTGTGCATAGATATATACAATTCCTCCAGCAAATCTATTATGAAAATGTTTCACATAGTGTGTTCTTAACACCTTTATCAAATATCATTTTAGGGCCTGGTGACCCACAAGTGTCTGTAATAACAGCTCCAGGAATCTGATGCCTCTGGTCTCTATGGGCACCTACAATCACATGCACACTCCAAAACACAAACCCATGCATATATAGAATATTAAAAATAATAAAACATGTCTTTTTAAAATCAATATGGTATAGCTATAGAAGTTCATTTCTAGGCATTCTGTTTTGCTCTGTAGGTCTCTGTGTACACTCTTGTGTCAATATTTGTCATTTGTAATTTTATTATTGCTTATTTTATAAAATATCCTTCTTCTGTTTATCCAGTACAGCTGAGAACCTCTGAGCTCATGTCATCCTCCTGCCTAAATGCTAGACTATGGCCATAAAGCAGTATGCTATCACTCTCTCTCAGTGCTAGGATTGCAATCACACACCATAGTATCATCATTTTCCTGAATGCTGAACTGTTGTCATGGAGAATCATATCCAGATGCTTAGAGTGTTTTAACTGAGTTATTATAATACTTCATGTTTTAATATTTTTGCTAAAGGTTGTTGTGATTATTTGGGGTTTTCTATACTTTCCTACAAATTTTTGGATTGTTTTTATAATTGTTTTATTATTAATTTTTAATTGAGAATATTTTTTCTTTTAGTGTACTTAGTATATTCTGATCACTATTTTTCCTCATCTATCTTCTCCCAGATCCTTCCCCTCATCTAGTTCTCTTCTTTCTTTCCTTAGAAAACAAAGAGGCAACCAAAACAAACAAACCAGAACAAAACAAAAACAACAAAAAACACATATAAACAGACTCAAACATAAGAACATGAAAATACAAGTCAGAAAATATATAATTCAAACAAAAGAGCAGCAAGATAAAAAAAAATACCCAAACAAAGTAATATGAGATAGGACATCTACAAAAATGGTGTTGGCCAGCTATTCCTGGGCATTGAACCTGCAAGTGTGGTCACATACCCAATGAAATTCCATTGGAGAGAACTATTTTTTTCTTTGCAAATGGCTGTCATTTGCAGACAGCTTCTTGTTAGTAGTGGGATTGTTTTTATAATTTCTTTAATGAATAATAATTGGTATATTTCCATGACGGAGATTGAATCTGGAAACTACTTAGGGTAATGTGAACATTTTGACAGTGCAAATTCATCCAATCTGTGGATGTATGATTTTGTGTTCTGTTACATTATTTTCTGTCAGTATTTTGTAATATTTTTGCAAAAAGTTTCCACTACTTACTAATATTGATTTCTGTATGTTTTAATATATTTATTAATTATTGGAGAATTTTATAAATTAAAAAAACATATATTGACCATATCCACCCCCTCTCCTTTGCTTAACTCCTCCCAAGTCAACATCTACTCATCTTAACTTCATATCCTCTTATTTGTTTTATAACATAAAGAATCCAATTTGCACGGCTCTTGCAGTCATGGTGTGGGGACATCCTCGGAGTTGTTGACTTACAAGAAAGGACACCCTTCAAGAAAACTGATTCTCCTTTCTCTGTGCCATAAACTGTACATAGCTGCTCATCAATGGGTTGGGTACTCACTGGCCCTGATCCCTCCATGTTGACTGGCCTGATATGGGCAGATATTGTATATATTCTTAAACATTTTAAATAATCTTATTGTTTTAATAAATTGTATTACTTCCCTGATTTCTGTTTCAGATAATTTACTATTAGCACAGAACAAATCCAGTGACCTCATGTGGTGGCTTGAATAAGAATGGCCACCATAGGCTCACATATTTGTGTACTTAGTCGCCAAGGAGTAACACTATAAGAGAATCAGGAGGATTAGGTTTGGCATTTTTTTTTGAGGAAATGTGTCACTGGGAGTAGACTTTGAGGTTTCAAAATCGCTTTCTATCTATCTATCTATCTATCTATCTATCTATCTATCTATCTATCTCTGTCTCTCTCTCTCTCTTTGCCTGTGGATCAGGATATAGTTCTCAGCTGAAACCCCAACACCTACCTGAATGCTGCCATGCTCCCCATCAAGATGATAATGGACTACCCTCTGAGACTTTAAGCAAGTACTCAATTAAATGCTTTCTCTTATAATAGTTGTCTTGGTCATAGTGTCTCTTCACAGCAATAGAATAGTGACTAAGACACCTTCTTATATTAATTTTGTAATAGGCAACTATGCTAAATTATCTGCTAGTTTCAGTAGTTTTGTTTGGAGGTGAGATGTTGATTTTCTTTATCTATGATCATTTCATTGGGAAACTATGACAATTTGACCTCTGTCCTCCACTTTGGGTGCATTCTTGCTCTCCCTTACAGGACTACACTGGCTGGAGCTTTGAAGTTATATTGAAAGAGAGTGTTGAAGTACTGATAAAATTCATTGATTTGTTTTCATCTTCAAAACATGCCAGTCGATGTGTTCCTTAAGAGATTCTCAGATTTGAAGAAATTTCACTAGAAATATTTTCATACAATAAATTGTCACAGAGCAGTGTTTCAAACACAAATGTGTGTTAAATAATATAGTTGTAAAGGTATAAAAAACTGGGAAGTAGTGGGAACTTTTGGAAGTCAAATCCTGAAATGAATCTAAAGGATACAGAAAGTGTGGAAAAGAAAGTGAAGGGTTTTTTTTTTAATAAATTTATTTATTAAATTGCAGCTGCAGTTTCTCCTCCCTCCTCTCCTCCCAGTCCCTTCTCCAACCCCCACTCTGTTCCCCATATCCACTGCCCTTCCATTTTGATTCAGAAGAGAGCAGGCTTCCCATGGATATCAACAAAACATGACACATCGAGTTGTAGTAAGAGTACGAAACTCCCCATGTATTAAGGAAGAGCAAGGCAATGCTTTATGAGGGATAGAGTCCCAAAAGTCAGCAAAAAAGTCAGAGACAGTTCCTGTTTCCACTGTTAGGAGTTGCACAAGACGAGCAAGTTACACAACTGTCACATCTATGCAGAGTGCCTAGGTCAGTCCAATGTAGGCTCTCTGTAGTCAGTTAGTCAGTTCAGTCTCTGTGAGGACCCATTGTTAGAATTCCTAGCCACTCTGCCAGCTACATGACTGGGTGTGCACTGTCCAGTAGCCAAGCAAGATGCTTAGTCATCCCAGGGCCTTACGTCCTACATAATCCATGTGCTGCGTGATGATGTAATTTGCATGCAGCATGATCACATAATCTATAAGCATGCGCTGTGTAGTTGCATAAACCCATATGCACATGTGTGGGTGGAACCTATAAAAGCAGGTCCCACTGGTCTCTCTTCCCTTTTTCCTGCACGATCATCCCCATAGACCTAAGCACACCCCTTCTGTTCCCTTCCCTCAATAAACTGTTATAGTGGATTTTGTTGTACCTCATAGCTCTTCTCACATGGTAAACAGCACTGCTTAATGAATAACATTGCACCACTTAATAAGTAACATTGGTTCTGAGACAAAGCAGGCCCTCCCTGGGCTTTGTTCCTGGGACCCTGTACCTAGTTGTTCTGTCTACAACTACCCGCTTTTCCATTTGCCTGGCCCCCCGACCATTTCACACAAGACCAGCTGCTTCGATTGGTGAGTTTTCCCTTTCCAGCAATAGTAAACAGTCCCCTGGACCCTTAGGAATGACTGTAGATTATCTGGCACCCTTCTGGTGTCCTCAAGATTGGAGGAACCCTTGTCCACGGCCTTTATTGGTTATGGTTAGCCCACATTGCAGGCTTCAATCTCTAGCCATTTTCCATAACTCCAGTCTGAGATATCTTTCTCACTGTCAGACCCCCACCCTCAGGCTGCGTTCTCTGGCTGTGTATGCCCCGCCCTCATTCTCTGGCTTGACAAAGCATTGAATGACTTGTGCCAATTGCCAATCCTTACTTGATCTCAGGGACACCTGAGATTGTAGTCTTGGATTACATTTTTTTTCTCTCTGCCAAGAATATGGGAAATAAAGCTTCCAACCCTATTAGTCCTACATCGTCCCAGGGATGTCTTCTGGAAACTCTTGAGCCTCTCAGCTTACTGCCTTACTTAAAGACCTCTAAGCTTGTCCAACTTTGCACTAAGAAATGACCTAAATATCCCTTAGATAAAAATAAAAATGCCCACCTAATGGTTTTTTGGACCCCAATATTCTACAGGAATTATCTAACTTCTGCCAGTGAACAGGCAAATGGATAGAGTTGCCTTATATCCAAGCTTTATTTTTTTAACCTAAGCTCCAAACCCTCCCTTCTTGATTCTTTTTCTCCTGCCCACGTGCTCCTGGCTCTGCAACCTGAATGTGAGGAATCTCTGACTACTGCTCTGGAACCTGCCAATGAACCTCTGCCTATGATCTCCTATTCCTACTCCTCGGGTGTCTGCTCCTTCAGTTTCTCCTCTAGCCCCCTTCTCCTTTCCATTATTGGGCCACTCCAGCCATCCGACTCTGGCTCCAATCTTTCCACCTCCTATCACTCATTCTTGGGCTGCTAAGGGATCCAACTCCAGCCATACTGACCTGTCAACCACTCTACGTTTGTGAGAGGTGGCTGGGGTGAATGGAAAAGTTAAGGTTCACGTTTCTTTCTCCCTCACAGAACTTTCTCAGATTAAAACAAAACAAAACAAACTGGGTTCTTATACCTTTAATTCTTCTTCCTTTATTAAACAACTCCAATATATTACCCAATCTTATAGCCTCACCTTTCATGATCTGTATATGATACTTTCTAATAACCTACTCCCTGAGGAGTGCAGGTGGGTTTGGGAGCAGGCTAGGATACATGCAGATGAGGTTCACCAAACTAATACAGCCTATCCACCTGGGGCACAGGCAGTTCCCGATCAGGACCCACTTTAGGATTACAGTACCCCAAGTGATTCTCTGGCTAGAGATCAGTTTATAACCTGCCTCTTAGCAGGTATTCATAAGGCTGCCCTCAAACTGGTAAACTATGAAAAGCTAAAAAATGCAGTTCAAGTTGAGAAAGCCCATAAACAGAACTGCCAAATGCTGGTACATGCTATCCAACCAGCCACCTGAAGACCTCCAAGTCCCTGTTTTAAGTGTGGAAAAGAAGGCCACTGGGCTCATGCCTGCTCTGTCCCATATGGGCCACCATCTGGGCCTTGTCCAAAGTGCCACAAACAGGGACACTGGTCAGCCCATCTGCCCCCGTGCACTTTATGGCATGGGGACATCAAACAAAGATTACCCTCCAGCCAATCTCCTAGGCTTGGCAATGGATAATTGAAGGTGCCCTGTTCCTGGCCCAACCACAACCATCTCTCACAGGGAACCTAGGGTAGCCATTACAGTATTGGGGTGGTCCATTTCCTTCCTTTTGGACACTGGAACCTGAAGGTGTTTGGGGGTCCCATCTCTCTTTCTCATCTTCCTATTGTTGGGGTAGTGGGACAGCCTTATCTACTTCACCAGACTACACCACTCAATTAAGTTTCAGGAGTATCCCTCTCACCCACATATTTTCAGTTGTGCCAAACTGCCCTTTGCCCCTAATGGGAAGAGATTTTCTAGCTAAGGTAGGAGCTTTTATTTCATTTGCTCCCCCCATTTGCCTCACTCCAGACTCATCAGTAGCTCTTCTCCTTCTCCTCCTAGTCACCCATCCTACTAGCTCTAACATTTCATTTCTCTTGCCAGCCTCTCAGGTGGACCCCAAGTCTGGTATACCCAGAATCCTTCTATTTCTAGGCACCATCAACCTATTATTATCCAGTTGTAGGACCCTACCAGGTACACTACCCAAGCTCAGTATTGTCTCTCACTCCAGAGCCTTAGAGGACTTAAACCTAACATTTCTGACCTTCTCAGAAAAAAGCTGCTCCACCCAACCACTTCACCTTTTAATACTTCCATACTTGCAGTTAAAAAGTCTGATAGAACCTAGCACCTGGTTCAAGATCTCCAGCTCGTTAATTTTGCAGTGGCCTCCCTCCATCCAGTAATACCTAATCTTTATACTCTTCTCTCAACTATCCCTTCAGGGACCTATTCAGTCCTCAATCTCAAGGATGCATTTTTTTTATTCCTCTCAGCCCTATGTCTCAAAATACCTTTGCTTTCACCTGGACTGACACTGACACTCATCTGTCTATGCAGCTGCCCTAGACAGTACTACAACAGTCCACACTTTTTTGGTCAGGCCCTAACCTGTGACCTGCTCTCTTTGTCCCTCACTAGCTCTAAACTAATACAGTATGTAGATGACATTCTACTCTGAAGCCCATCATTACAACTTAGCCAAACTAACACCTCTGCTCTCCTAAATTTCTTATCCAGCTGAGACTATAGGGTATCCCCTTCCAAAGTTCAGTTGTCCATTCCTCAGGTCACCTATTTGGGTCTAACCATTACTCCAATCCACAAGGCTATTGCTGTAGATAGAAAGCATCTTATCCAGTCTCTTGCAGTCCCCTCTACTAAACAGGATATTCTGCTCTTTCTGGGAATAGTGGGCTTCTTACAGTCTTAGGTTCCATCTTTTTCTCTCCTTGTTCTCCCCTTATGTGAGGCAGCTCTGGGCTCTCTGCATGAACCCCTCCTTCACCCCATTACTAAATCCTTCCAAAAGCTCCAACAGGCTCTCCTGTACAACTTCCAGATCTAACTTGTCCCTTCTCCCTCTATGTAGCAGAAAGAGATAGATATACCCTTGGAGCCCTAGGGCACCAGCTGGGACCCTCCTTTGCACCTCGAGCCTATCTGTCAAAGAAACTAGACCTTACCATTCAGGGATGGGCACCTTGAATTTGTGCTTTAGCAGCTGCTGGGCTCCTTATTCGGGAATCAAAGAAACTAACCTTTGGGTCACCCACCACTGTTTTCTCTCACCATAACCTGTCCCATCTCTTAACTTATAAAGACTTACAAACTTTATCTCCTTCCCGGGTTCTTTCTCTCCAGGTGGCATTACTAGAAGATGCCATACTTACTTTTCAGACTTGCCCACCCCTCAGTATTTCATGCCTCCTTCCTTGACCTAATGCTGACTATTCTCCATCTCATTCCTGCTCTGAAACCTTAGAGGAACTATTACCCCATCCTTCACATATACAGGAGGGCACATTGCCTCAGGCCACTTATACCTGGTACACAGATGGCAGCTCCTTTTTACATGAGGGGGCTAGAAGCACAGGCATTACCCACACACACTACTAACCAACAGGCTGAGCTGATAGCTCTCACCAGTGCCTTCCAATTGGCACAGGGGCAATCCCTAAATGCTTATAAAGACTCCAAATATGCTTTCCATATCCTTCTGTCCTGCTGCTATTTGGAAAGAGTGTGGACTCCTTACAGCAAAGGGAGGATCCATATCTAACTAAGGCCAAATAATGGCCATGCTAAAAGCCTCCCGTCTCCCCAAGGCTACAGGAATTATCCACTGCTGGTCTCATCAGATCAACAGTTCCATCATATCTAAGGAAAATAACTGGGCTGACGAGGCAGCTAGGACAGCGGCCCTCCAGGGCCAAGACTCACTCCACCCACCACAGGGAATCCATACAGTGCAGCCCACATCCTCACAGGCAGCTCCTGACACTAGGTAAATTCTGTCCTATCTACAGCAGCTCTTTCACCCTAATAGTCTCGCTCTGTCTCAATTTGTAAAAGCCAATCTGCAGTCCCCCTCTGAGAACTTACAGTTCTTAAGAACTATTACTGCCTCTTGTGAAATTTACCAAAAGTCAGATCCCAACTCCAACTATCAGAGCCAATTTTCCCCACCCACCATGCTAGAGGTTCCCTTCCAGGGACTGACTGGCAGCTCAATTTTACCCATATGCCCACTGTCAGGAGAATTAAATGTCTCCTCATGGTGGTGGACTCATTTTCAAATTGGGTGGAGGCATATCTGGTTTCTAATAAGCAGGATTAGACAGTTGCAGATCTCCTTTGGGAAATTATTCCCCACTTTGGGATCCCTGCCTCTCTCCAGTCCAATAATGGTCTGGAGTTCACCTCCCAGATTTTCCAGATACTAGCTAAGGCTCATAATATTCCTTGGCATTTTCATATTCTGTACCATCCTCAGTCCTCAGGGAAGGTGGAGAGCACCAACGGGTCTTTAAAATCCATTCTTAGTAAGATGTCACTGGAACTTCACCTTGACTGAGTAAAATTATTGCCTCTAACTCTTTTTAGGCTCTGGGCTTTTCCCAAACACCCCCTCTCAATCTCCCCATTTAAACTCATGTGTGGGAGACCTGCTCTAAGAGTGGACCTCCTACCCAAACTTTCACCTCTCCCTGATCGCCTCCTAACCCCTCTACTCCGTCATCTTCATTTTCTCCTGTGGAATTTCGCTGATAATCCATGCCCACCCCCAATCCATATTGGGGATCAGGTCCTTCTTTTCCTTCCAGGCCAGAACCCCCCCACCCTTTCCCCCTAAGTGACAGGGACCCTTCACGTAATTCTTGTGACCCCCACGACTGCTAAGCTTGAGGGATTTCTCCACTGGATTCACCTCTCTCACCTGAAGCCTTTTATCTTACTCTCACCCCAGGAGAATCCCTCCTCATACACAGTGACACAGACAGGGCCCTGCTCTCTCAAGTTCTAGAGGACACCAGGATCCACTGTCTTGTCCAATTCCAGAAGAATGGGGTTTCACCCCACAAGTTTTTCCTTCCTGGTTGCCTCTTCTGTCTCTACTGACCATATTCTGCTTCATCAGTTTCCCTTTGTGTCTCTAATAACGTATTCAAACTTCTAATTAACCACTCAGTTAATTGTTACAGGACCACCATAGAGCCGGAGGCTAAGGACCATCATGTATACCCATGGGGTAAGGAACAGTAACATTCCAGAGGTATTTATACCCCCAGACTCAAAAGAGTCTGGACTCTGCAAAAAACAGACTTTAATATAACAATCTATCACTATTAAATGCCCTCAGCAATTGATCACCTGTGTCTCCTGGATGCTATACTAAAAAAGAAAATAGGTGCCTTGAGGTTTGTCTCAGAAAAGGCTTATCTCAGGTGAAAATTAAAAGCATGTTCCAGCCCCCCTCACACACACACTAACCAATAAAATTCTGATATCAGAGTACTAAACATTATAATATTATAATATCATGGCTACCAGCTCAAGATATTATTTAATTTTAAATTCTGAGCTCCATAGCCAGCCTGAATCCACCTGGACAGGTCAGATCACATTCAGATAAGTATAATTCAAACTTTGCTCGTCCTGGGACCCACCCTCCCTCACCCTAGGGCACCTCAGGGGACCCCCCCAAGTTAATTTTTTTTCTAAACTCCCTCTTCTGCCTCACCAGCACCTTGTCATACCCCAAAAGTCACAGAGCCTGAAGCAGCAGAAGGCGATGGGTGATTCCCAAAATATCAGAGGACATTCCACTACCTCAAGACATCCAGTTACCCCAAAAGCCCCCTTCCCTACCCCCAAAAGTTAATCAACATATACCAAGCCAGCTGGAAGAAGTTTTAGGAGACACAGGGTGCACTTTCCCATTCATCTGACATTTTATAATAAACAAAGAGTCTAGAATGTTAGAATCCCTAGCTACTCACTCTACATGACCACACATGCACTGTCCAGTAGACAGACAAGATGCTTAGTCATCCCAGGGCCTTACATCCTATGTAATCTGTGTGCGGTGTAATCATGTAATCTATGTGCATGCGTGGCTTAACTACATAAGCCCATGTACACGTGTGCAGGCAGAACCTATAAAAGCAGGTCCCACTTATCCCTCTGCCCTTTTTTCTGCATGGTCATTCCATAGGCCTATGTACAGACTTTATTACTTGCTGGATACGTTCCAAGTGAGCTAGGATCTGTCTAAGATCCACCTGACTCCATTTTTTTTTTTCGTTTTTCGAGACAGGGTTTCTCTGTGTAGCTTTGGTGCCTTTCCTGGATCTTGCTCTGTAGACCAGGCTGGCCTTGAACTCACAGATATCCCCTGCCTCTGCCTCTCGAGTGCTGGGATTAAAGGCATGCACCACCACCCCCTGGATGACTCCATTTCTTAATCACTGAGATTGTAGATTATTCTCAATCCTGGGTTTTAAAGTGTGGGTTCTGGGAATTTGACTCATATGTCCTTTTGATTATAAGGCAAACAAACATATTATTTACTAAGATTCCTCTCAAGCCAACACTTCCTTTAAATGAAATGCTTTGGTGTATAATTGAAATTTTTTCTGAACTTAGGTTATAAAATATTTTAAAATTATCTCAGTAGCTTATTGATTGCAGCCATAGCATGAAAGAATAATTTTTAAGGAAACCATGGCATATTTACCGCCCCCCCACATGTACATGTAAATAAATAAATAATTAATAAAAACAATAGTCTAGTTTTTTTATTTATTTAAAGGTTTATTTGTATCATCGTTGTAAACAGGCATACATTTATTTTTGGAAGTCAAACTCATCTTAATTGGCATATCTACTTAGTACTGGGGTAGACAACTTAGCACAGTAATAGTGTGATTACCAAATATATACCAGGACCTGAGTTCTATCATCAGCACAGTGAAAAAAAAAAACTAAGTGAGTTAGTGTAAAGAAAAAATAAGTGAGTTATTAGGTTATATACAGGCATACATGAGTCTTTCCAGGATATAATTAGCACCTATTGAATGTTATGTAGGTTTTTTCAGCTTATAGCATGCTTTCTTATGCATTACATTTATTCTACTTTCATTATTATTTGTGAAATGAGAGAAGTAAAAATTCTTTAAAATCATGTGTCCTTTTTCACTGAAGTAAAGTGACAAAGAAAATGTATTTGAAGAGATAAAGGTGTTACTGTTTTCTTTTTTTTATTTTTATTTAAAAGTATATTAAATACAAATATATTTTCATCATATTCTTCCTCTTCCCCATGTTCTTCCACATCTTCCCTCTCTCTGTCTCTCTGTCTCTCTCTCTCCCTCTCCCCTATAAATCTTTAAGTTGTTTCTTAACAAACAAACAAAACCCAATACAACAAAAAGCACTACAAAACCAAGAAAACAAAACAACATCTAAAAGGAAACAAACAAACAAAAACACCCACCAAAATGTGACATAATAAAAGCACACAGAAAAATGTGGAGTCCTTTATATGTTGGCCAACTACTCCCAAACATGTGACCTACCCTGGAGTATTGGGTAAACTCATTGTCAGTCCTTTGGAGAAAACTGACTTTCCCTATCCTAGCAATATAAATAAACTGTTTAATAAAATATATAAATATAATTATACACACACATATATATGTTGTTAGTAATATAACAGATATAAATAACAACTTTTCAGTTTTAACCTAGTGGCTAAGTTTTTTATTCATTCATTCATTTATTTTTTAAAATATAAGATAAAACAAAAGTATCACTTCAAAGTTGGACAAAAAAAACCAATAGTAGGAAAGAAGTAGAAGGTGCAAGAATCAGAAATCTACTCGTGTACAAACTCAGGAATCTAATGAAGAGCACTAAATTAAAAGTCATAAAATATGTGCCAAGGACCTGGAGGAGACCCATGTAGGCTGTGTGCATGCTGCCTCAGTCTCTGTGAGTTCGTACAAGCTTTGCTTGTGTTGATTTAGAGGGCCTTGTTTTCTTAGTCTTCTCCATCACCTTTGACTCTTACTCTTTTTGCTTTCTCTTCCCCAGGGTTTCCTGAGGTCTTGGGGAAGGAATTTGATGGAGACATTGCATTTAGGGCTAAATGTTCCAAGGTCTCTCACTCTCTGTGTATTACCTGGCTGTGGGTCTCTATATTTTTTCCTATCTTGTAGACAAATCTCTAAACAGTCTTATTAAATAAAAAACATGGAGCCAGATATAGGGGTGAAAACCTGAGAGATTAGAGAAATAGGGAAAACCACAGTTAACCTCACCTCACTAAATCCACAGCTTCTAAAGTTGAACTACTTCCTATCTATCCACACTTATATGCCTTTCTGTTCTGTTCTCTCATTTGCTCACTCAGTTCAGCTACATCACTTCCTCTTCCTGCTCAGCTCTGTAACTTTCTGTCTGTCTGTACAGACCTCCATGGTTAACTAGTGCTGGAATTTAAGGTGTTTGCCACCACACCTGGCTCTGTTCCCAGTGTGGCCTTGAACTCACAGAGATTCAGACAGATCCCTGCCTGCCAAGTGCTAGGATTAAAGGCATGTGCTACCATTGCCTGACTTCTATATAGTGGCTGGCTTTTTCCTCTCATATCCAGGCAAGTTTTATTTTATTGGGAGTATATTGGGGGACACAATACATCACCACACTATCTGCTGCAGGAGAAAGCTTGTCTTCTGGTTGAACAAGGTACTTACCTATGAGTTCAGGAGGATATCATTAAAAGTCATTTTATGATTATGTTTGTTTAGACCAATGGTAGTATTTGGTTTTATTTATCTGTAAGATTTGCTTGTGGTAGGTACTTTGAGTGCGGTTCATAAGACAATAAATATTTTTGTTTGTTTGATTTCTTTTTTTTTCGAGACAAGGTATAACCACATAACCCAGGCTGTCCCTAACCATGTTACCCAGGTTATGCCCTACTCATCCATTAAACTCTGCATCTCTAGAGCAGATACTGAAGATGTCTGATCCCAGAAATAATTTAATAACACTAGTAAGAAAAGAATGAAGGCAACTTGGATTTGAGAAAAGATATGCCAAGAATGAGATAACTAGGACTGAGTTGATGCTGTCTGGAGCTTTTGGGTTTGGTCATAATAAGGTTCCATCTGGATTTACCCTATACTGTAGGCAGGGTAACTGGACCAGAATGGTATAGTAGTAAACAGGTCTTTGTGGTCATAGTGGAGTTCTTAACCCTCAAGAGACCCTTACCAGGAACTCAGTTATAACCCATCCCAGCTACAAGTGGTCTTGGGTGGTGACAGAAATATATACAGAAGTAAAAGCCTGGTTAAGAGCTGAAAGCAATGATGAACCTTCTGTAACTTTGCTGTCAATGACAGGATGAGATTTGTGGTGATATAGTTGTTTTGAGGGCATCAATGTTGTAAGTATCCCCTCACATGTGCTCTGCAAAATAAATAAATAAATTATTATTATTAATAATAATAATATTGATAATAAATAGACTCATTTGTTTCACCAAGTTGGATTGTACAGAACCCGGCCCTGACCCTGGTTTGGTGAGTTTTCCTAACAACTAGGAGAATTGTCACATTGGTAGATGAGCTATCACTTTTCCTTATTATGAAGTTTCTCCTATTTGAATAGAATCTTTATTAATTTTGATGATATCCATAGCTTTTCTTCTCCTGTGGAAACAAAGGCAAAATCCCTTCCCTAACAAAACACATATTCTGGTTTCCATTCTGAGGTCAACACATCTTTAAAGTGCATAGGCTGATTTAACTCTGTAGTTTTTGTTGTTGTTTTTTTTTTTTATTGTCCAGTGTCTCTCTGCAGCTGTTGTTTCTTTCTCACTAGCATTAAGAAAATTTGGGGTTAATAATACATTATGCAACCTAACTCTGGGGGTCTTAGTTCCCCATTTCTGTTTATTAAACATTTCTTTTAAAGTGTGTTTAGATCTTGTACAACAGCTTGTCCTGTATACCTATAATAAACTTTATATTACAATATGCAAAAAATGTTTCATTTTACTAGAGACATATGCTAGAGCATTGTCAGTCTCAATTTGCACAGGTATACTTATGATGGCCATGACTTCTAATAGGTATATAATTGCAGAATTAGCCTTTTCAGACCTCAAAGCAGTTGCCCATTGAAATCCTGAAAATGTATCTATTGTATGGTGCACATATTTTAATTTACCAAATGCCGAAAATGAAACACATCAGTCTGCCAAATTTTATTTCTTTGTATACCTTTAGGGTTACTTCCTGCAGGTAATGGAGTTTGGTTATAGAAGGAACAAGTAGGACTTTTTTTTAAAATTTTCTTTGCTTGTTGCCAAGTGATAGAAAAATGCTTAAACATTTTCTATTGGCATGGTGGTGTTTTTTTTTTTTTTTTTTATGAAATTCCAAGGCCTCCAGCACATTTACTGTCAATAACTGATTAATTACATCATTACCTCATTATTGATTGTAAAACTGTATACAAATTATTTCCAATGGTTTTTGCACAAAATATTGGTACAGGGTGGGACTATTTAACATTTTCTGTGGGAGAACCTTCCATTGATAGCTCCTAACAGGCTAAGAAATATTATAAGCAGGTACCATGAAGGTAAATTTTTACCTATTGTTTTCTTGTAGGAGTATAGTGAAGAAACAGTCTTTTAATTCAATAACTATAATAGACCATTCTTTAGGTAACAGAGGAGGCAAAGGCATTCCAGGTTGTAGAGAGGCCGTTGACTGAATTACTTTATTTATGGTTCTCAACTCTGTCATCATTCCCTATTTTCCAAATTTCTTTTTAATAACAAATGCAGGAGAATTCCAAGGGTTGGTTGATTCTTCAATATGCTGAGCATTTAACTGCTCCTGAACCAGCTGTTCTAAGGTCTGAACTTTCTTTGAGGTCATAGGATAGGACATTTCCCAACCCATACAGGTTTGTCAGTTAACCATTTTAAGGGTAGGGCTGTTGGTACCTTGGAGAGATTACTGGCTGTTATGCCCTATTTTTGTACAGCTTGAATGGTCAGTGACCAATTTTTATAGTGCCTTAAAATATTCTTCCCAGTTTCTCAATAAACATGAGTTGGTTTATTGTCAGTTTCTGAGATTGGAGGAATGTTAATCTGGGTATTCCATTGATGTAACAGATCAGTGAATCATAACAGATTCATTGCTACATTAGCTACATATGGCCTCAACTTTCCTCTCTGTCCTTCTGGCCCTATGCAGTCAACCCATCTCATGCTTTGTTTTACCTGAGATAGGGTTCCAATCTCTAGGAACTGAGCGTAAACCTCCTCAAGAGGCCAAATCTGATGCCATGATTCTGGTGTAATAATAGTCACATCCACTCCTGTGTCCAATAAGCCTTCAATTATAATGATATTTATTCATACCCTTAGCTTTTATCTTTGGTCATTTATAGAAGTCTGTCCAAGTATTTGTTTCATGTTTTCTCCTGGAAATTTTGATTCCTCTTCCAAAGCTGTTCTAACATCCAGGGCAGTATGTATTTTTTGTTGTTTTGTTTTTTGTTTTTGTTGTTGTTGCTTTTAAATATGCACTGGACCCTCTTTGATATCTCTTCGGGCCTTTGGAAATAGCCTCTCCTATTCAAGCCTCATTACTATACTTATAAAACTCTATATTAACTATGTGTTAGATCCATTCTTCTTTGGTGCTCATCTGACCCTTAAAGGCTCAATTATCTTTTTGCATTCTAAATTAGCATTTTTAAAAGCCAAATATTCAAATAATATTCTTCTAACTTCTTGATCTAATATTGTTCTATGTACAGCTTTAATCACTCTTTGCAAAAAGTCAATAAAGGGTTCTTTTGAGACTTATATGACTTTAGTAAATGGTTCCCTTCTTTTTCTTTTTTTTTTTTCATTTTTTGCTGCCTTTTTCTTTTTCTTTTTTTTTAAGATTTTTTTTATTTATTTTAATTTATTTTGCAATACAATTCAGTTCTACATATCAGCCACAGATTCCCTTGTTCTCCCCCCTCCCGTCCCCCTCACCTTCCCCCCAACCCCCCCCCATTCCCATCTCCTCCAGGGCAAAGCCTTCCCCACAGACTGAGGTCAACCTGGTAGACTCAGTCCAGGTAGGTCTAGTCCCCTCCTCCCAGGCCGAGCCAAACAATCCTGCATAGGCCCCAGGTTTCAAACAGCCAACTCATGGAATGAGCACAAGATCTGGTCCCACTGCCTGGATGCCTCCCAAACAGATCAAGCCATCCCTTCTTTTTCTTGATTCTTGAAATTTATCCCAAGCATTTAAGGCTTCTGTACAGCATAGAGATATGGTATGCTCATCAAAATTAGCCTGCTTACTTACATCAGCAAAACAGCCCTTGCCAAATATTTGATCTTGAGAACTCCAAACCTCTAATCTTACCTTACTGTTCAAGGGCCTTAACTTCTTCTCTCAGACAGCTTTTCCTTTGTAACTGATGACTGTATTGAGACTAATTGATTCCAGTCATTTGGTGTAATTCTATTCCTAGAGAACCACATATTCAGCATCTGCCTTATATATGTTGAATGCATACCATAGGAAACTATTGCTTCATTAATATCTTTTAAATCTTTCATATGTTCAGGTTCCCACTTGCAATCTGCATATCCTTTGGGAGAATTGTTATTTGCTGACTTTTCACAAATAGCAGGTTTGCTGATGACCCTCAGCAGCTCATCTCTAACTCTGTAAGGTACTGATGAGCTTAATTTCCCTTTAACTTCTTTAGTCTGAGCCTTATAGCTCATTTTATCAGTTTTTGAAAGCTCTTCTAAGGCTTGGAATCCATTTGTAACTGTCTTCTGCAAGGTGTGAAACTCCTAAATAGTGAATGCTTCCAAAGGCTTCATTAGATCATTCAGTTTCTTATTCTCATCATTCACATATGATTTTAAAGATTTTACCCTTATCCATCAAGGCTACTTTGTCATCCTTGGTGATTATATGTATGTCATGCATATTGCCTTCCAAAACCAATGTTTTGCATATTACCTTCTCATACATAACCTTTCTCCATGGGATGTATTTTGTCAGCCAATTTCTTATTACCATTTTCCATTGAATATATTTTTTCAGCTAATTTTTCATTTCCATTTTGAAAAATCCTTGTCATTTCAATCAGTGTCTCATTTTTGACACTGTTGTCAAACCGTTTATTAGGGATATGCTGTGACTTGCCAGACTAATAGCAATTATAGCTAAAAATGTTCACATCCTAGGTAGGTCACATGTCCTCTAGCATTCCATCCACAGCGTAAAAGAGTAAATTTTTAATTTCCTGCATCATGATATTATCCTCTATTGGTGTGAAGAAGTTTACAAATTGCAAAGAAAAATTATGTATAATATAATAATACAATACAATATACAATAATCTAATATATAATATATAGCAATATATATTACATATATTTTATCAGTTTAAAGTAATCAAGTAATTTACCTTAGATAAAATCCTCGGAAGATTTTCCAAGGTGTAAAACTCTTAATTGACCAGGCAGATTTGGATGGTTGGTTTGTGGGAGGGTTTTAGGATGTAATATTGATGTTTGGCCAGCAGGTGTCGAAGGTGTGGTGCCAAAGCAAGTCCTGGAATGCTGCTCTTGCTCTGAGCTCCTGAGGTTGGCTGACCTGTTATGTTCTAAGCAAAACTTAAATGATGTGCTGAATAGATTTGGCTAGAGAAAGCAGATGAAAATTCTCAGCTTGTGTCCCAGTTCTGAAATGAAGCAGAATGTGTATTCCCAGCGAAACTGGCCAGCTCAAGCGGACCGCTAGACCACTGGAATGCCAGCAGGATCTGAGCTGGGAGCTTGAAGATGGGAGCTAGCAGCCAGCGGCGTGCAAGCACCTGTACCAGAACCATGTTGCAGTTTATGAGGGAGAGCTACCTGTGGGCTGGCGATCCAGTTACATGTTGGCTGGGGGAGGAGGGGGGATACCTCAGTGCCTGTGTGCATCTAGAGTGCTTGGGGAGTGCTGGGGTTTGAGGCAAGATGTGCCTGGGCCAAGGCAGGGGGTGGAAACACAGTTGGTGCCAGCCAATCTGCCATAGACTCTCTGCTAAGTAAGTAGCAAGTATTAAAAAAAAAAAAAAAATGCAACATATTAGGGCACAGCCTCTCAGAACTCGATGCTCAACCCACGGAATGCTGGCAGGCAGACATGGCTGGAACACTGTTAAAAACCTGAGTGTGTGTCACCGATAGGCGGTGGCGCACGCCTTTAATCCCAGCACTCAGGAGGCAGAGGCAGGCGGATCTCTGTGAGTTCGAGGCCAGCCTGGGCTACAGAGCGAGATCCAGGAAAAGGCGCAAAGCTACACAGAGAAACCCTGTCTCGAAAAAGAAGAAAGAAAGAAAACAAAAAACAAACATGCAAACAAACCTGGGTCTGCTCGGAGCAGGTGGAAAACTCTAGATCTCAGGGCCCGAGGTTGGCAGGGCTGTTTAAAACTCTAGCGTGAATGTGCTGCAGACCCGAGGCTATTTATGGTCTGGACCTGCAGCTCAAAGCACTGAGTGCAAAACAGCAATCTGCTACATAGAGCAGCTGATTGCTGGCAAGGCTTATTAAGCTAGACCTATGTTGCAGTGCGGGGCAGTGTGCCCCAGCAGGGGCGTTTGGGGTCTGACCACTTGTTACACAAACCTTTAAGAGTCCGTTAAGGGATCTCCAGGAATTTATTAAGGTATAAAATGGGGATAATACACTCGCCAATACAGAATGAAATGAACATGGTTGCTTACCCAGCTGTTGTCTTCTGTTCTGCCCATTCGTGATGTGAACCCACTCTCCGTCTCTGACCACCAATGAGAGAGCAAGCACACTCCCTCCTCAGTTTTATTTAACCAGTCACATACCCAGAAAGGGCCATGCCCATTGAGCCAGATAGTCCAAAGGTCATCGGTTGAGTGAAATGAATTCCTACAACAAAACCTTACTGCTCGAAAGCTCTTGTTGTACTTGGGAGATCTAAAGTTCTGAGAATACTTAAGTAACACCGAGTCTGTCTCTCTCTCTCTCTCTCTCTCTCTCTCTCTCTCTCTCTCTCTCTCTCTCTCTCTCTCTCTCTCTCTCTCTCACACACACACACACACACACACACACACACACACACACACACATACACACAAGCACACACATTTCATTTCTCCAAATCAAAAGGAAACCTAAGTATTATGCAAATGCATACCTCCATAGTATGAAATTTATTTAGGAATAATTATAACGCTTGTACATTTTAAAAAATTTAATATAATAAATATTCTGCTAAATTTTATAAAATGTTTGTTCATAAATATTAATGCAAAAGCATATCTTCTACGATGATATTTTCCATATAGAAAATATTATAATGTATATACATGTAATGATATATAATATCCATGTGCAGAAAGTTCTGCTTCAGAAATGCCTAGCATGTTAATAAGTTTTAAATGGTGATTCTTACTGTACATAATTTTGAAGGTGCTAGCTAAGCATAAAAATAATGTATAATTGTAAAAATTGAAAACTAATATTAAACGGCACAGGAAATGTTGGGAATGTAGATAAAATGTGACATTTTTATTCTAATACTGTACATGGACAATAGAATAATGAGAAGTACACTGTACTAGTGAAAGACATTGTAGAGCAATAAGAGATAAAGATGAATGCTGCATGATTAGAGAAATAAGAAAATATAATAATAGCTATTATGATGGTTAGATTTTGTGAAATCAGAGGAAGACATCAGAGGGTGAAGCACAGTTTATTTGATCAAAGGGTTATTTGAAACATGGGGAGCCATTTAAATGAATCTGCAAAAACCGATTATACTTGGAGAGTGATAATTAGAAATAGGCTGTTCATTTTTCCTATTAATTCAGACACTGTATTGTCCTCATTTGCAAGTTTGTGAATTTCTAACCATTTAACCTACATTTTGCCTCATTCAGCTCAATCTTCAGGTCTTATATTGCAATTTTCTGATTGACTGAAGTTTTAAAGTAAGTCTGAAATATGGACTTGCACACAAATACACTTGAATTTTCAAAGACATCTAAAATTATATTGATCAATTTCTGAATAGCACATTAATTAATTGAACAGAGATAGAACTTACTATGAAAAGAGATATTGACTCATTTATTTTATAATGTAGAAACTTAATTAAATTAATGTGCTCATTTGTTAAAGGATTGTACACAGGGCCATTTTGTATGGACACATTTAACTATTCTCTTGAAAGAAATAATAAATGTTAATTTAAACACTATGACAGTAGAAATTTAATATACAATGAAAATATGTCTGTGTCAAGATGGAGTGTGTGGAAGGAGACTTTTGGCTGTCACAGTCTCTTTGGTCTCAGCTGCTCTTTCTTTCCAGTACTATCCTAGTAGAGAAACTCTGATAAGTAGAGATGCCCACTTTAATGGAAATGACATATGAGAGATCTACATGTAGTGACTATCCAGAGAACAAGGGACATAATAGAGCATGTCCATGATATCTTAGCCTCAGAGTTCATGCCCCCTTCACCTTCACCTAAAAGGCTGTGTCAGAAAAAAAAGTTTATTTTATGATATTTTCTTTTTGATCCTTAATAAATAGCCAAGTATTGAGGGAGGGATATCATTCAAAACATTCACCATCGTGTAAGCAGCCTGATAGCGTGAGTATGTCTTTAATGCAAGTTCGAAAGCTTTTGAGGGGCCATGGACACCTCAGGGAAGGAAGCAAAGAGACCATTCCTCCTTGTTCTCTCCCTGGATGACACCCTCCTGCTCTCTCTCATACTTGCTCCTCTCTTGCTTCACTCTTTCCCATCCGTCTCTGTCATCTGTCTCCTTTCATCTCTCCCTGCATAAATCAGTTACAACTATTTTCATTTTTTTAAATTGTCTTTATAATTTTATTTTTGGAGAGAATAATTCTATAAATTAAAAGGCAAAGAATTGGAAAGAGCACCAGCAATTGTCTGAGGAATGTTTATGTACCTGTAGGTTTCTTATGTGTGTGAGCATTTGTCGGAATGTTGTATATTTACTAAGCGCATATCTGGTACTTACGAAGGCCGCCAGACAGCGCTGGATTCCCTGGGACTGTCGTTACAGAGAGTTATGAGTTGTAAAGTGGGTCTTGGGAATTGAACCGCTGTCCTCTGCAAAAGCAGTGTTCTTAACTGGTGAGCCATCTCTCCAAAATTTTAATACTTAAAAATTAGTCAATAGCTTTAATATATTTATCTTTCACATATAAATTAAAATTTGTTAATAAATATGACAATCACCCTTAGTAGATTATCTCCCAGGCTTTCCAAATTTGAAAACCTACTAGCATTGATATATGTTTGGAAAACTTCCATATCACAAGTGTGCAGACTCTGATCTCCTCAGACCACACCATTGGAGGTCAGAGTGTTTTCTTATAGTAAGATCTTCTATTTTCTTCTGTGAGCTCCAGTCTCCAGTTCAAATCTTCACAAATCACTAGGCTTAAGTTTTCACTTCTCAGACTGCACCTTCTCTGATTTTTAGGCTCACTTGTAAGTTTATGAACTTGTTTTTTCTTGGTCGCACCTCTTCCATGTATTACAGTTGCCAGATATCTTCTTCATCGTCTACTCTTTAAAATTTCCATAATGGTAAGTGTTACATTCTTTGTTGAATGTACATATTGTTAGTGAGTTTTGTCTGTTTCTAAGGCAGTGGTAGAAAACTGACAGATTCTTCCTGTCTCACACAGGCAGTCATCTGCTGGCTAACCTGGTGGTTAGGAGCATTTGGGTACCACATGCTTCTGAGACACTTCACTTTCTCTTTTTAATATAAAATGTTTCTTTTTTAGAATTTTTGAAAAGAATATCTCATGTACTGTTATACTTGGGAGGCTGAGTTTTTAAATTCTCTCAATGACCATCTTAATTATCAAATGATTTGCTCTCAAGGTTTTTCCCAATTTGACAGCATCCCAGAATTCCTTGTGCCCACTGGTGGTTATTGTGCCAGTTTCACTGATGTCATTGCTGTCTGCCTGTAAAGGACGTGTCAATAGCCGGGCGGTGGTGGCGCACGCCTTTAATCCCAGCACTCGGGAGGCAGAGCCAGGCGGATCTCTGTGAGTTCGAGGCCAGCCTGGGCTACCAAGTGAGTTCCAGGAGAGGCGCAAAGCTACACAGAGAAACCCTGTCTCGAAAAACCAAAAAAAAAAAAAAAAAAAAAGGACGTGTCAATGGGAACTCCAAGATGATCTGCTTTCAAGTTTAACGACTCTGAGCAAATACAAAAATAAGAGTAATAACATATCTGTTGATTGTCTGGAATGTCTACTTTGAAAACATAGTAAGCTGTTCTCTCTTCAACTGCTAGCCTCAATCTATATTTCCTAGTATTTCCTGAATTAAAACAATAGTCTCCTGACTGAGCTCCCAAGTGATACTCTTGTTTCATATGCTTTGTTCATAATCGGATACCCAGGAAAATCTCATTACAAGCCAGAGTGAGTTTCTCCTGTGTGCAGAAATCTCTAGTGTCTTTCCCTCTCACACTTAAGAATTCCAGGAATTCTAATCAGCCTTGTGATCCAGCTTCCTGCTTTCCTCCTTATACTCTTTTATCCTAGTTTGCAGACAGACCCAACCATCCAAATCAGCCAGAATAAACTTATCATTCTTCTCTTCTATAAAATGTATTTCTAGTAGTGGAATGTTGGGATACTTGAATGCTTTAAAACACCACATAATTATAAGATTAGTTCCTATATCTAGATTAGATAAAAAATTTTCTAATGATTTATCCATTTTTAAAATGATACAAGAACATTTATAAGACTTTAAGGTGACATCTACACAGGAGTTTGACTTTCATTTTATATGTTGGCAATATTTGGTTCAGTAAAATAATGTCAAAACTCTCTTCAGAAAAGTATTATTAGTTAGACTAGTCTCTAACTAGAGAAAAAAATCAAACAACTGCTTATAAAAATATATTGTATGTTTTACCTGTTCTAATAATTCCCATCAATTATTCAAATGTAAGCTATATGAGAATGGAGTTCCTACATATTCCTGAAATATTCAGTTTTATTGTTTGTATAAGGATAAAATCACTATTAGATAGATTTCCATTGCTGTGCAGTAACTAAATAAGATGTCAGTGCTCATTTTTTTTATGATTCAGTTAAATACTAAATGAAAGTATGGAATGTACGAGCTTAGGAGAAAATTCTCAACCTTTGAGACTATCATCAATCTTCAGCATCATGGATGATAATTATTTTTTGTGAAAATTAACTACCTTTCTTTTTTTCCTAGAGAGGATTTCATTGTCACCTTTAGTGCAGATAGAGCAACTTAAACAGTACCAAAAAAATTATCTCATCAAATGCTTATCCTATGCTAGCAATTTTATTTGAACATGTTCATGTAATGTAAATTAACTCCAATAGAGTTTTTCAAAATATTTAAAAAAATTTTATATATTAGAATATTGTTTCACAAAATGATCTTACTTTCAGTGTGTCCATCTTCTTTATTCCATCAGGTACTGGCCATCTTCAGAGAGTAATGGAAAAGTTTTGTAGATGTACTAGTATCATAGGACAGTTTAAGGGAGGAAAGAAAAGGGGGAAATTATGTAATTACATTATAATGTCAAACAACAAAATAAATCACTTTAAAGGCACCATGTTTACAAATGCAGAATCTTGCCCTATAATAGTCTTGTGTCTTCTATGAGAGGCACATCACATGGAGCCATAAATTACAGATCTGGAAGCATGTGTTGTCACCAACACTTTTCCACACTGTAACTCGTTATTCACTGGAGGCACAGCATCCCCCTGAAACTATGCTGACTTCTTCAGTGTAACCACTTCTGAACTGATGGGTAATCATGCCCCCTCCCTTTGGCTATATAATTAATTCTATCCCACATCCATGCTTTATACAAAACTTAATGTTATTGTCATAGTAATCATTTTAGAACAAGTATTAAAAATTGGGTGTGGTGTGGATTTTAAGCTGTGATCATCGTCAAATTATGGCCAAATTGTGTGAACAGAGTTTGACGTCTTCATTGTTGTGAAGAGTGGATGGATGGACAGTTCAGTTCTCTTATACATTTTCCTGCTTTTAGTTTTTAATATATTTTTATAATTCTAAACATGCTACATTTTTCCCTTAATTTTTCTTCTCACCTTTTGTTAATTATCCTTTAAGAATTACTCCTCAATATTTAAAAACTTAATATTATATATGATATTTTATTTTTATATGCATTTCAAACATCAGTCACTGTTTGAAAAAGGTATTTATTGAGACTGTTGAGTGGCTCTATGGGCAAAACCATTTGCTACACAAGAATGACAGGCCGACTTTGATCTCTGGGAACTATATAAAGGTAGCAAAAGAGAAATGGCTGAAAGTTGCCCTCTGACCTCCACATGTACTCTATGACATGCAGACATACCCACTAACCACACACACACAAAAATACAATTTAAGAAAAATTAAAGTGTTTCTTGCATGTTGTTCATTTTATGATGTATACTACATTTTAACTATTGGATTTGCTTATTAAGTTTTAGTAACACATTACCTCAAAACTCAGTAGCTTAGAACCAACAATAGTGATGATTTTCTGTTTTTGTTGGGCATCCACTTGGCTCAGCTGTGAGGCGCTTTGAAGCAGAAGCTCACAAAGATTGGAGGCATGTGCAGTTTAATAGGCATGAACTTTTACTTAGGGAGGACCTGTGGTGATATACTATGTATTGAATAAAGCTTGCCTGAGGGTCAGAGGACAGAGCCAACCACAAGATTAAACGTAGGGGCCAGGCAGTGGTGGCACACACCTTTAAGGCCAGTACTTGGGAGTCACATACATGCCTTTAATTCTAGTACTTGAGATCTCTTGCCTTTGCTACCAGTATTTGGGAAGCACACACATCATTAATCCCAGCACTAGGAAGGAAGTGAGATGGCTGGGCTCAGAAAGCCATATAAGGCATGAGGAGACAGGAACTAGAGGCTTTTCAGCTGAGGACTCAGAGGCCACTTTTGGCTGAGGACTTAGAGGGTTTCAGTCAGAGGATTCGTGGAGATAGGATCTCACCATCCGTTCAGCCTGATGATTTGGTAGTGGTGAGTTTTTTAGTGGTTTGTTCCTTTGTTTCTCTGATCTTTCAATATCTGGCTCTGAGATTTTATTATAACAACACCATTTAGCATTCATGCAACAAGGACCCTTTGCAAAAACCTTAGCCACTGGCAACAGGATTCTTTGGTGTATTTTGTGATTTTAGATAATTTTTGATGAGGAGTTTCCCTGAGTGAATTGCCACATATTTGTCTTCTAGCACAGTGGACTACACTTGAATTGAGTCACTTGTCCTCTCGGCAGCAAGTGAAAAGGCAGGGAATAGCACAACATGCAAAAAACCAATTAATTTAAACTGTACCTCAAAGACAATCTTTTAAAAACATAGTTTTGCTATGTAACCTTGATTGGACAGGACCTTCTTCTGTAAACAATGTTGACCCAGAACTCACAGAGATCTGACTGCTTCTGTCTTTGGAGTACTGGGATTAAAAGAGTATACCATTGTGCCCAACAAAATTGACATTTCTGATATATTCCACACAAGTTTGCCATCAAGAGTGACCCAGACTTAGAGAATCAACCACAGGTATGGATATTTATAAGTAGAGGGTCCTTAAAATGATCTAAATTTGGTCCACTGATGTTGAATCTTATTTTGGTAGATTTGTGTGACTATTCCTTTATTATTCCTGACTAATAGAAAATAGGTGTAACCTTTTTATGATCCATTGATTTTTGCTAGAATCATGTCTGGGATATGATAAATGCTTATTACTTATTCGTTGTATAAATCCCTCAGTTCTATATACTGCCTTTCTCTCATTTATGTGCTATATCACAGAATGAAAATTGATTGCATGCCTTTTATGCCTTCTTACTTTGAATGTAATTTTAAAGACTCCATTATTAAGAAATTTTCATAAACATTGTGTTAGGATGGTTTTCTGGGTTTGGTTGTTTCCATTTGTTTTTTCATAACTAGAACTTGGCAATGGTGTGTTACCAATTTTGAGTAGTTCACAAACATCTTTTCTTGATTCTCTACTCTTATAGCTCCACTGCAACAGTGTGGTCACAAGTCAACAGTAACAAGCCATGTAAAGAGATACAATCTCAGTTGTGGTGATAGCTTATTTGTGCACCCCAATAAAGTTTATCTGGGGATCAGAGGAAAAAGCCAGCCACTATATTAAACAGAGAAATCAGGCAGCAGTAGCACACACCTTTAATCCCAGCATTCAGGACGCAGAGATTCATCCGGATCGCTGTGAGTTCAAGGCCACACTGGGAACAGAGCCAGGAGTGGTGCCACAGGTCTTAATCTCAGCAGTAGTTAACCATTGAGGTCTAGAGGTTTGTACAGACAGACAGGAAGTGATAGAGCTAGGCAGAAAGAGGAAGTGATGTAGCTAGCCGGAGAGGAAGTATTGCAGGAGTCTTAGAGAGTCTTTTTAATAAAATCAAACCTGAAGCCAAGTATTGGGGTGAATGCTGGAAGATCAGAGATGGCAGGGCACAGAAAGGTATATAGGTGTGACTATAAAGGAAATAGCTCTCTCTTGGGCTGAAGAGTTCCTAACAGTAAGAAATTGTGGCTGTAGTTTGTCCCTTCTCTCTGATCTCTCAGCTTTTATCCCAATATCTGGTTCTAGGTTTTTTATTAATAAGACCATATAACAATTCATGTTACACTCAGGTACTTGATATCTGATCTAAGAGACATGGTGCTAACATCCAAGGCAGATTTCTGATGATCAGTGATGAATTATAAACATATACTGGGCAACTAAACACAGTAAGTAACATGATTGGACCTGCACTAAATAGTGGAAACAAAATAGTAATACTAATATATGTTTGTTATTTAAAGATCATTTTTGATAACAAAACTGAAATAGTCCAATCCTTATGAATTCTCTATATTGTTTAACTTTAAATCCTGAACTAATTATATATGTACTGTGATGTTGAAAAGTAGACATAATCTTTTTATAGACCTTCCTTGGTTTCTTAAAATTAAGCAGAAGGGTGGTTTTAGGTTTGTTATATTTTTAACAGATTATCAATGTGGTATCTCTACTTTAAGCAAGCACTGTCTATATACTTATGTAATACAGTGATAAATATCATGCCAATTACACTAATGTTACTTAAATAGTCTGTCTCCTTACTTTTATTTTCTGTATATCTGAGCTGTCTTAAACCAAGTTATTCATGTTTTTCTATTATTCTGTATAAACCCTTTAATTTAGGTTTAATAAAATGTTTACTGGATGATCTGTAGCATACATATTCATAACTTTTATTTATTTTGAATAATTTTTGTTCTTTGAAGGGCATGTATGAACAAGATGTATATTGATCATATCTATTTGCCACTACCTATCTCCAAACTGACTAGTGTCCCTCACCGCATCTCCCTCCCAACTTTATATTCTCTTTGTTAATTGTCACTAATAACACCCTAGTCCAATTCATAGTGTCCTCAAGAGCCTTACAGCATCCTTGTTGGAATGTTGACTAGACTGACCTTGTGTACGTCTTGTGCAGGGAACCCTGGGTGCAGTGAATTCTTGTAGCATTAGATTGACTGATGCACCATTAGCCTATCTAGCCCCAAACTCTATCTCCAAAAGTGTGCAGTAGCACCCGCACTACTGCCACCCATTCACTATGTCTGAGCAAGGGGCTGTGGATTAAAAAATAGAGACAAGAAACAATGGGTCATTCACCCCAGCAGAATGCCGAATGCCATTTATTGAAAGAGGGAGGAAACCTTAAATACAGGCTTACAGTACAATGGAGGAACCCCAGAGGGCAGAAGTTTGCTACCAATATTCTACATTCTTGCATCTAAGCTGTTTACACCAAATGCAGGATACAGGAACAAAGAAACTTCCCTGAGCATTCAGTAAGTAGGAAACTGGCTGGGAATCAGCATAGGGAGGACATCTGGTCAAGGTCCACAAGCAAGGCGGTAGCCACTCAAAATGGGGAGCCAGGGCCCTACACAAATGAACCACTAACCTTGAGTATTTTCTTCTTCTCCTTTTGTGATATTCACTATTACAAATGGAAATGCACTGTGGGTTTTAGCACTGAAATATATAATGCTTTATATGCTTTATCTCTCTTAAATTGAGTCTAGTACCCTCCAGGAATCCCTGTATATTCATCTAAGTCACTTAGGTTTGTGTTTATACCTAAATTTTGCCAGATATTATGACTCTTTTAAGAATAAAAAATCAACACTTTTCTGATAAATATGATAATCTCTGATATATTTGCTGTTACAATCAATGTATTTACTGTGTAGTTTTGACTCCTCCATTTTTATAGTTATGGGACATTTTGTGTAAATTGCTGTAATTTATTCTCTCATATATAAATGTGTATTTCTTGATTTTTTATAATGTGGAATTTTTAGTATTTAAACAGTTTTATGTCCATGTTATGCTTAATGTTTTTGTGCAGGTATGATTGTAAATGTCTTTTAACATTTTTATCCTCAACAGGCTTATTTTCAACTGGAAACAGTTTATCAGTTTTGTCATTTATCATGTATTTGTTACCAATATCTTTTCTTTTTCTTTTTTTTAAAGATTTATTTGTTTATTATGTATACAGTGTTCTTGCATATATGCCTGCAGGCCAGAAGAGGGAACCAGATCTCATTACAGATGGTTGTGAGCCACCATGTGGTTGCTGTGACTTGAACTCAAGACCTCTGGAAGAGCAGCCAGTGTTCTTAACCTCTGAGCCATCTCTCCAGCCCCCTCTTTTCTTTTTCTTATGTTCTTTTTATTTCTAAATTTTAGTTGCATCATTTCTCTTTTTGATCATTTCTTTTTCCTCTTCTTGCTGAAAATATATTCTTCGCTGAAATAATTTTCTTTCTAAAAATATAAAAATTGGATGAAATCAAGCCAAAGCACAAAAAGGAAGACAGATAATCTAGGACATACATAACATCCCAATTACACCTTGATTTTAAGTTAGACCATTACCATGTACTTGCTCCTTTAATTTCCTACTATATTGCTTATGTGTCCAAACATATTTTCAAATATTGTAATTAAAATATTGCTTTATATTTAAGAATATTTGAAGATCCATTGTAAAACTGGAGGGGAATCCTGTACACTAAAAACGTGAGCAAAACCCAGAGATTTTGTACTACAATACTTTGTACAATGAGAGAAGAGTGAATGGATCCAGTGTTATCGTCCCTAACTTAAGACAAGGCACTCTTGATCAAGTGACACACCTACACTGAAAAGAAATTAAAACAATTTTACCCGGAGATTGTTTGTTTATTTATTTATATATTTATTTTTGGTTTTTCGAGACAGGGTATCTCTGTGTAGCTTTTTGCCTTTCCTGGATCTCGCTCTGTAGACCAGGCTGGCCTCAAATTTACAAAGATCCGCCTGCCTCTGCCTCCCGAGTGCTGGGATTAAAGGTGTGCGCCACCACCACCTGGCTACTGTAAACTTTAAATGTCTAGTTTTTTGGTTTTTTTTTTTTTTTTTTTATATCCCCAACTATAAATCTAGCACAGCTCGAAAATACGGTGAATTTGCAAAGCTTCAGTACTTTAGGTAATGACAATCACAATCCCTCTCAGAAAAATGAACAATTCATGACCGAGGAAAGTGTTATAAGTTTATATTGTTCAAGGTGGAATATAAAATGTATTGTGGGGATCTGGAAAGAGAAGGAAACTATTCTTATGTGGGAATCACGTGCCTGTACTAGATCCATTCCATTGCCACAAACATGGACAGAAGCAGCTCACAAAGGGAAAGGTTGATTTTGTCACACGCATGCACGCACACAGGCATGCACACAGTTTTCAGACCTCGCCGCTTTAGGTTCACAGCAGAACGCATGCATTCATGGTGTGAGTGATATCGAAGTAAACCTACTCACTTGGTTTTAGGATAGAACTCAGTGATAAAGCACATGGTTGGTAGGTAGAAAGCTCCAGGTTGGATCCCTCGGACAGGAAGGGAAGGAAGGGAAAGTGGACAGGGTGAGGAGCGGGGGATGGGAACGTGAGGGTTCATGTCAGGGTAGGGTAAAGGGGAGATTACTGAAAGAGCCAGCTGGAAAGAGGGTCAATTCAGGGTCAGGTAGAAACCTGGGCAAAAGAAACTCCCAGAAGTCTACAAGAATGACCCCAGATACGACTTATAGCAAAAGGGGATACATAAGCCCCATGTGTTAAAAGATCCACCACTTTGAACAGTACCAAATTTAGTACAAGGACCTCAATATTTGTGGGTGAATAGACCAGATCTATAACAAAGCACTGTTGATAATGGTAGGGAGCACTAAACTTTAATAATAACCCTTCCTTTTTTTGGTTTTGAAATGTTTAGGTTGTAGCAGCCCATGTGAGA
Source organism: Peromyscus californicus insignis (assembly GCF_007827085.1). Classification (NCBI taxonomy): domain Eukaryota; kingdom Metazoa; phylum Chordata; class Mammalia; order Rodentia; family Cricetidae; genus Peromyscus; species Peromyscus californicus. The sequence goes on from NW_026294525.1 coordinate 52,501,181, forward strand.
TCCCTCACCAAACACAACATTTCAGCCTTTCTTGCAGAAAGATACAGCCACAGCACTGACTCTAGACAAAGGGGTAGGCAATGGCCGGCGTTGGAATGTTACCTTTGTGTCTCATTTCTCGTGTCATGCATGGAGAGGAGCCTGGGTCCCCCAGCAAAGGGTTGAGGTTTGGAACAGGAGGAACCAGTCAGTATCTCTGAGCAGTTCTTTGGAACAGAGGGGCCAACCACGTGCTGAAGAATTTCCTTGATTCACATACCAAAGGATGATAGAGAATCATGACATGTGTAAGCCACGATTCTCTTTCTTTTTGGGGGGGGGTTCTCATTTTTTATTGCTTTAACTTCCAGCCTAACTAATACTTTGAATGTAGGTGTTAAAATGATAGCAAAACACAAAGCACCACATTCCAGGGTTAAATTTCCTGACTGAAATAAAAAAATAATAATAATAATAGAGAATAGATGAGGTAGATATATACAGTGTTTACTCTCATTTCAATGAAGCAATACAAGAGAAAATTAAGTAAGTTGGCATTTTTAAAATTCTTTGATTTTGTAGTTTTATGTTTCTATCATTCTTTTTTATAGTTTAAAAAATCCATTCATATTCTGATCATACTTTTCACCTCCCCAAACTCCTCCCAAATCTTCACCTCCCTATCTACCCATGTCCATACCTTTCTCTCTCTCTCTCTCTCTCTCTTACAAAAATGTAAACAAAAATATGCAAGTGAAAGACCAATAAGACAAAAACTCCCAAGCAGAGCAATGTAAGACAAAAATGTCTGCAAAAATACCATTAAATTCATTTAGTGTTAGCTATCTACTCCTGGGCATGTAAGCCTACCCTGAAGTGTGGTTAATGTACCTAGAGAAACACCATTGAAGAAAACTGATTTCTCTTTATAATGAAACATCCATTACAGATAGCTTCTTGATTAGTGATGTAAACCCAAGTCTACTTCCCCCCTCCGGGCTACGGCTCTTTCTTGCTTGAACCTCGAAGGCCCTGTGCATGAAGTCACAGTCTCTATGAGTTCATGTATGCTTCAGTCTTGCAATCTCTAGAAGACACTCATTTCTTGGAATCACCATTTCTGGCTCTTACAATTCTTTTTGGTAAGAAAAGCTATAAAACTTAGAGTATTAAAGAAAACAATAACAAGATGTTTCTAATTAAAAGAAATGTAAGGGATTGTCACTTTAGAAATGTTTAGAACTACATGAAGTCAGTGATTATGCAATATTCTTGGTAAAAGTATTAAATTCCATTGATTGCTCGTGTCAAGCAATTTATATGAACTTTATACCACATATTGTAAAACTGGTTTTAATAAATTATGTTTAAAAAAATCTGCAGTATACCTCAATCATAGCATTTAGTACGTGTGAGGCTAAGGGTTTGTTAACCTACCAAGACAAACCAAAAACAAAACAAACAAAATTCTATAACTCTCTAGATTAAGTTATGGAAAAAATAATCCAAGATAATCTATCCTTCTGAAATGTACTGTCTCATAATACAAGACTGAAAAGCTGAAATTTTGCTTTACAGCTTCACAAACCTACAAATTTTAATTTCACAAACTTTCAGAAAATATGTGAGGGTATAGTGTCTACTTTTCAAATTAAAGACATGGAAATTGTATTAATATCCATACATTACCAAAATTGACAAACTTAAAGCAATAATGCTTTCAGTAATTTTGTGTTTTCTATCTGAATATAAAAAATAATTACAAGAAGCATTTCACTTCATTTTTAACTTTTTCGTAAGAAAAGAAATGCAGTTCAGGATGGCAACTTTATTGCTAATATCATAGCTGGATACTAGATGTAAAGCAAAAGATAGCCAGACACCAACCCACAACTCCAGAGAAGCTAGCTAACAAGGAAGACCCAAAGACAGACACATCTTTTCTTAGTCAGAATCTGTTTCACTGAAATGGGAGCTTACTGCTCTGGCCACACTAACTTCCTAGTGAGACCTGTGATTTTCTTGTCTTTTGCTTTTCCAGAGCTGGTTTTACAGGTTGATATCACCACATCAGCTTGTGTGCCATGGATACTGGGTGTCCAAATTCAAAACCTCATGTTTGCACAGCAAAACCATTACCCACTGAGACGTTTCTTCAGGAAAGTGGGCTACATATTCACAATCATTGTTGAGAACTACTTACTCTCAGGAGCATGGATTCATTGTCACTTTTTTCAGGTCCAGGTTGTTACAGGAGAACATCCTTGTCCAGGAATATTACTCAGGCTGTAGATTTCAGCTGTTTGTAAAATATGGATATACTTATGTAGGGATGCCATGAGAGCTAAGGTAATATAGACTCCAACCATAGCTTTTGAACTTGAAATATTATATTTAAATATTTAAGAAAAACTAGTGGGAACCAAAGGATAAACAAAGAAAAGAAAAAATGTTTAGATCTGGAATAAAAGAAAACAGTAGGATTTCATTTTCAACTCATGCATGGGTACAACTAGATATTTGCAGAACAAGTTGCAATAAAATTTTGACACATATTAGTCCATAAACCATACTATATTCTCCTGGGAAAAAGTATAAACTGTAAATATGTACTCCTGAGGTGATGTTTGCAGTCATTTTGGAATGATATTCAATGTATGAACTGGAGAGCCACAGATACTTGAACAATTCGAATAAGCCTTGCCAGCTTCCCAGTGGGATTTCTTCACTAGCACTCAGCAGGGAACAAACCTGGAAAAACAAGAAAGCTTGTTTGTGGGTTCTCACTGGTGGAAACTGGTACCACACATATTTTTAAAGACTAAAATACCAAAAACAAAACCCAGAAAACAGTTTGCATGGTCTCCCTGTTAATTTGTTTAAACTAGGCTACTTAAAAGACAAGTGATCTATTTATTGTATATTTAAAAATTAGCACAATATTTGGCTCCTTGATTTTTAGTGTGGTTTGTCCATTAGGAGGAGCTTTTATTTAAAACAAACAAACAAACAAAATCTCAAAAACTCTGTCCAAATTTTAAATAACCCCTGATATTCATTCTAAATAGTATCAGAATTCTAAGCGCAGAGTAACTTGATGTCATTCCAAAATGAAGGTTGAACTTACATATGACGTTAGATTTCCCAGAGAAGTTTACATCCAGCTGTGCACACCTTCTGCGGTCAATAACTGACAACCTCCAAGGAAGAACTCCTGGGATTTCAAAGCACCTAGAGGATCTCATGAACAATGCCCCAAACTCATGGACATAAACTGAGGAGAAATACTGTTAGCAACATGTAAGTATACTAAGTTGTTCTGAATTTAGATTAAAACTATTTTTAAGGATCGGTTATTTGGATGTGCTAAATAAGACTAGAATTACCATTTTTTGAAACCTTCTAAGTAGTTATTATTTAAAGCACAACAATATTTTGCTATTTTATGTATTTCTTTAAAAGAAATTACAGAAAAATATCTACCAGGGTTAATTCACTTTAGTACAAAATGTCAACATACAATGGTCCAAAATCTATGAATGGTAAAATATAATAAGATAAAATTTCTTGTAATGATGATAATGTTAGGAAATTGACACAAAAAGAAAATTATGACTCTTAGAAAAATTGAAAGTTACATTAAAATGAAGATTGATGTCAACCATTGAAAAAGTGTTGATTTAAATACAAATCGCTATGTTCTCTTCTGAAATTGCTGTGGGGCTATTCTCAAGTGGACTACCCTTTGTCAAGAAATCCTTATTAAATCACAACTCTAAGCTATGTTAAATGATGCTAGCTTGATACAAAAAAAAAATGAGGAAAATAATCACAAAGCAAAATGACACAAAACTTTACTTGAGAAAAGGAAATGAAACAATTTCTAGACCTCCCAAGTCCAGAGAACATATCTAAGAAGCTTCATCTAGAAATAAAACAGACTGCTACCCTATCTCATTCATTTTGAAGACACAGGCTTTTGAGAATTATCCATATAAAAACACCTAGGTTTGACTTCTAATTGATTTAAATAATGTTAGTTTCTTCTTCTTTCATTATGTGTTCCATGATGAATCTGAAGGTGCTGGATTAAAAAGGGAGTTTGTTGTCATGGATACAGGGAGGAAGAGATGTTAAAACACATACAACCTGCTTAAACATATACTTCTCAGTAGACTTTTCAAAAGTTCAGTGTGAACACACAAAACCAATTCTCAGATTTCCCTGCTGTAACTGAAAATGCCACATTAATATAGGGAATGTTTCTATTCTTTGTGTATATCTGTAGAATCTACAAGTTCCTAAAATAACATTTCTCAAAATATTAACTTAAATGTTACTTTTGAATTAACAACTATGTATCATCAAGACTTGTTTATGTAAAAAGAAATTGTTTACATTGCATTTTGTTACTCAGCAGATAATCAGTGGGGTATATCTCAATCACTTCACTGTGAACAAACATATTCTTATGTTTATTGATGATTGAAAGGTAAGCTCAGCACAAAAATGATTGATAGTTAATAATTGTAAGTAAAAAAATTATATGAGAATAGAACTTATTTCCTTGCATATAAAAATAAAGAAAATTTAACTCAGAGTTTCTCTGTTTAGTTTTTGTGGATAATCAATCTATTATTAAGAGTCCAGAACTGAAATCATCCACTGTCACTGTTAGGATCAATATATGATTTTTGATATATTACTATTCTTCTGTGAAATTGAGTTTTCTTGCTTTTGGAACCTAAACGTTTAGAATTGTAATATTGTTTTGGTGGGTTTTCCTTCAGTGAGTATATGATATCCTTCCCTATCCCCTCCAATAACCAGGAATTTGACCAGGTAATTAAAAAGCTATGCCTTCTTGCATCTTGGTTCCATTTACTTGGAATATTGTTTCATGTCCTTTTTCCCTAAGGTGGTGTCTTTGATGTTATGGTCTGCTTCTTGCACACATCACAAAGAGGATCTTGTCTTCTATTTCAATCTGTTAGTTTGTGTGATTTAATTAGGAGAATTGGAGGGTGTTAATAGTAAGAATTTTTGTTGAATAAGGTTTACTAATTCTTGTTATTTTGTTGTTTAGTGTTGTTTATTTTTTCAAGAAAGGAGATATATAATACAGTGCTATAAAGGTATACAGCAGAGGTTAGAACAGGAGGATTAAAGGGGCAGGGAATGGGAGACTGAAACAGAAGGGAGGCATAATTAACACTAGAGACCTTTAAAAATCTATATGAAATCTTGCTACTATGAAAGATTCCTAAATTATGTACAGATATAAAAGGATTTTTTCATAAAAAATAAATATTAAGAATTTCAGCTTTATTAAAGTGTTACATTAAAACACACACCTTTAATTCCAGCACTCAGAAGGCAGAGACAGGCAGATCTCTGTGCAGACAAGTCTAGCCTGGTCTACAAAGTAAATTCCAGGTCAGGCAGGGCTATATAATTAACTTGCAAAAATAAATAACATTGAAGGGAGACATTGTGATTTGATTTATCTACACATTAGAACATGCTTACTACTTACAACTATCATCAAGGTATGTAGTACAGAGTCTTTACCTCCTCTGTTCAACAAAAAATAAATTTAAATGACATTACCATATAATGGTGGAGAGAATACCCCAACTAAATACCACATGCTACCAAATAAAATCCCCAGTACCATTAATGGATTACATCTTTCTTAATATTTGACCAAATGGTTCCCACTGACTTCATTCCACAAACATCAGGCTGTTGTCATTACTTTTGATTACCTCTCACAACTGATACTGAATTCCTTTTTCTGAAGACACCACATACTTACGGCATAGAACATCATGAAATCTAGGTTATACTCAACTGGAAGCTTCATCCTTACCAGCTAGCATTCTTAGTGATAGAGGGGTTATGAAGAAGAAAAATAAGTACCAGTCTCTCACACCTATGAATCCTGCAAGATACACTAATAACATATTTTCAAGAAATGCCCATTGGTGCACTAATATAGGGAGGTAACCAACCACTTTTCAATTGGATGGACCCCACTACATGGGATAGAATTCATAACTAATACTATTAATGCGGCCAAGAACATGAAACTAGTTAGGACACGGACTCTCAGCAAACCTACCGCTATGGAACAAAATAACTTCTAATGACATATTACTCTACTATAGGTCAATACATCACTCAAGCCTCATCTGTACTTCTTTTCACAGTAGGTGGCGATTAAGACAGTCCCACAACTGGACAATGTACAGAGAGTGAGAGTCTTGGAGGGCTCAGTCCTAGGTATCTTAAAGTTCTTAAATCCTTAAAGTTCCTATGTAAAATAGATAAGAAATCGTCTAGTTACTTCCAGTCAAGGCTTTAGGATCTGCATAGAAGACGGGACAGTGATGGTGGACATGTTTAAGGAAAGAGCCTTTTCCAGATGTAAGAGGGAAGACACACATGTGAGCTCAGAGACAGTGGCAGTGTGTACAAGATGCACAACCTTGAGTAAGACAAAATTCTAGCACAGAGAAGGAGAAGGAGGCACTAAACACCACTCCTATCCAAGAAGCTATTCACTAATCACTCCTTCTGGGAGAAGGAGAATCAATTTTTCTTGATTGAGCAACATTGCGTATCTGAACCTCACCCAAGGACAGGTCTAACTCTCAAAAGTAGTTGACTTTTTTCCTTCCTTCCTTCCTTCCTTCCTTCCTCCCTCCCTCCCTCCCTCCCTTCATCCCTCCCTTCCTTTCTTTCTCCCCTCATTTCTCCTTCCTCTCTCCCTCCCTCCCTTCCTTCCTGTCTGTCTATATTTCTGTTTGTTAAGGAAGGGAAAGAATATGAAGTTGAGTGGGAAAGGAAAAGCAGAAGATTTGGGAGGAGGGAGAAGGGGGGAAATATGGTAAAAAAAATACATTTTATATACTTCTCTAATGATAAAATAGTAAAATGAAGGAAAAAAAAGAACTATCTACTTGATAGATATCCTACACAGAGTTATCCTTGCTGTGACTAATACCATGACCAAAAGCAACTTGGAGGGGAAAGAGGTATATTTGGCTTACACGTCAAAATCTCTGTTCATCATTGAAGAAAACCAGGTCAAGAACCCAAAAAAGGCAGGGACCTGGTGGCAGGAGCTGAGTCAGAGGCAATGGAGAAGTGGTGTTTAATGGCTTGTTTCCTTTGGTCAGTTAAGCCTTGGCCAAGCCCTCCCTCCCCATCAATTACTGTTTTAAAAAATTCCTCACAGGCTTGCCTGTAGGCCAATCTTTCAGAGGCATTTTCTCCACCAAGCTCTCCTCCTCTCAGAGGACTCTAGCTTTTGTCAAGTTGACATGAAATTAGCCAGAACAACAGGTATCTGTCTTTTTTTTGTGTGTTCTCCATTTTGTCATAGATTATGCCTAAAGTGACAAGTCAAATTTCAATTATTACGGGGAAAATTAATAGACATCATTTTGTCAAATGCATAGAGGGATTCACATCAATGTTTCAGAAATAATATAGAGGTCATCATAAACTGAGAATTCAACAAGTAACTAGAAAATTTCTTTTCTGTATGCTATTGGAATTGGAAGAATAAGAAGATCTTATTCATATTGGAAGAATATGAAGAAACTTGGTTACAACACTCAAAATCACAGTGTCACAATGTTGTTAGAACAAAATGAATTTCCATAAATATTTTAGACACTTTATTCTGTTTTGTTGTTTGCATCTTAGATGGTCTTTTAATAACAAAAACCCAGAGCCAGATATCAGGGTGAAAGCTGAAAGATCAGAGAAGCAGAGCAAGCCACAGCCAACCTCACCTTGCCAACTCCTCAGCCAATCCTGTTTCCTCAAACTGAAAGCCTCTGAGTCTTCACCCAAAAGGGTCTCAGCTGAACTGCTTTAGTTCCTGTTTCCTCACGTGTTATATACCTTTCTTTGCCCTGCCTTCACTTCCTAGGATTAAAGCCATGTGTGCTTCCCAGTACTGGGATTAAAGGTGTGTGCCACCACTGCCTGGATCTGTTTCCAGTGTGGCCTTGAACTCATCGAGATCTAGATGGATTAAGGGTGTGTGTCACCACTGTCTGGCCTCTATGTCTAATCTAGTTGCAGGCTCTGTCCTCTGATTCTCAGGCAAGTTTTATTAGGGTACACAATATATCACTACACTGTTTGAAAACAGAAAAGGAAGAGACAAAGTTTTATGGACTAGCTATATATTATTTTAAGACTTACTGTAAAATTTTTAAAGGACTGAGCAGTGACTCACATTTAACAGTGCTTATGACTCTAGCAAAGATTATAAGTCCTATTATCACAGTAACTCACCTCCAACTGTATGTAACTCAGGTCTAGAAGACATAGTTTTCTGCCACCTACAGATGCCACCACCCATGTGTATATGTACGTACACATCAAAAAATCTTAAAAATATATTAATTTATTAATCCTTTGATAATTTAATAAAGGCATGTAATGGATTTCATCATATTCACTCCCCACTCTTCCACATCCATCCACCATTTTCACATCTCACATTTTCACACCCTCAATGTCTAATTTGTATTGTCTATATACACCTGGGTGCGGAGTCATCCAGTGGATCTGGTCAGCATATGAGGGACCACACGTTTAAAGAAACCCAGCTTTCCTTCCCTCAAAGCCATCAATTGTAAATAGCTCCTCAGATATGAGTAGGAATTCTTGAGCCTCTCATAATCAGTGCTAGAATGTTGAATGACTTGACTTTGTGACCATCTTGTGCAGACAACCTCAGCTGCTTGAGTCCACGCATATAGTGTCCAGAAAAAGTTTCATTCCTGTGACCCTCAAACTCTGGATCTTGCAATCATTTGAAATTCAGGGAGAATTTTGCTTTATATTGTTTTGTTTGGGCATTTTTTATTTTACTTCATGGGTCTTTTATTTGTGTATTATGGTTTCCAATTTTGTTGTTTTATGAGATAGTTTGTGCCTGTCTGTGTGTTTGTGTTTTTCCTACTTTTTCTTTCTTTCTTTTTTTGTGGAGGGGTTTTCATTATGGTCTGTTTTCTTCTTATTTGCCTGTTTGTTTTCTAAAGAGAGAAAGAAAAAATGGAGTTAGATGAATGGGGATATGGGGAATATTCAGGAGGAATTGAGGGAGGTGAACTCATGATCAGAAAATTTTATATGAAAAATAAAATAGTATATGCACATACAGCCACATATACAGAAATGCATACATATGTTCATTCATATTGATATATACATAATCACCCAACATATACATATATAAATCTGCAAACACTTAGGATATGAGAACAGAAGAAACTCAGTAGCAAGAATGAGATTAACGTGATGGGGAGGCTGGATAGGGGGACAGTAGAATGAAGTGGAGTGTGGTGAATGTCATCATAATACACACTATACTTGAAACAAATAATCTTCATGAAATCCTACACTATATATCATACATTTATACCAATAGAAATACTTCGAATTTAAAAAAGTATCTGGGTTCTGGCTCAGTATAAAATACATGCTCAGCATTTGTGGATTCCTATCTCTAACATTGCAAAACTATGCAAGGAAACATTCAGTGTTGGAGAAATGGTGGGCACACATAGATGGGTGGAACAAAATTTAAAAATATAACAACAGAATATAGTCAATTAATTGTTGAAATAGATACAAAGCAACTTAGTGGTAAAGGCATGGCCTTCTGAAAATATGGTTCAAGACAAATGGGATATCACATGTAAAAAAAAAAAAAACTAAAAAAAAATGGATTCAAGTTTTATGTACTTTCCAAAAGTTAACATGGAGGAGGTTATTTGTATTTAAAACAGAGAGCTATAATAGTGAGAACAAAATCTAGGAGAGCAGGGTACTGTGATCTTTTTGTTATTATATCAAATGCACGATCCAAAAAAGGAAAAAAAAACATAGTATTTGTTTGTTATTATTAATGTTTTTTTAATAGAAAGCACAATTATGATAATGGAATGACAGATCACAGATTATAAATGTTTCTGCAAAATATTTCTAATATTTCCATTTAAAATTATTTTGAATCATTGACATAAAGAATCTTTAAAACTGAACTATTTCCTTAAGTAAAAATAGGCAATTGATCAATAGAAATCTAATTTGGAGGACATGCAGATAGAAGATTCTCAGGATAGTTATCACATCTTGTAATTACAGAACAAAAATTAAAAATAGCAATTACACTACTACTCCACAATAGCTAAGATTCAGGATAACAATCCTGGTGAGAAGACCAAGGAATTCTCATTTTTTGTTGGTGAAAGTTATTTTGAATAGCAGTCAGAGTTTCTTTTAAGGAAATTAGAGTTGGCAACACAAGACAGCAAAAGCACATCTTGCTTTTTTTTTTAGCATGATTTCAAATTTATATATACACAGAAGCCCATGCTTTAATACATACATTTTATTCAGAACCGTAAAACACAGAAGAAATCAAGATGTCTGGTTGGTAAACAGATTAGCTAGTGCAGATAAAAATCAATGGAACACTATTTAGTCATAGTAGTAATAATAATAATAATAATAATAATAATAAATAATTATGAAGCCACAAATTAAAGTTCCAGAAAACAACCTTACCATACATTGAGCATTCTACAAGGCTGATTAACATCAGCAGTTGTTCAAAGTTTGGAATACTGTAAGTCCAGAGTCTAGTAATGGGATTATATCCCTACCAAACCACGGAGCCTGCTTAATGATCAAATGAATTTATTTGGGGGTTAACTTGTCAGGGACCAAACATGAACCATGGAAAAGTACTACTAGGCCAGGGAACAAGCCACAGGCCCCAAACCAGATGCCCCCAAAGATAAAGAACATCCCGCTGTCAGGTAGCATAGCAACAGAACAATGGGCCCTGACCAGCGACTTTATCACCTAACACAACATCCTGCAGCTTCACGACCTGCACGTCCCCCCTCAGCTGCACGTACTGCACATCCTGCACCCCTTTCCTCCTTCCTGCCCCCTCCCATGCTATATAAGCCTTGCTGAGGAGAATAAAATTTGCAGCTTGATCAGAACCCTGTCTTGCTGTCTTCCTTCATGTCTCCTGTCCCTTTCATTCTCTCCCGCAGTTGGGTCGCCCCCGTTGAGACCCTGTTGTCTGGATCATTAACTCACAAGACAGAATAAAGGAATTAATTGCAGGATCCTGGAAGGGTTACACACAGTCCAACATGGTTCTCTGGCAAGCTCTGCCCTGGTCTGTACCAGCATCCAAAACCACAAGGTATCGAAGAGAGCAAGCATACTTGCATCCCAGATCTTAAGGGTCCCCCAGGGGCCATGCCCCAGGGACTTGTACCTCAAGGTCATAGGCAGGTGTAACAGCCTCCTGATACCTCACTAGGGGTGGTGCTTCAGGGCATGGCTCAAACAGCCACCCACTATAGCTTAGTTATAAGGGCAATATTTATCCAGCCCTTCGTTACCTTCCCCTGTACATGACCCAACATTTTTTTTTTTGTGACTATTAGGTAAGTCCTTTCCATTGTACTTCTAGAATATTAGTTTCTACCAATCAGAAATCTTAGATTGTTTTTCAGGTAGTATTTGAGGTCTAAGGTGAGATTGCACCTTGCTTCTGCATTTCATCTACCTGATGTTTCCATCAAGTCATTGAAAAGAAATCTTCATGGTTTTTTGTTGTTTAGTTACTAAACAAACTTCAGGAACTTGTTACAATGTTGGCACATGGAAGTTCCAGCAACCTAAATCTATGCTCGTATGCTGGAATCACATGTTTTGCTCTGGATTGCACTATGTCTTATCCCCTTTGATATTAGAGTTATGTTTGTCTGTTTGTTTGGTTATTACCATCAAAGAACCTTAGGAAACCTAAAGGGACCTTGAATGGTTGTTGCTAAGTGTGTAAAGCAAACGGAGGCCTACTGTGCACTTTTAGACAGGCAATGTTTTCATGAAGACAAACTACGAGCCAGTGGAAAGATCAGTGATTTTTCAGGGACTTCAAAGGAAGGAGGTGCTGCAGGGAAAGTGGAGGCAAGTCAACTGATAGCAAGGCAAATGCAATGCCTGCCATGCCATTTTCAGAACTAGAACCATTGTCCAAAATCTTGAAGAACTAATAAAATATTTCAAAAGAAGAAACTAATGTATTTTTCAATCATAAAATATCATCACGTGTAGATGGATTTTTCTTAGGGGCTCTAGCTAAAAATAAAATGACATGGAGACTTATTATTAATTATGAAAGCTTGGTCAATAGCTTTGGCTTGTTTCTGACTAGCTTTTGTAACTTAAATTAACCCATTTCTATTAATTTGCTTTCTGTCTCATGGCTTTATAACCTCACCTCTATAGTGTCCTTCCTGTTTGCTCTGCATCTCCTGGCATGTCTGCCTTTTTCCCACTGTCCTCTCTACACAGAAATCCTGCCTAGCTATTGACCATGTAGCTTTTTATTAAACCAATCAAAGTGACACATCTTCATAGTGTACAAAAAATTATTCCAGAACAATCATGGTACTAAATTTTATTGATTATTGTCAATAAAATTTCAGAAAAAAATAAATACTATGAAAACAATTTAAACTACAAAAATATTCCTCATACTTCAGCAAAGTTATAGTTAACAAATAGTTTTAGAAATGTTTAGAAGCACATATTTACAATAATGAAAAATTACAGATTTGGGGTACTTCATCTTAAATTTATTAATTTAAAAATCTTAAACAATCCCCCAGATCAGAAAAATAGCTAGAAGTATTGCTATATTTAAGAGAACTTTCTCATTAGAAACTTGTTAAACATATTGTCTCCAAAGACATGAAATATTTAAAAATGTTTTATTGATGAAAAACACAGTATTAGGGAAAGTAGTTCTTGTTAAGTTTAGTCATTGATAATTTTATTCTTCTTGCTCTGCACATGCTGGGCAGTCTGTTCTACAGGAGCCACTCTACAGAAACAATTTTGGTTTATCATTTCCAGTAGGACAGCAACCTAAGATGTCAGATTTAAGTATGTTCTATGTTGGAATCCTGATAAAGTCAGGCTCCCCCATGCCTTGGTGGTGGTGATCGTTGCTATCCTGAGGGCATTGTAAGGTGTTATTATTTCTTGTAGACCAATATGGGATCCTATTCTAGTGCCTTTGGGGCAGAAAATAAGCACTGCATATGTACTTCATTTCTTTCACTGTTTGAAAATACAGCTTAGCTACCTTCAAACTCATTAATTTTCTGGCTCTTCAATGAGACACTGTGTAATATAATACCCAACCAAGATGGAATTATTTTATCTCAGAAGATGAAGAAAAATACTTATGCCATATTGAACTTTTAACATAAACCAACTTCTCCTGGAAATTCTTAATCATTATAGAAAAGACCTGCAGGGAGCCAGCAGACAAGCTATCTCTTAGAAGAATAAATAAAAAGGACAGGTAATTAGAAGTGCATTCAGTTTTCTGTTCAACTGCTCACCATGTTAGCTCAGTATGAGTAAGCAGATCAGAAGGGCAAGTACAGAGGGTCAAGCTGGGCACAGCTTACATCTCAGGCAAGGCATCAGAAACATATTTTTTAATGTAAAACCCTCAAAACCAAATGCAAACATTGCTCTGTTCAACAACTAAACTTAGGATAGACAGAGTTAAGATGATAGAGAACATATAATGGTAGGTGTACATGTGTTAAGCCTCATGTAAGAAAATATACTGGAAATGTCTTATGGTAAATATCTCTTCCTTGTCATTCTCCTACCCCAGATATCCAGTTATTCCCAATGAGCAGCTGTACTCAGATATATTATCATAAAGCCAACTGAACTTCTCAACTTTCCTCATCTATTTTAATGTGCTCTTTATTGCCTCTGTTCTGTTCAAACACCTATTTCTCATGTTTGTCTTAATCATGTCAAATTTTCCAGACAAATTAGACAGATTTGCCCGTGATCATGCTATTTGTACACTGTCCAGCTATATATGTCATTTACATGCTAGCCTAATTTAATGCCTTCTTTCCCCCTTTTCCAAGAAGTTCAATTAAATAAAATTATTGCATTGAAATCCAGTGCTGATTGAATTCTGTCCTATAAACTCAGTCTAGACGGTGTTATAATTCATCAGATACTTAGGTCTCACTGATATTTTCTTTCCTGGTTATTGGTTTAATTTTTACCTGTCTAAACATTTATTTTTGCATTTGGTACAGAAATACCAATTCAATATGATTGTTTTCCTGAGTTCTGTGGAATCATAACTGCAGGTGATAGCTGTGTCTATGCCTCATGTCTCAACTTGAAGCTTGATAAGAACAAGAGGACAGAGTGTTGCTGGACTGTGTTTCCACAATTGCTCCTAAAGAAAGATTAACAGGTTTGTTTCCTGGCCATTTTGTGTTTTCTCTCTATCTCTCTCTATTTGGAAAGAAGAAGTCAGCTGAAACATCCGGAGGACTGAGGAACTCAAGACAATTTTGGCAACAGCAATAAGGATGTAAAGCGATGAGTGAGAGGGAGCAAGTGGCACTGAGGCTAGCTGCCAGGACAACTGTGCACTGTTGACTTTGAGTTATTTTACAATAGTAAGCCACCTGTTTGTCTTTGCTGTCATGCTTGTTACTTTCCAGAGTGAGACATAATCACTGGCATATGCTGCATTACTTACCTGTGGGGAGTAGGAATCAATTCATTTATTCATGTTTTTTCTTGACATAAGAATTGAATATACTTTTAGGTGGCAGTGTGACAACTGGTACAATGCATAAGCATCAGTCTGAGTGATGAGTATAGCCAAGTGTTTCAGCATTCATCATCTGTGTATGAAGGAGCTAGCACAGAGCAGTATACAGGTAATAAAGCCAACTGAAGCCTGGAACATTTCCAGGTATTTCTCAGTACCCAAATTCTCACTTTCTTTTTTGCAGTGGTATCAATAAGAACGTGTAAAAGTAATCCTAAGAGAATAGTAAAGATTAAGCAGAAAAATTAGTACCTTAAACATATATATTTGGTTTCAGCTTTCAAAGTTAGAGACAGCAAACATGAGGACTGCCTCATTTTCTATGAATATGAATTTCAATAAAGCAAATATGAAAGATTGCAAGTGCTGGCCGTCAGGGGCCTACCAAGACAAACAATGTCCTCTGGACATAACAGAACCACGGCACTCATGACCTCACAGCAGCTGTGGTTGACTGCACAAACCCTGCAGAAGATCAAGCCAGTAACATTCTGTCATCAAAAGGAAAGCAATTCTTAAGTATCTACTGTTGATGGACTCTGTGGAGAGAGAGGTGATGGCTTCTGGGAGAGGGGTAGTCCTTTATATTTGGACCCTGTTGGGGTATCTCCAGGAAATGGTCCCACACCCAGAAATTTATAGACAGCACACATGGAAGTAGTGAGATATGAGAGACAGAAAGAGGGAGCGAGAGACCAACAGAAAGAGATAAAGAGAGACACACTTGAGATTAAGGGACAAGATTTTTGGAGAACTAGGGATGGAATTGGAGGGGACAGAATGGGGATAAAGATGTAAAGAACAAAAAGAAAGAATGAAAACTGCCAGTAAACCATAGATCTGACTGATCTATAATGTTCAGCACAATATTAAAAAAGTTTCACTTAATTTGAATGAACTTCAAACTGAACAAAATTAATAAGCATTATATAACCTTTAATCAAGTATTTTTCTTAAGACAAATAAAAAATGAAAAGCCTCAAGAAAAGAGAATAGCAGGACCAAATAGACAATATCATAGTCTAAAAACCAAAGAGAGAAAATTTCAATTTCTTTCAAACTATACAAATGTAGAGATTTTCCTAATTGATAAAGCAACAACCACTAAGCCTTTGCTGTTATTGTCTTTGGTTTCAATAAGAAACTGTGACTGACTCTTTAGCAGCAGTAAACTTTGTTGTAGAATCTCTGTGATAGAAAGAAGTTAGGTAAATCACTGAAGCATATGGAATTATGTCATCATCTGTCAATACCTCTGATTTCTTTCTAGAGACTTTTGCTGTGCACTATAGTATGACTCTACAGACCTCTCATTGAAGCACAATGCTTACAACTCCTTGACTCTTAAATATACAACTGATTCAGTCTATTAACATTTTCAGAAGTGCAAAATTTGGAAACCAAGGTCTGAGTGGATGTTGGAAGTTTCCACACTGTCTCTTGGACCTCCTTTCTGGTACTGTGAAAGACAGCAGTGCACGACACACCCTTACAAGCAGTAGACAGGTTGCCTTTCCAACACCAGCAGTATCTACAGAAAGTTGTAGTGCTGATCAACACCACTTAAATAAGGCCCACTGAGAAGAGGAGAGCCTCTTTCCTGTGGATGATATATTGTGAACCCTAATAAATCTTTCCTGGGGATTAGAGAACAGAACAGCCACTAGATGAGACATAGGGGCCAGACAATGGTGGCACACATGCCTTTAATCTTATCACTAAGGAGGCAGAGGTCTGCCTAGATCTCTGTGAGTTCGAGGCCATACTGGGAACAGAGCCAGGCATAGTGGCTTTAATCCCAGCACTTGAGATCTCATGTCTTTGCTTGGGAAGGACACAGGACTTTAATCCCAGGAAGTGATAGCAGGAAGCAGAAAGGTATATAAGGCATGAGGACCAGGAACTAGAGGCTTTAAAGTAGTTCAACTGAGGCCCTCAGGGCGAGGACTCAGAAGCTTTCAGTTTGAGGATTCATGGAAACAGGATTGGCTGAGGAGTTGTCAAGGTGAGGTTGGGTGTGGCTTTTTCTGTCTCTCTGATCCTTCAGCTTCACTCCAATATCTAGCTCTGGGGTTTTTTTTTTAATTAATAAGACCATTTAGCAATTGATATTACACTTTCCCTACTTACTTTCTTATACATTTTTTTAAATATGATACAAATATATTCCCGCCTTACATTTCCATATACCTCTCCCTGCTTTCCTTCAAATTCATGGCCTCTATTCCATTAATTATTATTGCATGCATATATGTGTTTATGCTTGTATAGTCTTTAATATAACTTTCCCAGTATGTGTAATATTACTTTGTGTATGTTTTCAGGGTTGATTATTTGGTATTGGACTGACTATTGGTGTGCTCTTCCATGGGGAAGATTATTTCTCCCACTCTTAGCATTCTGTAGTTGTCTGTAGCTCTTTGGGTAGCGTTGATGCCCACTAATACTTTGGCATGTCCATTGGTGTCGTCCTTCTTCAGCTCACATTTAGGCAGTCAAGTTGCAGAGACTTTATGGATGAAACTTCTGACATTACTAACAGACATGATCTCATAACACCCTTTCTGATCTTCTGGCTTTTACAATCTTTTTGCTTCCTCTTTGACAATGTTTCCTGAGCCTTAAGTGCAAATGTTTTGTGGGTGGGATTTTGCAACACAACTGTACACAGAGTCATGGATAAATGCTGTCAATTTCTCAATTTTGGTGCATTATTTCACAGACACTTCACAGCAACTAATAAACTGTCTAGTAGCCTGGCTTTTATAGATGATTTTGAGTTACAAAGCAAATATGTGACATTTGCAGCAATCTTTTGCTATCTTCTGTTGTATAAGTTTGTTTAATGTAGAAAGTAGAGACAATATAGCAAATAGGAAAAAAATAGTCTCACATTTAATGAGTTTGCTAATAGGCTTCAGAGACAAGTCCTTGAAAAAAAAAAGTAGATTAGTTATCTTTTCTCTCTGTATCTCGAATCCCCAGTGGACGGGGGAATCCCACAAGGCCTCAGTGCCACACACAAAACGATAGGCAACAGGGAAAGCTGAGAGCAGCAGAGTCTTTATTCTCCAGGGAAGAGCTCACCAATTGGTTGTCCAGTGCCAAATGGTCAGTCCTGAAAACATACATGCAAGTAACATTGCATGGACTGAGTTGTTTATTTATTAATATATGTATATCTATTCAGTCAATTAATAATTAATAATTGATTGCACATGGAATCAAGTAAAAGTGAAGCCATGAATCTGAAGGAGAGTGAGGAGGGTTATGTGGAAAGGTTGGGAGGGAGGGAATAATTAACATAAACTTATAAGCATTTATAAGTAGCACTGCTTTCCTTGTGGTGATAACATCAACCTCTATGATAATTGCAAATATGTCTGCATTCACTTTGAAATAATTAACTGTTAAATTACAATACATCAAATAGTAGGAAGAAACTTCAATGAATCCATGGGACATTATTTGAGCTACCATATGTAAGATTTCTTCATTTAAAATCCATCAACAACACCACATATTAATTAGTCCAAGCAAAATTTTGGAAAGATAGGATATGGATCCTTTACATTTGCTCCCTCACTCCCTTCTTTCTTCCTTCCTTCCTTTTTCCTTCTATCCTTGTCCTGGGGATTTAACAAAGGGCCTTATACATGCTGTGCTAGGCAAGCATTCTTCCAATTGTGTTGCGTTACATTTACCTTAACCAGAAAATATTTATATTGCCTTTTCAGATTAATTTATATTGATTAACACAAATAAAATTTATTTTATTTTTAAATTCATGAACTTTTGTGTATACACATGCGTGTGTGTGTGTGTGTGTGTGTGTGTGTGTGTGTGTGTGTGTGTGTGTGTTTACACTTCTGCCCATGTAGATGTTCAAATAGGCACACACCATGGAATATGTTAATATAAGAGAACAACTTTCAGGTTTTAGTTCTGCCCATCCACCATGTAGGTTCTTAAGTTCTAACTCATGTAGTGAGTCTTGGTGGCAGGTGCCTTTACCAGATGAGCTACCTCTTAGACCTGTATTGTCTTTCAACAGGCAAATGTTAAGAAAACAGGCACTTTCATACCAAGAAATACTATTACCAATACAGGTAGGTACAGTATTTACTAATTTTGGTGCCAATATCCATAGTATCATGGACTCAAGGCTGAAAGGAAATCCCAATAAGAAAGGCTACACACAACAAAATTTCACTTATTTTTTTTTCCACTTAATTCATTCAAGAATGTGATACTTTTTACTATTTTATCATAGGTTAAAGTAGAGTTTTCTCCCAGTCAACATTTTAGAAGTGAATATTTATAAATAGGCAAGTATATTAGATTATCATCTGCCCATGCTCTTCCTACAGCAGTGTATCTCCTACATTCTCCTCTTGACATTACAGGTCAATGTTGCCTGTTTTAGAAAGTCCTTATGGGGCCTTAGCCCCATTTTCTTCTTTAAAGATATGTATGTGGGAGTTTAGTTCATGCAATTGGGGAGGTACAAGGTTGAGGTGAAACTGCCATTCATATGCAAGTGCCCTTAAGTGAACTCATCATCTTAACTTACAGTATCAATTGTGCTGTTCATTATGAACTTTGAGTAATTGTTTTTTTTAAATTAATATATTTTACATCTTTGCTGGAATTTCCCCTCCCTCTTTTACTCCAAATTCCTCCCCCTTCCATCTTCCCTGTGTCCTCCCCACTCTGAATCCACTCCCTGCCCATCTCTGTCCAGTAAAGGGCAGATCTCCGTGAATGTCAACAAATCATGGCATATCAAGTTGCCACAAGACTGAGCACCTCCCCATGCTTGAAGCCATGTCAAGGCAACCTGGTATGGGGAGTAGAGTCCCAAGGCCTGTGAAAGAGTCAGAGATAGCACCTGTTCCCACTGTTAGAAGTCCCATAAGAGGACCAGTAACACACAGGCAAAATGCCCAGGTCAGTCCTATGCAGGTTCCCTGGTTGTCAGTTCATTCTCTCTGAGGCCTCATGAGTCCAGGCCAGTTGATTTTGTGAGAATTCTTATAGTGTCCCTGACTCCCCTGGCTCCTAGAATTTCCTTTCCTCCTTTTCTGCAGGATTCCCCAAACTCGGTCCAGTGTTGGCCACTGTTTTGCATCAGCTGTTTCCATCAGCTGCTGGAGGATTCTGCTCTGATGACAATCAAGCCAGGCATTGATCTTGTCACAGGAGATAGCTAGGACAGATTACATATCTGCTATTGCTAGGAGTCATTCTTGTAGATTCCTGGGAGATTTCATTGGGTTTTTATCTGACTCTGAAATACCACCCTCACTTGCCAGTAGTCTAACCCAGCACTCTCATCCCCCAATCCAGCACCCCCAATGACCTGATTGCCCATGCTTCCTGGAAATTTGCAGGTAAAATTCCAAGATTATAAGGGGGAAAATCCAGTTTGTCACTTTGTGGGTTTCTATTTCTTTATATGAACACTCTGTATTAAATAAGAGGAATTAAATTAGTGTTCATTTTGTTTTTAGAAATGCTCACATAGCAAAATTTTCTTTGGTTCATGAATGTAATGGAGGAGAGACAGAGACAGGGCAGTGCTGGTGAACAAAGCAACTAAAATTCTGTGGAGGAATCTTTTGGAATTACCTTTTTTAAACTCACAGATTTATAATATGCTCTAGGGACTAAGCAATATTTTCAAGTAGAATCTGAAAATTTTGAATACAGCACTAACTAAAGATTTTATTATTGTTGTTGATTAATTTGATTAGTTAATCATTAGTTTTTGAAATTCTGAGGAATATTTCATAATGATTTTGTTTCATTTTGTTTTATGTGTGTGTTTTCGAAGCCATGCTCCTGTGCCGTCCTGGTTAGCCTGGAAACCCTAGACTCCAGCACTTTTCCCACCCTATAGTCTTCTGGACACTGAGACTGCTGATTTACTTCACCTGACATAAGGTTTGAAGCATAATGTTTACTTCAGAAATTTTCTTTGAATCCTGAAGTTCTTTAAATAGGCAGATATATAAGTAGTCTATGAAATTTCCTTGGGAAACCCAAATTTAATGATATTTGTTTCTTTTCCTAATGACACTGTAACATCTGAAGACCACTTTGTGGATAGGATGCACCTTCTATCATACCTAATCCACTGTTTTTGCAGAAGTGCCTTCCATTGATTGCCAGGAGAAACTGATACTCCTTCTTTACTCCCAGTTCAAAATACTATCCACCAATTATATACTCTGAGAAGTTTATGTAATCTTTCTCCCGGGAACATGAAGTTTAAATTTTCAGACTGTACATAGGAAATTCAGTTAGAAACTCACTCTCACACTCTCTGTAATACTTTCATTGGAACAGTGAATACTTTCTGGAAAATTTTATTTTGAAAGATATGCTTCTATTGTTTGAGAAATTTTTCTGCAGTTTAAAATAAAAGGAAATTTGTTTCTGATTATGCAAATTCCCTTCACATCTTGTAAAACTGATGAACAGGTAGAGACAAATGTAACACATAAGAATGTTTTATTTTAAATGGAACAGATGGTACTATTGTAACACTTACTATTAGTAAAAAGTGGTAGGAAAAATGTGGAGTATGAAAATGGAGTCGACAAGTGAGTATAGAGTACCAGAATGCCAACACACAGGAAAGTGCTAGGAAACAGGACATAAAGGTGTTCTCTTCAAAGATATCCTCTGTGTCTAAGCAATCATATAATTATAGTTATAAAATATAATATAACTATATAATCTCAATTTTCAATGAACAAAATCTAATTACTGATTATTTTGAGAATAATATTAGCTGTTGAAAGAAATACTGTTTGTAAACTAAAAAAAGAGGAAGAGAAGTGTCATATACAGGATAAAAAATGTAGGAGTACATAGTTTTCATACATTCACTGAAACTCAACAATTAGGACCACAAAAGAACCCAGAACACCAAAATAGAAAGAACTGAGATCACTTTGCCAATCTCTTCCTTGGCCATATGAGCCTTTAGCAGGGGATACAGCAGAGCTAGCTATGCTATGGCCTTTGATCTCCTCTACAGGACAGAGAGAGTAAATAATATGGCTGATGGTCTCAAGCCTTTGCTTGAGATCCTAGCTACTATGTATGAGGCATTGGGCAGTCTTTATTGTGATACCAGTTATGAGCAGGAGGAGATGTTGATGCATTTCACTAGCTGGAAAACAGAAACACCCACAACTAGTATGGTTGCCGTTTGCCAGCACTTAGCTCAGCTATTTGGGAATATAGCCAAAAGAATTGAAATCACAGGATATTGGAGAAATGATTGTATATTCATGTTCATTTTACCATTATTTACATTAGCATGGATAGGAAAACAGCCCAAAAGCTGCTCATGTCCATTGACAGATGTAGAAAACATGAGATATCCATTCACTGTTAAAATGAAGAAAATCTGAAAATGTAACTCAGTTACATAAAACCAAGCATTACATGATTTCATTCATACAAGACATCTAAAATCAAATAAAAACCCCAAGACAACAGAAGGGAGGCTTCCATAGAGTGGCAGGTGTGGAAGTAGGGGAATGCTTTTGTGGATAGAAAGAAACAGAATGTTGATAAATTGTGGAACTGTGTTGTTAAATGCCATGGTAACAGTTGATAAAATAGTACGGTACACTTAAACTTCATGATGACGGTAGATTTTATATTAACTCTTCTCACCACAGAAAGAACAAAACCAAATAGATGGAAAAAAGGGACATAAGGAAATTGACATTTACAGATTTGAATGAAGATATTTCATTCATTGTTGCTGTAGCATCATGGATACCAGAACATATTCAAATATATCCTTTGAAAAATCAAATACATTCATTCAAATTTATAGCTGCTTATGTCAGTCATACCATAGCAACACTCTGGAAAGTATGAAGACTCTATAAGTGCATCTACCTCAGTTTTAGAAATGTTTCTTTGTGTATTTTCCATTTTCTGGATGTTATATCTCTTTGGTTTTGTGACTATTTAAATGGTAATAACATAGTAAAAAAATAAAGCTTCATGAAGAATCATCTGTAAGAAGAACAGGAAAACAATCCTCGTTCTATCTTAGATTTTAGTACTCAGTGTTCAATGATGTTGCATCATTATAAACTTTATATCTGTTGTTTCTCACTATAACATGGGGGATTTGGTATCAAGCCAAATGTAACTCCCACAAGCAAATCCTTCCAGGTCCACTGTTGAATTCATTTTCTGCTCTCCTCACTGGCTATCATGCTCCTGCAAGCTCAATAAATGCTATAAATCCTCTCACTGCACTTTTCTTATTTCAAGTGAAATATGAAATACTTTTGAGTAAAAAACAAATGCCAAAAATGAGGTGAAACATAAATCGTAGATACAAAGGTGGTGTGTTCTTTGTAGCCCACGCTCATCTGTGTCACAGTTACTGTTTGCTCAGGTTTCTCTGGGATTCTTTTCATGTTCGTCTCCCCTCTTCTCTCCCTAGCTACTTCCAGCACTTCCCTCCCATCCCCTACTTTCTTTCTTTCTCTTGCTCATGCCTCCCTCTCTGTTTCCCTGTTCATCTACTTGAATTTTTCCATCAGTAACTCTCAACTATCTCTATATTCACAGCACTATTTTTGCTTACATGTTTCCCATCTCCCACAAGTACCAGCTGATAAACTGTAAATATTGCCACATCTTCATTATGTATATTACAGCACTTTTGCTGTAAGGTAAAGTGCAATCATGCCATGTCTAATAATTTCTTTCCCTGAACACAAGGGAAAAAAAAGATGCATATGACTCATACTCCAATTACATTTTTTCTTGCATCTTCAGCACTCTTACATTGAAAATTGTGAAGCCTGTTTCCATTCTTAACATTCCATCTGTATTGTAGAAATTTATCTCCTAGATTCTCTAAGATCAGTACACAAATGCTCCCTGTATCATTGATGTTTTACAGATGTTATTTTGTTGTTCCTGGTTCCAAAATTATTTATGAATTTCAGCTTGTCTTACATTTCAGAAAGTAATATCCAAAATGTTAGATATTCAAATATATATGCATATATATTCATATATATATATGAAGGTGATGTAAATGAAATTGCCAAATAACTGGGGAAACTGAGTCCCAAGTGGCCATATCTTGTTACCAAAGCTTCCAACACTGGGATTGGGTTACAACTAATTGTGTAGTTGGCCAAAGGGGTCCCCTGGGAATACCTGAACAACCCAAGGTGTTGCAAAAACTATAAGATACTCTCCACAAACTGAGAGCAGAGCCCCATTGCTGAAGGCAGCATCTACACAACTCATTCAACATGGAGATGTCAAGCTAGTGCCTACAAAAAGCCTTCACCCTTATGTTTCAGCAACTTTTGTACAGGAATATACACTGCTTGCTACAAAAATAGAAATGTGAATACCAAGCCAGCCAAAAAAACTTTAATGATATTCAGCTATACTCATAG
The DNA here is from genome assembly GCF_007827085.1 of Peromyscus californicus insignis. Taxonomy (NCBI): domain Eukaryota; kingdom Metazoa; phylum Chordata; class Mammalia; order Rodentia; family Cricetidae; genus Peromyscus; species Peromyscus californicus. Next base: position 52,525,352 of record NW_026294525.1, read on the forward strand.
ATCAGTGTCTTGTTTAGCCATCATCCCAGAAGCTTCCTCCTGCCGCAAAGGGAAGGAAATATGGAGACTTAAAGCCAGACACAGAGAGTAAGAGACTCTGGAACACTCAGCCATCAATGGAGTTCTCCATCAAATCCCATCCCTCAGAGCTCAGAGGATGTTGAGGAAGAGGAAGTACACACTAAAGTGTCACTGATGGAAATTTAAGGGAAATTGACGTTTTCATTAACAGCCCAGAGTCAATAATGATGTTAACTTGACAGGATGAACACTCAATTTGTTTGAATTGACAGCATTGTTTAAGTGTGGCAATATATTGTGTACCCCAATAAAGCTAGCCTGGGGATCAGAGGACAAAGCCAGCCACTATATTAAATATAGAGGTCAGGCAGTGGTAGCACATGCCTTTAATCCTAGCATTTGGGAAGCAGAGATCCATTTTGAACTCTGTGAGTTCAAGACTACACTGGGAACAGAGATAGGCGTGGTGGCACATGCCTTTAACCTCAACACTAGTAAGGAAGGAAGGTGGCAGGGCACAGAAAGGTATATAAGGCACGAGTAAACAGGAAGTCTCTTGAGCCTGAGGATTTTATAGAGGTAAGAACATGATTGACTTGTCCTGTTAGCTGATCTTTCAGCTTTCTCCCCAACATCTGGCTCTGTTTTTTTTTTTTTTGTTTTTTTTTTTTTTTTTTTTTTTTTTTTTTTTTTTTTTTTTCTCCGAGACAGGGTTTCTCTGTGTAGCTTTGCGCCTTTCCTGGATCTCGCTCTGTAGACCAGGCTGGCCTCGAACTCAGAGATCCGCCTGCCTCTGCCTCCCGAGTGCTGGGATTAAAGGTGTGTGCCAACACCGCCCGGCTGTTTTTTTTTTTTTAATTAATAAGACCATTAAGCAATTTATATTACACCTGGTGCCCCATTTTTTTGGCACAAATTCACAAAAAAAAAAGCCACTTGCCTGTGACCTCAGGCCCAAGCTGCATGTGGCCAGAATCTCCACCCCATGTAGGCCAGAGTCTCTTTGGCTTCTTCTCTCCTGTTGGGTTGTGGACTCTCTCTGGATCTCCATCTCAGACTGCTACCACAATAGGTAGCTGCCTTGAAACCAACTCAGGCTTCTACTGTTCTAAAGAGAAGCAGTCAGCCTCAGATCTGAATCATCATTGTTGGCAAAATTTTTGAGTCAATTAAGATATCTTAAGGGAGAAATTAGTTAAAAGAGATTTTTTTCCCACATTAAAAAATGGGGAACATTTTTACAATAGAGAGTGTTTGGTCTCTGTTTGATGAAAAATTAGGTGGTCTGAAAATAGAACAATTAAATGAGAGGATATTAATGTTAATGGGATAACAGTCTAAGGCTTTCAAACAGCCAACCTTAGTCTATCTAGTAGCCTTGCAGGAACTGCTAAATGCTCAAGGTTATCTATGAGCTGATTGGATTCCTGTGCAAATGTTAGATTTGAAGAGATTAAGGAAGCTATAGTTTCATATGGCATGTATTCTCTCTTTGTAAAGTAGATGTTAAACTCGTGGTCAGCTTATAATTGAATTACCCTCAAGATGGGATACAGCTGTTCTAGAAGCTGGTCCCCACTTATAATGAAGGACATGTGGAAAGATGAGGCTATGATAATTAAACTTGAACTGGGGATGCTCAGGACAGAATGGAAGAAGAAGGAAAGAAAATTGAGTGATTTACAAAAATTGTACAGGACCCAAAAGAAACCTTCATGGATTTCTTACAAAGACTGTTTTGAGCAGCAAATAGAATGATACCAAATTCAGAAGCTAGACACATGATAATTGAATCTTTGGCTTTTGCAAATGCTACTGCACAATGCAAAAGGATAATGAGGCCATTAAAGGCAAGATCAGCACCCTTGGAGGAATGAATCCAAGATACAATTAATATTGAAGCTCATGACCATGATGATGTTTGGATAGGAGAGGTAATTTCCAGAACTTTGAGGAAAAATAGTAATATCATGTGTTTCAATTGTGGTAAAGTAGGTCACCTAAAATTGGACTGTAAATAGGGCATTCCTAGAAACAATGTTTACTCAAGGAATAAATCCAACAGAATGCCCCTCCATCTGAAATATGCAGAAAGTATGGCAAAGCAGATATTGGACTAATGAATGTGAATCAACAAGGGACAGACAAAGTAATCCTTTGCCTTTGTCATCAGGAACTCCCAGAGGGGACTCTCCCAGGCCCCCAGTACAAATTCAGTTCAATTCTTTCCTGTCATCATGGAAGAAACCCCTTCACAGATCAATTAAAGAACTTAATGCCTATTGTAAAAATTCATCCTGCTCAGGGAGATAAAACAGCTATGGAAGAGAGGAGAAAAAATTTCAGGAGAAACCATGAATGAAAATTGATAAAGATTAGATCTAAAACCTCCCCAAATTAAGGCTGGTTTTTGTTTTTGTTTTTCAGGAGAATGAATGCTAAGAAACCTGATGAAAACTGAACAAATGAGACATGTGAAGAAAAAGGACAAATTATCTAGAAAAATTGTTCCAAGAAAGAGTAAATTTGGCCTATTGGTATATCACACATAAATTTCATAAGTCTTCCTAAATGTTAGTTTCTGTGGTTCCCCTCAGACACATAATGCAAATGGTCTTTATGTAGTTCTAGTTCAATTAAAAATTAAAGCTGACTTTGAAGTTGGAGTGTGGTTCTCTCCTTCTCTAAACCCAAGTATGCTTGTTAAAAGAAAATGCAAAATCTTTGTATGTCAGAAGAGCCACCTGATATGGGATAGAAGAAAAAAGAAAATAAAGGTACTATTCTATTGCCACTAATCTCATAATTATTTGGTTTAATTTTGACTCGTTAAACTTTTTGTAAGGTATGAATCTCATAAGAAAATTTATAAGATTTATATATATTAACTTTTGTCATGGTATTAATGGCCATATAGAGTACTAACTAATCCTAGAAAAAAAAAGGCTTTTTATAATCTCCTGTACATGATTTTGGGTTTGAGTCTCTATCAGGTTTCTGCAGTTAACCATGATCACACCTAACACTGACTTTAAAGTCTCAAAAACAATGATGGGGCACCACAATGACAATTCCACTAAGCTGATACACACCACCCTAAGATTGGCTTTGGACTACAAACTGCTCAGGACAAATTTGAGATGGCTAGCTGAGAAGATCCAGCCTCATAGACTACTCACGTAAGGACTTGAAAAAGCCCTGCACTTTCCAATTATGCAGAGACTGGACAACAAATGATAAAGTTACCTCTCTCAGAACTTGATAATTAACCTAAAATTTTCTTTTCATGATCCTCTAAAGATGACTTCACCCCCAGACAGAGGGAAGTAATTTTAAGAACATTATGTCCACATTCCCAAGAGGTGGTGTGGGTGGTGTTTTGGTCGTTCAGTGGGTTTTGGATAATTGTCATTGTTTAGGATGTTTGATTACAAAGGAGATTAAATTCAGGGTTCTTATTAAAAGAAGAAAAGAAAAAGAAAAAAGAGGATATATATAGATATAGATATCGATATATAGATATATAGATAAAAGGTAGATAATTGAGTCTACTCTAATAAAAAATATAGAAATGATAAAATAAAAAAGATTACATAATGCTCTATTAACTTTGAATTTTCCCAGTGCTAATGAGAAAGAAACAATAGCTGTGGAGAGACATTGGATAATAGAAAAAAAAACTACAGATTTAAATCAGCCTATATATTTTAAAGATGTGCTGACCTCAGAATGGAAACCAGGATATGTGTTACATTGGGGATGAGGTTTTGCTTTTGTTTCTATAGGAGAAGATAAGCTGTGGATACCATCAAAATTGATAAAGGTTCAATTTGAATAAAAGAGACCTCTTAATTAGAAGAGGTGATAGTTCATCAACCAATACAACCATCCAATTTAAACTAACTTATACCACTAACAAATGCTTTTCATTTAATCAGATATAACTTGCCAAGAAGGAACCTTCCCAAAGTTAGTCTTGGGGAAAGGTTGTTGTGTTTGTCCTTCAGGAGAATGAAGGCTAAGGAATCCAAAGAACACTGGACAAATGAAATATTTGAAGAAAAAGGATAAATGATCTAGAAAAAAAATGTCCCTAGAAAAAGAGTAAGTTGGTCTATTGGTATATCACATACAAAATTTCATGTCTTCCTAAATGTTTGTTTCTGCTCCTCTATATGAACACTTAACCCAAACAGTCTTTTTATAGTCCCAGTTCAATTAAAAATTAAAGCTGGCTTTGGAGTTGGAGCATGACTCTCTCCTTCTCTAAACCCAAGCATGTTTGTTAAAAGGAAAATGCAAATCTCCATATTGTGTCAGAAGGGCTATCTGATATGGGACAGATGAAAACCAAAATTAAGAGACTATTCTATTGCCACTAATCTCAATTCTTTGGTTCTATTTTGATTCTTTAAAACTTTCATTAAGATATGAATTTTATATTGAAATTTATAAAATATTTCATATATTTATAAATATAAATATACATATACATATATATATATTTAACTTTTGTTATGATACTGAATCTACTCTAATAAAAAGATATAGAAATGATAAAATAAAAAAGGTAACATAATGCTCTATTAACTTTGAATTTTCCCAGTGCTAATGATAAAGAAACAATAGCTGTGGAGAGACATTGGATAATAGAATGGTCATATAGAGTACTAATTCTAGAAAAAAAGGTTTCATTTAGCTGCCTATAAACGTTTTTGTGTTTGAGTCTCTGTTAGTTTTCTGCAGGGAATCATGACCACATTCCTAAGAGGTGGGGAGGGTCATTTATGGTCTTTCAATGGGTTTCGGGATTGGAATAGTTGTCATTGTTTAGGATGGTTGGTTACAAGTTGTTATTTTTAATGGTTAGGAAAAATAAACAAAGCAGAATAGATTTAAGGTCCTTGTGTTTAAAAAAAAAAGAAAAATGAGGATATAGATAAGAGGTAGATTATTGAATCTACTCTGAAAAGAAAAGAGAGGGTATAGACATGATATAGATAAAAAGGTAGATTATTGAATCTACTTTTTTTTGCTCTATAGACCAGGCTGGCCTCCAACTCACAAAGATCCGCCTGCCTCCCGAGTGCTGGTATTAAAGGTGTGAACCACCACCGCCTGGCTTGAATCTACTTTTAAAAGGCAACTACTAGTTTTAAATATTTTACATTGGATTGGATTTTTGTATATTATATACAAATTAAATGTTGATACAAATTTGAGATTGATTTTGTTAGAAAATATTGTACATATATTTCTAATCTTGTTCAGAATATTGTACCTATACAGTTTATTTAACAATGTAATGAAACTTGCTAATCCTCAAATATTATTACTAACTATTAGGATATAAAGAAATGAAGTTAGTAGTTAGACATTACAATCAAACTTGTAGTCATATTAGGTATGTTTACAAGGTCAAGCAGAGATATATTTTAGATAGACAGGTCATCTTCAAACCCTTCAGAGAGCTACAAAATATGGCATTTAAGACGTTTTAATAATACAGATTTTTTTTCTTTTTTTTAAATGACCATGAGACATGTCTTCTCCCGACCACACCAATCTACTTCAGAATACATATGGGCATTGAAAAAACTTCATATGGAGTTAACTTTCATTGTGGCAAAAGTTAGCCACTGGGCAAGAAAGTGTCCTCACATCAATGTTGACAGTAGTCTGTCCAAAATGGACAAGCAGTACATCAAACAAAGGACTACTGATCCTTATCAAGACAAGTGCTGTTGCTGCTTTGGCAACAGGCATCCTCTGATGCCAGGACAATATGGCACCATCCCTAAAGTGTCTTTGTAGTCCAGAAAAGGTACAGTGCTCCTTTGAAGGCAGCTGATCAGGCATTGGACAGATGGCTTCCAGTGTGCAGTGGAACAGTAGCTGAAACAATTATTCTTGTAGGATTAACTAGGCTCATGGAGTCTAATGTCTGAATGGTAGACTGGCATTTAGTAAAGTGGTGAAGCCACCAACAAGCCAAGAAGAATGGGATGCCAAGATGAAGCCACCCACAAGTCAACTAGAATGTGAAGCTGAATTCCCAAAACACCAGCAATTTCCTGAATTTAAAATCCTGAATCATGACATGACACTGGCAGAATTCAGGTTTATCTGGTAAATGGAATACTCACATCAAATGTAAGGTCGAGCTATAGACTTGTGTACATCCTACTTTACAAATTAATCTGTCACATATGCTAAGCCTGTCGGCCGAAGATGATGCAGAGAAACCCTGGGTGACTGTCTAGGCTGCCGGCTCTTTCTGTCATAACTCATATTTTTTTAAAACAATTCGTTTGCAGTTCTTATTTTACTAGGTAATATTATTTCCTTCTTGGGTCTCTGAGGGAGTTGAAGATTAGATAGTTGTAGTTACAGTTTTCCTTCTTAAGAAATTCAGAAAAGAAACTCACTAAGAGTTGTTAAGTGTATAAGTTTGAAAGACATCATAACATAGTTTTCTATTGGTAATATGAGATAGGATAGTAAGTGAATTAGGTACATTTTGGACTCACCAAAATAGAATAAATAATGGAATATTTTCTCTGAATTTGTCAATTGTAAATGGACTAGACATTTTTGATGTATTTATTGCTTGTATATATTGTATATAGTTATTGTACTTATTGTATATAGTTTTTCTTATATTAGTTATAACCCCCTTTTGTTATTTTAGACAAAAATAGAGGAAATGTGGTGATATATTATGTACTCCAATAAAGCTTTCCTGGGGATCAGAGGACAAAGCCAGCCAATATATTAAACATAGAGGTCAGGCAGTGATAGCACACACCTTTAATGTTAGCATTCAGGAGGCAGAGATCCATCTGGAACTCTGTGTGTTCAAAGACAATGCTTTTGAACTGAGCCAGACATGGTAGAATATGCCTTAATCCCAGCACTAGGAAGGAAGGAAGATGTCAGGACTCAGAAAGGTATATAAGGGGTGAGTAAACAGGAAGTCTCTCACTTGAGGCTGAGGATTTCATAGAGGTAAGAAGGTGACTGGGTTGTTCTGTTTCTCTGATATTTCGGCTTTTACCTCATTATCTGGTTCCAGGTTTTTTATTAATAAGACTGTTTAGCAGCACATGTTACACTTAAGGTTGTAGTTTTTATTCTATTGTTAAAAATGAAGCAAAAACCTTTCAGCTTAATTGACAGTCCTGTATTACTCGCTGCCAGATATTTGATTGCTGGTATTATTTTACTGGTTTTTTTGTGAGACTTTATGTACTTTTGTGTTAATTTGATTCACAAAGAATAATTTTTTTCTCTACTGAAATAATAAGAGAAGGTGGAAGATGGCTGTTAATTTCCTGTAGAATTGTCCTTTCTGAAAATCTAACTGGACAATGATGTAATACGTGGAGTGTGCGTGTATGTATGTATGTCTGTCTCTCTGTGTGACTTTGCATCTGTGTGTCTCTGTGTATGTACACTCCTATGTATATGAGCAAAAAAATGTATCCCTATAGACTACCTTTTAAAAATTCTTCAAGAAATTCATGTGTATCTACAATGTGTTTTGATTATTCCCTGCTCTAACTTCCCCTCTAGTTCTTCCCAAATATCCCACCAATCATTCTTCCCAACTTCATGTCTTTTCAACTTCACTGAGTGCAAATAGAGATGTACGTATGTGCAGCTGCGGACTCCACCCCCTGTGCATATGGGAAACACAAATTGGTTTCAGTGGGCAACTAAATTAAGACAGAGTTCAGAGGAAGACGTGGGGTCCATAAGAACCTGAAGGTAGAGACTGTAGATAGATATGACCAAAATACACTGTTTACATTTATAATTTATTTTAAATTTTACTTAGTCATTATTTTAAGATGTAAATCTGTAATTAAGTTAAATTACCATAATAACCTTACATTTTCTTTTCAGCTACTGTGAAAATTCTGTAATGAGAGAATTCAAAACATTTTAAATAACAAACATGAAAATATGTTTATTCTTTCATATTCAGTGGCATTTCAAAGTTTTTAGTGGAAATACAATTTTACATGTAGGAGAAATATACAGTACCTTTGTTCACTTTTAAAGACAATTTGAAACTGATGGAGTTATTTTGGAGATGCTGAAGTATCATTCACCTTTTTATTGCTCCAATTTTCATCAAAGTATACATTCAGTCAATGAACAAATATCAAATTCAAAATTTTATTACTATAAATAAGTATTACCAAATAAGTATTGTTGTTGCCTCAGTGAATAAATTTGGTGGCTTTTTTTTTGAGACAAGGTTTCTCTGTGTAGTTTTGGTACCTGTCCTGGATCTCATTCAGTAGACTAGGCTGGCCTCGAACTCACAGTGATCCGCCTGGTTCTGCCTCCTAAGAGCTGGGATTAAAGGCATGTGCCACCATCACCCAGCCAAATTTGGTGTTTTGATTTTAAAAAGTATTTAAAAATGAGAAGATGAAAGTTCAGTAAATACTTATTATGTATATAAAAGTAAGAATTTGATACAATAATTTATATAACCATTTAGAAATATAAGTATAAATTACAAAATAAATCATTACAATGTTTATTTTATGCATTATGTATGTGGTGCTTTTCCCAGATAAGATTCATATTTATTACTATAATAGTCACATAGCAGCAGACCTTGAAACTTAATTGCTTTCATGTGCTTCTAAGGTCTCTTTTTACCACTTCAATGATTTAAAGATGTGTCCTACTTGTAAATGTGTGCTTCTGTCATGCTGTTCATATGAAATCATCATCTGAAACAATTCTGACTGTACTTTATCAGTACATAGATTCAGACCACATCTCTAGGTTCACTAAAATTTTGTTTAGATATACATATAAACATAACCCATGATTAGGTTGCTTTTGTTTGTTTTATTTTGAAATTCTGTCTCCTGTAGCCCAAGTTGAAATCAAACTCACCACCTATCCAAGGATGACCTTGAACTTCTGAACCTATAGCCTCCACTGATGCTCAATCCAGATTAGTCTTAATAATAAAAACCCAAAGTCAGATATTGGGTAAAAGCTGAAAGATTAGAGAAGTAAAGGAACAGCCACAGTCACCTCTTACCTCTCAGACTCATCAGGCTCAAAAGGGGCTGAACTCCTATCTCTGCCTTTCCTTATAACTTCTCCTCTCTGTCCAGCCATATCATTTTCTGTCTCCAGTCTGTATAGACTTCCAGACCTTTATGGTTAACTAGTAGCTAGTTTCACACTCTGATCTTCAGGAAAGCTTTATTTGTCAGAACACAAACAAAATATCACCACATTTTCCCCTTTTTGTCTAAAATAAAAAGAGAAGTTTATAACTAACAGAAATATATATATATATATATATGTACAATAACTATATATAAATATATACAGGCAAGAATTACATCAACAATGTCTAGTTCATTAACATTTGACAAATTTAGAGAAAATATCCCACCATCTATCTTATCTTGGTGAGTTCAAAGGGTTGTACCTAATTCACTTTCTCTCCTAATTTGAATTACCAACCCAAAACTATCTTTTGATGTCTCTCAACCATATACATTTTACACCTCTTTAGTGAGTTTATTTTCTGAATTTGTTAACAATGAAAAGTATAACTATAACTATCTAGTCTTCAACTCCCTCAGAGACCTGGGAAGGTAATAATATTATCTCAGTAAGCGGGAAGCAAAAACAAGTGACTTCGAAAAACTGAGAAATGACAGAAACAGCTGACTGCCTGGACAGTCACATAAGGTTCTTCTGTAGCATTGGGGCATTGATCATCATTCTATAGGCTTAGAATATCTGACAGACCTTTCTGTGAAGCAAGATATTCTGAAGGGCTGTCCTATCTTGTCTTGGCAATTTTCAGTAGTCACTTTAATTTGAGTCTTGATTGTCCAACAAGCATACTGTCTACAGTTGAGGCAAGGACACTTTCTTGCTCAGTGGCTAACTTTTGTCATAAAGATAGTAGACTCCATATGCAGTTTCTTCAATGCCCATCATCTTCTCTGAAGTATAGTGATGCTGTCAGGAGCAGACATGATTCATTGTCATAAAAAAAAGGAACCCATGTTATTAAAACATCTTAAATGCCATATTCTTTGGATTTCTTAAGTGTTTAAAGACCACTGGTTTACCTAAAATATATCTGTTTGACTTTGAAAACACACCTGACATGACTACAAGTTTAATTGTAATAGATGACTAACTACCCACCTACATTTCCTTATTATCCTAAATAGCTTAAAATAATAACTTTCAAGGACTAGAAATTTGCATTACATTGTTAAAAGAACTGAATAGGTATAATACCTTGAACAGGATTAGAAATGTATGTACAGTATGTTCTAGCAAAAAAAACTCTCAAATTTGTATCAATATACATAAATCCATATCAATGTAAAATATATAAAACTAGTAATTGCTTTTTCTGTTTAAAAGTAGATATAATAATCTACCTCTTATCCTATCATTTCTCTAACATATGTACAGTATAACAAAAATAACCTCAATTTGTATCAATATACAAGAATCCAAGCCAATATAAAATATTTAAAACTAATAGTTGCTTTTTTGGTTTAAAAATAGATTCAATAATCTACTCTTTTAGCCTATTGTATCTATGCTACATTATTTCCTTTTCAAAACAAGAACCCTGAATCTAATATCCTTTGTTCAACTTTTTCCCTGACCATTACCAATATTGGCTTGTAACCAACCACTGTAAACAGTGATGAATATACATAACCCATTGAAAACCCAAAAACCATCCACCCAACCGCTTGGGAATGTAAGCCTTATATTCTTAAAATTACTTTCTGTTGTTTGTGGGTGATGACATTGTCAGGGGCCCCTTCAAATTATTCTGAGTAGTTTGTAGTCCAAAGCCAATCTTTAGGTGGTGTTTGTCAGTTTAGTGGCGTTATCATAGTCCTGGTAGAACCATCAGTATGGGGCCCCATTTTCCTTTTGCAGACTTCAAAGGTCACTGGTAGACATGGCCATGGTTCATGGCAGAAAGTTTAAACATTTGAAATATCATTTGCAGAAGAACACAAAGAGGTTAAGGTCAATATTTGTTATGTACATCCAGAGTACAAATCTTAATTCCTAGTTATTTAATAGAGACTCAAACCTGAAGTCATGTGCAGGAAGTTAGATGAAGCCTTTTTCTAGAATTAGTACTCTATATGACCATTAATATCATGGCAAAAGTTTAATGTATATATATTTTTATGTATATATTTAATGTATACACACAGACACACACATATATATGTATATATTATAAATTGTGAGATAATATTTATACATAAGGAAAGCTTTAAAGAGTTAAAATAAGCCAGGTGGTGTACAACTTTAATCCCAGCACTCAGGAGGCAGAGCCAGGTGGATCTCTGTGAGTTTGAGGCCAGTCTGATCTACAGAGTGAGATCCAGGATAGACACCAAAACTACACAGAGAAACCCTGTCTCAAAAAAAAGAGTTAAGTCAAAACCAAAGGATTATGAGATTAGTGGCAATAAACTAGTCCCTACATTTTGGTTTTTCTTCTGTTCCATATTAGTTAGCTTTTCTGACATGAGACAAAGATTTTGGATTTCACTTTAACAAGCATGCTTGGGTTTAGAGAATGAGAGAGTCACACTCCAGCCCCAAAGATAACTTCAATTTTCAATTAAACTGGGACTACAAAAAGACCATTTGCATTATATATCTGTAGAGAAAGGCATAAATAAACATTTGAGAAGATTTATGAAATTTTATCCTGTTGGAGGTGTGATATACCAATCGGTCAATTTACTCTTTCCTTGGGACATTTTTTTTCTGTATGATTTGTCCTTTTTCTTCACATGTTTCTTTTGTTCAATGGTCTTCAGATTCCTTATCTGAATGTTTTCACTCTCCAGAAAAGACAAAACCAAAACTGTGCCCCAACCCTAATTTTGTGAGATTCCCTTCTAGCAGGTTTTATCTGATCAAATGAAAATCATTTGTTAGTTTTATAGGTGTGTTTTGATTGAACAGTCATGCTGTTCGATGAACTACCACTTGTTCTAATCAAGCGCTCTCTCTTGTTCAAATCTAATCTTTATCAATTCTGATGGCATCTATAGGTTTTCTTCTCCTGTGGAAACAAAAGCAAAACCTCTTCCCCAACATGACACATACCCTGGTTTCCATTATGAGGTCAGCACATCTTTAAAGTATATAGGCTGATTTAATTCATTAAGTTTTTTTCTATTATCCAATGTCTCTCTGCAGCTGTCATTCCTTTCTCATTAGCATTTAGAAAATAAAGATAATAAAGCATTATGCAATTTATTTCTGAGAGTCTTTATTATTCCTTTCTTTTTATATTTTACAGTTTGATTTGTTCTTTCTATAACTGCTTGCCCTGTAAGATTATGTGGTATGCCTGTAATATACTTTATATTGTGTTGTGCAAAAAACTATTTCATTTTACTAGAGACATATGCTAGAGTATTGTCACTCTTAATTTGTACAGGTGTACCCATGATGGCCATGACTTCTAATAAATGTATGATTACAGAATAAACATTTTCAGAACTCAAAGCAGCTGCCCATTGAAATCATGAATAAATACCTATGGTATGATGTGCATATTTTAATTTTCCAAATTCTGTAAAATGAAACACATCCATCTACCAAATTTCAATTCTTTGACTACCCTTTGGGTTATTTCATGCATGTAGTGGAGTTTGGTTATATAATGAACAAATGGGACATTTCCTTATAATTTCCTTTGCTTCTTGCCAAGTGATGGAAAAACATTTTTTCAAACCTTTGTACTTACATGGTATTTTTAAATGAAATTCTGAGGCCTCTAGCACATTCTTCATTAATAGTTAATCAATTTCATCATTACTTTGTGTTAAAGGGCCTGCTAGACTCCTTTGGGATCTAATATGTGTTATATATGGGATGATTTTTACTTCTGATTATTTCTAAATATATAATAAAGTCAATTCCATATCATTTGGTATAAATTCAGCAGTTTCAATATGCAAAACACTCTTTCTGCATATTGAGAATCAATAATGATATTAATAGGTTCTGAAAAATCTAATAATACCATGAGAACAGCATGTAATTCTGACTTTTGAACATAATCATAAGGGCTTTGAGCCACTTTATTCAAATTTCTTCATTTATAACACACCTTTCATGATTTGCTTTTATCAGTATGGAATGTAGGGGTTCCAAAAATTGGTGTTCCCCATACAATGTGGGGAAGGATGCAATTAATTCTCTTTATAAACTGAATTCTCTTTCTTTGGGGATATTTGTTGTTAATTTCTCCCCCCAAAATTACTGTAATTTCTTTGCCAATATTCATTTTCTGCCCATAATGAGTCAATTTCAGCATTAGTGCAAGGTACTACAATCTCTATTTGACTCCATTCCTGCTAATTGACAAAGTATCAATTTTCCTCTTATAATAAACTTAGAAAACTTTTCCACATAAGTTTTAAATTTTTTACTCTGTTTATGTGGTAAAAAGATCCATTCTAAGATAATATCTTCTTGCTGCATTAAAATTCCTACATATGTAGGAATATGTAGAGGGTAAAATAACCAGAATGCCATCAAGCTCCAAATGCAAATGATCTACATGTGCATACTGTAATTTCTTTTCCAGCAAATCCATTTGTCTCTCAGCTTCAGGTGACAATTCTCTTGTACTATTTAAGTTCTTGTCACCTTTCAAGGCTTGAAACAAATTACTCAGTTCTTGAGTTGTTACTCCACTAGTGTGCCATGGATAGATAATGTCTTTCAGCAATTTCTGAAAATAATTAAGAGTAAGCAGTTGTTCTCACCTGACTTGTACCCTTTAGGGTTGAATATTTTGTAGATCTATTTTGTATGCTAAGTAATTAATAGCATCTCTTCTTTGTATATTTTTTTTCAGGAGCAATTTTTGAACCCCAACAAGGCAAAATTTTCTTTACTTCTTTCAACATTTTCTCTAAGGTATCTATATTTGAAGTAACTAGTAAAATATCATCCACATAATGGTAAGCTGTAGATTGAGGAAACTACTTATCATTTTCAATGGCTGTCATACAAAATACTAGTACAGGGTAGGGCTACTTAACCTTCCTTGTGGGAGATCCTTCCATTGATATCTCTTAATATGCTGAGAATTATTATAATTAGGCACTAGGAAGCCAATTTTTTCTCTATCTTTTTTCTTGTAAAATTATAGTGAAGAAGCTGTTCTATCATCCAGGGCAGTATGGTTTCTTACAATCAATAGACATTAGGTTATTTAATTGCACTAGGAATGAATTCCTGCATGGTGACAGGGACTAAACACAATTTGACATGCTGGCCTGTGAGAGCCCCCCGCCCCCAAGATATTTCCAGATGGCAAAGGGTTACCTTGTCTGTCCCTTGTTGATCTACACTCATTGTTCCAATGCCAGCCTTTTCAAACCTTCTACATACTCCAGAATGGAAGGGCATTCTGTTTGGATTATTCTCAACAAAACATTGTTTCTAGGAATGTTCTACATACAATCCATTTTTAGGTGACCTTGTTTACTACAATAAAAACACTTGTTATTTTGATATTCCTTCAAGCCTCTGGAAATTATCTCTCCTATCCAAGCGTCATTATGGTTATGAAATTCAATATTGACTGTATCTCAGATCTATTCCTCTACTGGTGCTGATCTTGCTTTTAAAGATCAATTAGCCTTTTGCATTATGAATTAGCACTTTCAAAAGCCAGAGATTCAATTATTATTTGTCTAGCTTCTCAATTTGGTATCATTCTATTTATTGTTGAAGTCAAACTTTGTAAAAAAAAAATCAGTGTAGTGCTTTTTTTTTTTGGCACTGTAAAACTTTAGTAAATGATTTCATTTTCTTTCAGAATTATTCAAACCTGTCCCAATCATTCAAAGTTACTGCATGGCATAGAGCCAGGTTGTAGTCATCATATAGAAATATATATATAATTTGTTCTTGGGAGATTTCAATAACTCTACCCCTACTTTGGTATTCAATGGTCCTAGCCTCAGAGTTCCACCAGGTCCTCCACTGCAATTGAGTACCAGGCTTCAATATGGCTGTAACCAAGTTTCTAAGGTCTTGTGAGATAATTATGTAACAAGCTGACCACGAATTTAACATCTGCTTCACAAACAGTGGGTGTATAGCATATGAGACTATTGCTTCTTTAAATCTCCTCAAATCTAACATTTCCACAGAAGTCCATTTGTCTCTTGAATAGCCTTGGGGCTACCTGTCATTTGGAAGTTCCTGTAAGGTGACTGGATAATTTAAGGTTGGTTGTTTAAAACTCTCTAAACTTATAATGTAATGCTGAGGTTGATTCTCCTTTAAATACCTGTGTCTTGGTCCTAGTATCTCTTTACTCTGTTTTAATAAGTTTTCTAAAATTTTTATCTTGGCATTCATATTAACCAACTTTTTTAGAGATAAGACAAGAATGATCAAATGGATAGTTTATAATTGACATTACATAAATGTAGCTAGAGTTTTCCTGCCTGGCCCACAGTCAGGACAAATCTCTCTCACCTGCCAGTCCCACAGCCACTCAGACCTGATCAAGTAAACACAGAGACTTATATTGGTTACAAACTGTATGGCCGTGGCAGGCTTCTTGCTAACTGTTCTTACAGCTTAAATTAATCCATTTCTATACCTTGCCACATGGCTCGTGGCTTACTGACATCTTCACATGCTGATTGTCATCATGGTGGCTGGCAGTGTCTCTCTCACTCAGCCTTCCACTTCCCAGCTTTATTCTCCTCCTTGTCCCACCTATACTTCCTGCCTACCCACTGGCCAATCAGTGATTTATTTATTGACCAATCAGCAACACACTTGACATACAGACCATCCCACAGCACTTCCCCCCCCTTTTTTTTTTTCAAAAAGGAAGGTTTAAACCTTAACAAAATAAAATTACATATAATTTGGGAATTTGGGCATAGCTTCTCTTACTACTTCCTGCTGGAGGGGGGGCACTGTATCTTATGGGGACACAAAGAAAATTTTAGAATTATTATTATTATTTTAATATTATAATTTTAGAATTTATTATTATAAAATTAGAATTAGTCCATGAGGGTGTATCATCTGAGCCAGTTGCCTTCAAACCATTCTGGATGTTGGATCATCTGGGCCTTGGTGTTATCAGAGACCTTTCAGGGGGTTTTGACTGGTCAAACCTGATGTATCTTAACCTGGAACAAATCCATAGCCTTTGGCTTTTTGTGGGAATAAAAGCAGAGTCTCCTTTCCAAAGCAACACATCCTTATATCCAAATTTTGAAGTCAAGGTACCTTTAAAATATACATATTGGTTTAACTTAACAGCTTTTACAATCAAATGTTTTTCTGCAGTTAAAAATCCCAAAGACAACACAATCCAGATTCTCTGTGTAATATTCATCTTTACATGACTTATTTTTATATTAATTTTACTGTATCTTTAAAGACTTTATTTTTTAAAACTATGTATTTGTTTCTATAACTGTATATATCACCTTTTTGTCTCTTTCAAGCCTACGTATATTTTACACACATTTAAACTATTATATCTGAATCTGTCTTATTGTGAATCTATTGCTTTAAACTGCAGCATTTGTAAGACTGAAACGCCACTATGGCTGCTGGTTCTGCCCACCTCAGCTTCCCAACATGGCTATATTTACCAACAGCTCTGGGAGCTATCGTGGGTCTATGCTTTTATCCAAGCAGTGTGTAGCCCAGAAACCTCTTTTTCTGTTTTGTACTAGCAAAGGCTAAATCCACCACGCAGCTTAATGTGCCACTTGCAGAGACCTCATTCCCACCATACTGCAGGTCGAGCGCCCACACTAGGAACCCGCCAGTAGCTCAAACCGGCAGCTGCTGCCCATTTGAGAGAAACAATTAGGAACTGTTTTTTGCTCCATTTTAGAATCTTTTTTCTCAGTTTTTAGATGGAAACTCTTGCCCCACGTTGGATGCCATTTGTAGCTAGAGTTTTCCTGCCTGGCCCACAGTCAGGACAAATCTCTCTCACCTGCCAGTCCCACAGCCACTTAGACCCGACCAAGTAAACACAAAGACTTATATTGGTTACAAACTATATGGCCGGGGCAGGCTTCTTGCTAACTGTTCTTACAGCTTAAATTAATCCATTTCTATACCTTGCCACATGGCTCGTGGCTTACCGGCATCTTCACATGCTATTTGTCATCGTGGCGGCTAGCAGTGTCTCTCACTCAGCCTTCCACTTCCCAGCTTTATTCTCCTCCTTGTCCTGGCTATACTTCCTGCCTGGCCACTGGCCAATCAGTGATTTATTTATTGACCAATCAGCAACACACTTGACATACAGACCATCCCACAGCACATAAATCCCATCTAACTTAGTTATCCTCACATTTTATTGTTTCATTTTTAAAGCATCCATTGTGTAATCATACAGAGGCCTAACCAGTTTTCTACTGGTTCTGACTCTAGCAAAGTCAGCATAAAGATGTATTAGAGTAAATTTCCTAGTATCAAATTGCCATGGATTTTATATGTTATACTGGAGTGATTTGTATGGCACAGACAAATACACAAGTGAAACCAATGTAACATTTCACTGTTGCCAGTGTTTCAGTATACACTTTGCAATGTACTTATATTTTAATATAGTACAAAACTGAGATGTTAGCACCAAGCACTGTTAAGCATATTCACAGTCATGGGGATAGCCTCTATAATGACCATAAATAAATATACAACATTCAATCATAGTTATAGAGTGAAAATAATATTAGTGCTACTTAGCTAAATTTCCTTCTGTGGAAGTTTGTAGAGCTCTCTAAAACTCTCTGACAACTTACTATTTATTACTGATCAATTGCAGACCATCTTTTGAAGTAACTATCATTCCCTTAATATTTTTCTGTGTCATCTTATACAGAAATCTAGCTCTTTTTTAAATATTAGTTATTGACCCTTGACAATATTTTGAACTGTTGTAATGAATTGGGGGGAATCACACCCCCTGGGAAAAGAACATTATGTCTTTCCATAAAAACCCATACCTAGAGTAATTAATTAGATCCACTGTAAACATTTTCTCTAGAATAGAATTGCAGCTATCAGTTGGATCTCTCAACTTTTTAAATCTGCATAAAATATTTTTAGCATTCCTGTTTCATCTTTGTCTCACTAAATATGTTTGGTTGCTTAGGAAAAGCACTGTAGTGGTTATCTCCAAATTGTTTAGTTTAACAATAAAATTAATTTCTAATATTAAAATTAAAATGATACTTTACACAAAATAAAGTAAAATATCCTTTATTTCACTAATGACAGTTTGAACTTTCTACATTTTTTATCTGTTGTGACCTGCCACACAGGACTTTTGTTAATGAGACACATATGCAGCCATCCTTGAATGGATTGTTTGTCTCAAGTTGTTCAAGTTCTTCATATATTCAGTAAGAAAATGATTCATTTTGCGTCTGCATTGGGAATCTCTCTCTCTCTCTCTCTCTCTCTCTCTCTTTCTCTCTCTCTCTCTGACAAAGGGTTTCACTATAAAGCTCTGGCTATCCTGGAGCCCACTATGCATACTAGGCTAGCTTTGAACTCATAGAGATCTGATTTCCTCTATTTTCCCAGTGCTAAGATTAAAGGTGTGCACCATGACACCCAGCTACATAGAGAATATTTTTTATGTGCATGTATTCCTTTGAACTCTCTTAACCCTATATTGTGATAGAAGGCTTTTTGCTAATCTGTCATTTATCATGTTGTGGTTATTTTTTCTCTAATCGTAACTGAGAAGCTATGTTTTTCTAGATTTAGATTTTTAACTATTTTTCTTTGACAGTTGATATTTTAAAATTCATTTTTCTTCTATAAGATAGAGTTTGTTTAAATGATTTATCTGACTCTGGCAGCAATTACTGATAAGTTTTTTCCTTAACTCATTTGTTTTGATTCTTTTTTTTTTTATCTGTTTTTGTTTTTGTTTTTTTTTTGTTGTTTTTTTGTTTGTTTGTTTGTTTTTCGAGACAGGGTTTCTCTGTGTGTAGTTTTGCGCCTTTCCTGGAACTCACTCTGTAGTACAAGCTGGCCTCAAACTCACAGAGATCCACCTGCCTCTGCCTCCCGAGTGCTGGGATTAAAGGTGTGCGCCACCACCGCCCGGCTTTGTTTTGATTCTTATGGCAGGAATCAATTAGTCAGTCTTATAAGCCTGTGAAGTTAGCTTTGCCCACAATTCTTTCTTCCAATGATATTACTTGTTTATTTTTATGACATACAATTTTGATAATAACTCTGTATTACATTTTGAAGCCCAGATAATATAAAACTTAAATATTATTCTTTGATGTGAAGATAGTAAATGATATTTTTTGCTCATATATATATATATATATATATATATATATATATATATATATTAACCTGAACATTTACTTTAGACATATCTTCATAAATTTTAATCAGAAAAATTAAAACTATAAAAGAATGTCATAAATTGATGTTATAAGTCCATCATTATACAATTAATAGTAATTTTTTTAAGTAATCAGTTGGGATGCAGAGATCAATGCAAACATCATTATTTTTCACTACTAAAAGTAAATAGTTGAGATGCATAAGTACCATTATTGCTACTACAGAAAAAATACAGCTACTGGGCTTTTCTGATTTTTATTAAACACAGCAAATAATTGGAAGCAATCTACTTGTTCATCAACAGATGTGTGGATATTTATTTTTCTGAAATTATCCTTTTTTGACAAAATGCATGACTTCTAGTAAAGAATTTTAAACCAGTCTCCCAGGACTAGAAGACTGGTGTCACTAAGATATCCTTTTGTCTTTGTTGTCTCAATGACATATTTACTCAAGATAGGAACTGTACTGCTACTAATATGTTCTAAATATACAGATTATCATTTATTTACATAATTGTTAGAAATCATAAGTGAAGCCATTTAAAATTGGGGTATTTCTTGAGTGATTTTGATTTCCCTTTCCTAAACTATGCTTGAGTTGATATAGTATTGCCATCTAGTTAATTATTCTTAAGGACATGGCAGAGAGTGTTAGCTGTCCTTGCAAGGGCACAGAATTGGCCAAGTCACAAGTAATGCTCCCTACTCAGCATCTCCATGCTGTGCATCTGAAGCTGTGTAGTTGAGCAGAAAAGCCAGAGGTAGCTTCTCATTCTGATTAGACATGTTTCCCTCTTAATCTTCATTCTTGTATTGTCTTTCAATTATTTTTTTTATTTGACAGTTTTTAGTACAATAATCATTTTAGTACAATAATGCATTATTCTTTAGAATGACCGAGAGGCTGGATCTTGCAGAGGTTTTGTTGAGTACAAGTTTAAATGTGATAGTTATTTCAACTTTTCAGTTTCTATACCAAACTCCTTTGCAACACAATCAATATCTTTAAAAGATTAAACTCCATTTCAACAAGTGAATGTGAATTTTCCATTTGAGGAGTTTGGTCTCTACATGCACTGATCAATTTAGTGGTGTAAAATTCTATGACAGGCATTAATGGTCTTATATCTTATTAGTCTCATCCTACTGCCTGAAATTCTCTCATCTGAAAACATATGTCCTGGATACCATATGATGTTATTTTATACAGCTTTGTGATGGCAACAGATTTCTGACCATAAGAAAATAGCCTCTTAATTCTCCTAGATATTGTGTAAAACGGATCTTGTCATGGCTGGAGAGAAGACTCAGTGGTTAAGATTGCAAACTGTTCTTTCGGGAGAAAGAATTTGGCCCCCAAATCCAAGTAAAGAGGCTCTGGCCTCTGTGAGCAATTGCACTCACCATGAAAATAAACAGAAATGCACACACACACACACACACACACACACACACACACACACACACACACATACATGCACGCACATGCACATGTACATAATTAAAATTTTAAAAAGAAACAAATAAAAGGGGGAAGTCTATTATGACAAATTAATCTACTATAAATGAATTGCCCATTTTTTAAATTCTAAGCACTAGACTTTACTGATATTCTTGGTATTTAGGTCCCAGTGTTTCCATCTATAAGATACTCCCCATCTTACCTTGAAATGTAATCTGGTTTCCACTTGTATCTGCCTGTGTGTCAGTGAGGAACTGATCTTCTGTGGATGCACAGATGGGATAGTCCACATCTTCCAGGCCCATAGCCTGCAGTACATTGCCATCTTGTCCAAGCCACACTACCTGGGAGTAGACGTGGCACAGGACCTGGACTCCAAGTACTGTCCTGCACTGGGGGAGGAAAGGTGTTGGCAGTCTATTCACTGGACACTGGACTTGAGTGTCCACACTGTAAATACCAATGATCACTTATACACAGGAAAGGAAATACAAACACATTCATATACACAAGGAGAGAGACAGAGACAGAGAGAGAGACACAGGGAGAGAGGAAAGATAGAGTTTTTATACTCACATAATTGCTTTTTGTTAAAAATCACTGTAAATAATGTACTTAATGATGAGAAATTTTGTCTTCCTTATACAAAATTTGCATTATTGAAAGTATGCATAATTAAGTCAAAATGTTTGGGGTTAAGGAGAGCAAATCTAGTGTAAAGACAGGTTAATAAATACTATAGTACAATTAAAATTAGTTTTAAATGGAACATAAAACCTTGTATTTGTATCTATGAATAGCAAATGGATCCATAAGAAACAGTGTTCTCTATTTCTGGCCAATTAAAATTCTACTGTCAAATTGTAGGTACAAAGCATTTGATCAGAATCTACATTTTTTACTCACTACCAAACAGAGAAAACAACATCATTATTAAATGCTGGGAAAATGATAATGATGATGGTAAACAAAATGGATAATGGTGTCTGGGATTCTGGATGTCTTCCACCTCTACTTTCTGAATGTGTAAAGAGAAAAGCAAGCATCTGGCATACCAGATGGTTTCTATTTGACATGCCCAAGGTAAAAAGAAGAATATAGAATATAAAGACATGTTCCTACTGATACCAATAGTTAAGTATTCAAAGGATGCCACAAGCATTTTTTTCTCTATAGGATATTAATGTTACTATGCATCAAAAAGAAATTTAACAAAATAACTCCAAGAGAAGTGAACTGCATGTAAATGTTTTATTCATTGTTGAATATCCTCCCTTCTCATCATCTGTGGGGTTCCACATGCATTTCTATGACATTATTTTCTCAACTTCTAGCTAAGCGGCGTTCAGAGAGAAAAAGAACTCTTCACTCTCCTCATTGTCTGTATGTATCTTCCTGATTTAAAGCACAGGATCATGTTGAATATGATCTTCTTTATTGGCTTGTTTTAATGTCTGTCTCAAGAAAGTTCAATTTCTTAAAATATATCAGGTATTTTATTTTCTAGCACATAATTGGCTCAGAGTATCTGTAATGTAAATGCTATTTCTGTATTCATGCTCTTGGATTCAAATGAGAGATACTTTGAAGACAGATGCAACAGAGAAGAAATGCATGAGTAGTGATTTTTACCTACAATATAGGTATTTCAGAAGCTGAAGCAGAATCGCTTTGAGTTCAAGACCAGTCTGGAATATAGGATAAGACAGTCTCAGAAATCTAAAACAAACAGCTGTAAAAATAGTAATCTTTTCCCCAATAGATGTCTTAAAGGATCCAGTTTCAAAAAGCCACAGAAAGAGGAGAAATGGAGAAGATGAGCAAATCAAGGTAAAGTCACGTCTCTCAGTTCATTTATGCTTAGAAGAGTCAGGATTCAGTTTCAATGTCTTTGTATTTAGTCACCTAAGTATAATGTTACCTAGATATAAATTTTTAAAAATTAAATGTAAAGCCTCTAATGTGTAGATTTGTTCTTTCTATATGTTGATATCCAACAGTATTCTAAACATTTCTGCAAGCAGGATGCAAATAAATTGAGAGGGGAGCTGGATAAGAAGAGGGGCTCTTTAAGGGAAGGAGGTTAATACAGAAGGAGAAAGGTGACTAAACTAATAAGGATGTCTGAAAAAAATAAGGAATCATACTATTAACTACCAAAATAAACTAATAATACATATCATTCCATGTATAAATATAGTTTTAATGAACTTTTCTCATCTGGGCAGATGGTGCTCCCCACAACAGTCAAATACGATCTAACAAAAACCTCAATATCAAATATGAGAAGCCATTTTTTGAGCTGTTGGCCAGGGCTACATGACTCCCAAAGCATGAGGCCTATTACTATTGCCCTTGATTACTCTATAAGGATGAAAGATAACTTCCTCTTGTGGATGACACTTCAAAACCAGAGCTCAGAGACCCCTGTGCTAGAACTAACCTGAATGCCCTCCCCCTAGAACTAGCTTTCATTTTACCATAAGGCATGATACAAGCTTCCGGAGAACAGAGGCAACCAAAAGTCTGACTCATAATGCCTAAAAACAGCACCAACAACTCACACAGTATAACTGTAAATGTGCAGCATACACACCTTGTTGGTAACCAACAGCTCTCAAGTTAGATTTAAGACCAACAAGAAAGAAATTATTTCTGGTAATGGAAACTTAGTTATATACACAGTGCTAGTAAAGTTATAATTATTACAGGAGAATCTATACCCTCTAACTAAGCCAGCACAATTCTTAACAATATCCTATAAACATTTGTCCTGATACACACAGATAAGCATAATCTTCACCACTCTTCAAAGAAACAGACAGAACACTGTAGAAAAACTCCCTGAATAAAACTGCGGACTTGTAAATACATCTACAAAACACTCCCACTGATGGGTGATGTTGCTCTGTATGCTGTGAAAATGTGTTGATGAGTAAAATGCTGATTGGCCAGGAGCCAGACAAGAAGTATAGGCAGGACAAACAGACAAGGAGAATTCTGGGAAGAGGAAGGCTGAGTCAGGATGCCAGCCCACAGTCCAGGGAACAGCATGTAATGGCACATAGGTAAAGGCATGGAACATGTGGCGATACATAGATTAATAGTTATGGACTAATTTAAGATATAAGAGATAGCTAGCAAAAGGCTTGAGCCATGCCCATGCAGTTATTGTTAATATAAGCCTCTGTGTATTTACTTAGGTCTGAATGGCTGTGGACCTGGCAGGACACAGGAAAACATCCAACTACATCCCACACTTAAGGTTCAGGGAACATAGTGGAAGAATGGGCAGAAAGATTATAACAGCCAGACAATCATGAAGTTTACAGTGCGACTGTGTTTCCTAGCAACATCAAAAGCTACACCTATAAAATCTCACCAACATGACTGCCCAAAGTTGAGCTGACTGAGGATGACACCTATGGACATGGTAAACTGATGGGGGAGGAGCTAGGAAGACTCAGCCCTAAAGAAGAAAAGCTAAAGGCAGCTGAGGAAAGCCAGAAGTAGAAGTGCTCTTCCCCAGGGAAGGTCAGAGCAACTAGGTGTCAGTGCCAAAGGGGCAGCCCTGAATTTCTGTGTATGTTACATATGGCGAATGTTATACGCATAAAAGTGAAATTGTGTGCACAGAAGAGTTTAGTTAGGAAAACGCATATATGCAATAACAATTAGTCTAAAAAAACTCCATGAATTTGAGGGAGAGTGGAGAGAAGGATATGGGAGGTTTTAGAGGGATGAAAGGGAGGGTGAAACATTGCAATTATAGTATAATATCAAAAGTACAAAAAAACTTTTAATGTTATAAGTTTTCCTCTCTCCTCTTTCTCATATACACACAAACACACACATGTATCTACATGTATCTATATACACATATATGGTGGTTACAATGTAGTATATTAACATCACAGTATATTGTAAGATTTGTCTTTGTCTTGATAATTAAATTTAATATTATACTGCCAAGACAAACCTATTGGAAATTATGACTGACAGGTTAGTGTACAATTATACTCTTCATTGAAAGACTTATAGTATTTCTTCAAATATGCAAAATATGAACTTCTTATTTGTGTTAGGTTAACAGATTTTTTTCATATGAAGACCACAAAATTAGTGGTTTTTGGCAGATTGATGAAAAAATGTCTTACCACCTAACACTAACCATGACAGATATTTCTGATACAAATACATAGAAACTTCAAGAGCAAATTCAATGAAATAAGTAGATAATTAATATTCACTGCAAAATAGGACTGCCATCTCTCATGGTCAGCTTTATTTATTCATTCCTTCTATTATATTTGTTTCAGACAAATCAACCCTGTCCTGCCCCACCATAGAAATAACCAGCGTATTCTTTTGTTTTTTTTCCCCAACCCAAAGCCATGGTGCCTATAAATATCAGCTTGTTTTTTCAACTACTAAAACATTACCTCCAAAAGAATCCTGACTGTGAATACTAAATTCTGTGGAAGTTAAAACATATGATGTTAGTTGTAGATGTAACCAAGCGTCTTATTAAATAAGAAACACAGAACCGATTCAGAGAAGAAAGCCAAGAGGTCAGAGCAAAGAGCCTTACCCTTCCTGTTTCAGCCAAGAGAGCTCTCTGAAAAGGGGCCTACTTCCTGTGTTTATGTCTTTATATAGTCTAGCTGTTCTGCCTTCTCATTGGTTGTAAACCCAAACACATGACTACCTCTGTAGAGACTTCCAGGTCTTCTATGGTTGGTATTGAGATTAAAGGTGTGTGTCTCCAATGCTGGCTGTATCCTTGAACACACAGAGATCGACCTAGCTCTGTCTACCAAGTGCTGGGATTAAAGGCATGCACTACTACCGCCACACTCTTGCTATGGCTCTAATAGCTCTGACCCTTGGGCAACTTTATTTATTAACATTCAATTAAAATCACATTTCAGTACAAGTAAAATACCACCACATTTCCCCTTTTCTATTTTAATAAAAAGGAAAAAAAGGAAAAAGGTTATAACTAACAAAAGAAAAACTATATACAAAAGTACAATAACTATATACAATATATACAAGTAATAAATGTCTAAACAATGTCTAGTCCATTTGTATTTGACAAATTCAGAGAAAATAATTTCATTATCTATCCTATTTTGGTAAGTCCAAAATGTATCTAATTCACTTTCTATCCTAGTTAATCTTCAACTATGACTAACTAACCTTCAACTATAACTAACTAATCTTCAACTCCTTCAGAGACCCAAGAAGGAAATAATATTAGCTAACAAAAATAAAAACAGGAAGTGCATACAAGCAATTTCCAAAAAATTTGTGAGTTGACAGAAACAGCCAGCTCCCTGGACAGTCACCTGAGGTTTCTCTGCAGTGCTGGGCATCATCTTCAGCCTATAGGCTTAGAGTATCTGACAGACTCATTTGTGAAGTAGGATGTACACAAGGTCAACAGTTCAACCTCACAGTGGGTAAGGGCAGTCCATGTACCAGAAACACCTGAATTCCATTAGTGTCATGTCATGATTCAGAAATTTAAATTCTGGAAATTGTTGATGGTTTTTTAATTCAACTGTCCATTCTTCTTGGCTGTGTATATATGGCTCCATCTCAGCATCCTGTTCTTCTCCACATCCCTCTATCAAATGCCAGTCTACTATTGAGAGGCGTGAGCTTAGTTACTCTTCAAGAATAACTGTTTCGGCTGCCGTTCCATAGCACATCAGAAGCCATCAGGCCACTGTCTGTTCAGCTGCCTTCGAAGAAAAGGGCACTGTACCTTTTCCAAATTGCAAAGGCCACTTCAGGGATGGTGCCATATTGTCCTGGCCTCAGAAGATGCCTTTTGATAAAGCCATAACCATGCTTGTTTAGGCAAGAATCAGTAGTCCTTTGTTTCATGTCCTGTCTGTCCATTTGGTCCTGTTGATTCGAGGATACTTTGTTGTCCACTGGCTAACTTTTGTCAAAATGAAAGTGAACTCCATATGCAGTTTCTTCAATGCCCATATTTTCTCTGAAGTAGATTGGTACTGCCAGGAGCCGACATGTCTCAAAAAAGAAAAATTTTCTAAGTTATTAAAACATTTTAAATGCCATATTCTGTAGATCTCTGAAGGGTTTGAAGATAACCTGTCTAAAATATATCTGCTCAATTTTGAAAACATATCTAATATGACAAGTTCTATTGTAATGGTTAACTACTAACTTTCATTTCTTTATATCCTAATAGTTGGTAATAATAACATTCAAGGATCAGAAAATTGCATTGTAAAATGAATGGTATATGTACAATAAGAAATATACATATAGCATTTTCTAAAAATATCAATTTTAATATATATAATTTGTATACAATATAAAACAATCGAATCCAATGTAAAGTATTTAAAACTAGTAATTGTCTTTTTCTTCTTTTCTTTTCTTTCTTACTCTCTCTTTTTTTTTAAAACAAGAACCTTGAATCTAATCTCCTTTGCTTAGCTTTTTTCTAACCCTTGACAACAACTTGTAATCAACCCCCCTAAACAATGAAAATTATCCCAGACCCAAAACCCATTAAAAAGAGCAAAAAACCACCTGCCTCACACCACCTCTTTGGGAATGTGGGCGTCGTATTCTTAAAATTGCTTCCTACTGGGTATGGGCAAAGTTATCTTTATCTTGAAAGAAAAATTTTAGTTTAATTGTCAAATTCTAGGAAAGGTAACTATATCCTTCATTATCCATTCTGTGGATAATGCCAAAGTTCAGGGTTTATTTCAATTCCTTATTCAAATAGTCTTTGAGACTGGATCATCTCAGCTAGTCATCTCAAAATTGCTCTGAGCAACTTGTAGTTCAAAGCTGATCTGTTGATGATGTTTGTCAGCTTAGTGATATTATTATTGTCCACGTGGAATTGTTGTTGTTGTGGGGACCCATCTTCTTCTTGGAGACTTCAGTTGATGTTAGGCCTGGCCGTGATTTCCTGCAGAAAACTGATAAGAGACTCAAACACAAAGACATATATATGCAGCTAATTGAAGCCTTTTTTCTAGAATTAGTTAGTACTCTATATGACCATTCATATCTTAACAAAGTTTAAAATGTATATATATCTATATATCTATATATATATTAATCTTGTAAATTTTGATATAAAATTTATACTTTAAGAAAAGTTTAAAGAATCAGAATAGAATCAAAGAGTTGAGATTAGTAATAGAATAGTCCCTTAATTAATTTGGCTTTTCTCCTGTCCCATAGCAGAAGATGGCTCTTTTATTCTGGCATGATATAGGGAGTTTGCATTTTCCTTTTAACAACATGCTTGAGTTTAAAGAAGGAGAGAGCCATTCTCCAACTCCAAAGTCAGCTTTAAATTTTAATTTAATTGGGACTATTAGAAGACCAATAGTGTTAAATCTTTAGAGAAAAGCAGAAACAAACATTTAGGAAGACATAAAATTTTTTAGATAATATATACCCATACACTGTTTCACTCTTTCCTGGGATAGATGATTTGTCTTTTTGCTTCAGTTGTCTCATTTGTCCAGTGTTCCTCAGATTCCTTAACCTTCATTCTCCTAAAAGCCAAAAACAAAAACCTTTATCCAAGACTAATTTTGGGGATGTTCGTTTTTGGCAAGTTATTATCTGATTAAATGAAAAGACATGTGTTACTGGTATAAGTTAGTTTAAATTGGATGCTCATGCTGGTTGAAGAACTATCACCTCCTCTAATTAAGAGGTTTCTCTTGTTCAAATTGAAACTTTATCAATTTTGATGGTACCCACAGCTTATCTTCTCCTGTAGAAACAAAAGCAAAACCTTCTCCCCAATGTAATACATACCCTGGTTTCCATTCTGAGGTCAGCGCATCCTTAAAGTATATAGACTGATTTAATTCTGTAGTTTTTTCTATTATCCAATGTCTCTCGGCAGCTGTTGTTCCTTTCTCATTGGCATTAAGAAAATTCAAAGTTAATAGAGCATTATGCAGTCTATTTCTGGGGGGTTTTGTTACCCCTTTCTGTTTATTTAGCATATCCTTCAGAGTTCTGTTTGATCTTTCTATAACTGCTTGACCTGTAAGATTATGTGGTATGCCTGTAATATGCTTTATATTGTAATAAGCAAAAAACTGTTTCATTTTAACAGAGACATATGATGGAGCATTGTCAGTTTTGACTTGTGTAGGTATACCCATGATGGCCATAACCTCTAGCAAATGTGTGATTAAAGAATCAGCTTTTTCAGAACTCAAAGCAGTTGCCCATTGAAATCCTGAATAAGTATCAATGGTATGGTGTACATATTTCAATTTTCCAAATTCTGCAAAGTGAAACATGTCCATCTGCCAGATTTCATTCCTTTGAGTATCCTTTGGGTTACATCCTGCTGGTAATGGTGTTTGATTGTAGAAGGAACAAGTAGGACATTTCTTTACTATTTCTTTGGCTTGTTGCCAGGTTATGGAAAAAAATCCTTTTTTAAACCTTTACTATCGACATGATGTTTTTTTATGAAATTCTGAGGCCTCCAACACATTTCCTATCAATAATTTATCAATCTCATCATTGCCTTGTGCTAGAGGGCCTGGCAGAACAGTATGGGATCTGATGTGAGTTATATATAAAAAAATGACTCCTTCTCCTGATTGTATCTTGTAATTGAATAAATAGTGAAGTTAATTCTGAAGCATCAGGGATAAATTCTGCAGTCTCAATTTGTAATACTACTCTTTCAGCATACTGAGAGTCAGTTACTATGTTGAGAGGTTCTGAAAGATCCATTAATACCAATAGAATAGCATAGAATTCTGATTTTTGAACTGAATTATAAGGACTTTGAACCACTTTACTTAAATTTTCTGATTTGTAACCTGCCTTTCCTTGTTTGTTGGCATCTGTAGAAAATGTATGAACTCCAGATATGGGTTTTTCCCATACAATTCGAGGCAAGATCCAATCAGCTCTCTTTATAAGATCAATTCTATCGCTTTTGGGATATTTGCTGTTAATTTCTCCCAAAAAATTACTGCAAGCTCTTTGCCAAGGTTCACTTTCTGTCCATAATTTTTCAATGTCCTCCTTAGTTAAATGTACGACAATTTCTGCTGAGTCTATTCCTGCTAACTGTCAAAGTCTTAATTTTTCTTTCCAAATCAAGTCAGAGATTTTTTCCACATAAGTTTTTAATTTTTTATTTGGTTTATTTGGTAAAAATATCCATTCCAATAGAATATCTTCCCTCTGCATTAATATTCCTGATGGAGAATGCCTAGAAGGTAAAATAACCAAAATGCAATCCAGCTTTGGATCAATACGATCCACGTGCCCTTCATGTACTTTCTTTTCTACCAAGGCCAATTCTTTCTCAGTTTCAGGTGATAATTCTCTTGGACTATTCAAGTCCTTGTCACCTTCTAAGGTTTTGAACAAATTATGCAGTTCATCATTTTTTACCCCAACAATAGTTCTTAGATGAGAAATATCTCCAAATAATCTTTGAAAGTCATTAAGTGTCTGTAGTCGATCTCTCCTAATTTGCACCTTTTGGGGTCTAATTTTTTGTAGCTCTATTTTATATCCTAAATAATTAATAGAATCTCCTCTTTGTATCTTTTCAGGAGCAATTTGTAATCCTCAGCAAGGCAAAATTTTCTTTACTTCTTCAAACATTCTTTCTAAAGTATCTTCATTTGAGTCAGCTAATAAAATATCATCCATATAATGATAAGTTATAGATTTAGGAAATTTTTTACATATCACTTCCAATGACTGTTGTACAAAATATTGGCACAGAGTTGGGCTATTCAACATTCCCTGTGGGAGGACCCTCCATTGAAATCTTTTAACCGGTTGAGAATTATTATAAGTAGGCACTGTGAAAGCAAATCTTTCTCTGTCTTTTTCTTGTAAGGGTATTGAAAAGAAACAGTTTTTTTAAATCAATAACTATGAGAGGCCATCCTTTTGGTAACAGAGTAGGCAAAGGAATTCCAGATTGTAGAGAGCCCATTGGCTGAATTACTTTGTTAATTGCTCTAAGGTCTGTTACCATTCTCCATTTACCAGATTTCTTTTTAATAACAAATACAGGAGAATTCCAAGGGCTGTTTGATTCTTCAATATGCTGAGCATTTAACTATTCTTCTACCAGGTCTTCTAAAGCCTGGAGTTTCTGTTTGTAAAGGCCATTGCTGGACCCATAAAGGCTTGTCTCTTAACCATTTTAAAGGTAGAGTTGTTGGTGTCTTTGGAAGATCATCAGTTGTTGTGCCCTGTTCTTGTATAATATGGATGGCTGGTGACCACTCAGAATAATGCCTTCTAATACTTCTCTCAGAAACATGTACTAGTTTATGACTTGTTTCTGAGATTTGAGGGATGTTAATCTGAGTATTCCATTGTTGCAACAGGTCTCGACCCCACAGGTTCATAGCTATGTTGGCCACATATGGTTTTAATTTTCCTCTCTGTCCTTCTGGACCTATACATTCGAGCCATCTTGCGCTCTGTTTCACCTGAGATAACGTCCCAATTCCTAACAGTTGAACATTTACCTCCTGAAGAGGCCAAGTTGGATGCCAAAATTCTGGTGCAATTATGGTAACATCAGCACCTGTGACTACCAGACCAGACAACAAAACACCATTTATTTTTATCGATAATTTTGGTCTTTGTTCATTAATAGAAGTTTGTCAAAAAATTTTCTTTATGTTTTCTCCTGAATTTTCTATTCTCTCTGTTTCATCATCCTGACCAGCATGATTTATTCCAATAGGCATTTGGTTATTTAATTGCTCTGAGTAGGTGTTTCCTCTATGACTGCAGGAAAGGGTTGAACTGGATTTGCTATTGGGGCCTTCATGAGGCCCCTCTGGGAGTTTCCCAAAGACTGAGGAAAAGGATTACCCTGTCTGTCCCTTGTTGATCTACATTCGTTGGTCCAGGGTTTTCCCTTACCACACCTTCTGCATACTCCAGAAGGAAGGGGCATTCTGTTGCCATTGTTCCTTGAAGAAACATTGTTTCTAGGAATGACCTGTTTACAGTCCCTTTTCAAATGTCCTTGCTTTCCACATACAAAACATCTTTTGAAATTGCTTCTCCTACCCACATATCATCATGCTCATGAGCTTCAACATTAACCGTGTCTCTAATCCAATCTTCCAAAGGTGCAGATCTTGCCTTTAATGGCCTGATTATTGTTTTGCATGCTGCATTCACATTCTCAAAGGCCAAAGATTCAATTATTATCTTACTAGCTTCTGAATCCGGGACCATTCTCTTTACTGCTAAAGCCAGTCTTTGTAAAAAATCTGTGAAAGATTCTTTTGGGCCTTGTATAACCTTTGTAAATGACTCAGTTTTTTTTCCTGGTTCCTCAACTCTGTCCCATGCATTCAAGGCTGCTGTTCGACATAAAATTAGGGTTTGGACATCATATAAACATTGTGTTTGTGCTGAAGCATATTGACCTTCTCCAATAATCTGATCCTGGCAGACTTGTATTCCTTTATCCCTCCATTGTTTTTCTATGTTTTTAGCTTCATCCTTGAACCAAGTTAGCCACTGAAGCCTTTGACTGGGTTCAAGAACAGCTTGTGCCAGCTCCCGCCCGTCCTGTGGTACAATCCTATTATATGTTGACCAAGAGTTTAACATTTGCTTTACATATGGGAAATGCATGCCATAAGATACTATTGCCTCCTTAAACCTTCGTAAATCTAACATTTCAATTGGAGCCCAAATATTTTGTGTAGTCATTTGATCAGGCAACTGCTGTACAGTTACTGGACAAATTAAGGGTGACTGTGTGAAAACAGGCTTTCTTTCTGTAACCTTATGATCCAATTTTGAAGCAACTTCACTGTTAATTTCTTCTGTCTGAGTTTTTACAGGTTTAACAAGTTTTTCTAAAGCTGTCACCCTGGCACATAAATTGTCTATCTTTTTAAATAGTAAAATGAGGATAATCATAGTAATAATCTGCATAATTTGATCAACATTAATCTTCTCATATAGTTGTTCCATTGTCAGACTGCCTAAAATTGCAAACAAATCCCAATTTTCTTCCAATGTACACAGAAAACCCATTTTTTTTATTGTGGAAAAAATTTCTCCTTTAAATAGTTTCCTTTAAAATATCTGATATGTTAAGTGACTTACCAAGTCCACGTAGAACAGTACAAATCTGAGGGAATTTCAAAACAGCCACCTAGTGTCCAAGGTGTGAATCCAGAGAGAAAGAGAGAGGGAGAGAGAGAGAGAGAGAGAACGCAAGAACCGTAACCGCAAGTTCTGCCTAAGAGCTTGAATCCAGCCACGTGTTCCCGCTTGAGCCGAGTCAAGGCTTGGTTCTGACTTCCTTAAGCTCCAACCACATGTGTTGGCTTTACAGGCAGGGGCCCTGTTCGGCAGGGCAGGCCTAAGTTGCTTTAAGCTAACCTCTTGGGGCTACGGTCAGTCTGGCCTAAGGCCAAGCCAACCTGGGCCTGGGCTAGGGAGCCGGCCGACCAAGCGGGAAACCAGACCTGCCGCCAAGCCAAGTTAAGCAATTTTTAATGGATTCTTGTCACATTGGGCGCCAAATGTAGATGTAACCAAGCGTCTTATTAAATAAGAAACACAGAGCCGATTCAGAGAAGAAAGCCAAGAGGTCAGAGCAAAGAGCCTTACCCTTCCTGTTTCAGCCAAGAGAGCTCTCTGAAAAGGGCCTACTTCCTGTGTTTATGTCTTTATATAGTCTAGCTGTTCTGCCTTCTCATTGGTTGTAAACCCAAACACATGACTGCCTCTGTAGAGACTTCCAGGTCTTCTATGGTTGGTATTGAGATTAAAGGTGTGTGTCTCCAATGCTGGCTGTATCCTTGAACACACAGAGATCTACCTAGCTCTGTCTACCAAGTGCTGGGATTAAAGGCATGCACTACTACCGCCACACTCTTGCTATGGCTCTAATAGCTCTGACCCCTGGGCAACTTTATTTATTAACATTCAATTAAAATCACATTTCAGTACAAGTAAAATACCACCACAGTTAGTTGAAGAATATTGAAATGGAAAGAATGTATGGTGTGTCTGGGATATAATAACATATGTCCTTAAAAGAGGGAAGCAGGGAGAGCTGTTTAAGCATATAAAATAAAAGATTCCATGTCAGAAGCAGAGAAGAAAGAATCAGAAAAAAATGTTATTTGGACTGACTGTGAAGGTAGAGAAAGTTCCATGTGTTAGAGAAAGCCTGCAGTCAGAAGAAACTAGAAAGGAAGAAGAAATGGATTATTTTCTCAACATTTTGAAATGGTAATTACCCAGTTTGTGAGTTTGATGTAGTAGCAATAGAAAATAGGGAAACCTAAAAAAATTTTTTTGTTGTTGTAGGACATGATGGTATTACTGCCTTAGGGAGTTCAGACTGCCATGTCAAAATGCCTTTCAACATGTAAGCTGTCCAAATGTACTCATACTGGCTGTTAATATTTTAGAGGCAAAGAATTTAGAGGAACAAAATTAAGTCTATATCACATTAAAATACATTTAAGAGATATCAACGACAGGTTAATAACATATCCTACCATATTAATTATTTGTAACTAATTTAGGTTTTATTTTGTGATTCCCAGTAGCTTTATATAAGGTTGAAATACTGAAAAAGCTCAAATGTATAGGTCTAATGTACTAATATAATATTAAGATATTAAGATTTGTAGAATACAGATTTCAGCTATGTCACACAGATAGAACCTGCATTTTAATATATTCAAAAATCATCCAATCAAATCATAAAATTAGGATTGAGAGATTTTGATATGTATTATAATGATGGATAGTTATAAATTATTTTTGCAAAGATATGTTGGGAAAAAAACAAGTACCTGTCACCTCATTCTCAGATTTCACTTCAGCCTTACTTTACTAACACAAATTTGAAACATCCTCAACACTCCATTTTCTATTTTGTGGCTTTTTATTCATACATTCAGATAACATAGTTAATAGCATATAAAATTGAATAGAGTCAATATTATTAAAGAGTGAGAGCTCAAAGACTGATAGAAAAGTGAAAATGCAAAAAGTCATGATTGAATTGCATGTGTTAGGTAACATGAGACAAGATCGAGTATTGGTGAAATTATTAAGGCCACTCCATGTAGTTAAAAGGGAGGTTTATTTAGTGGCATAACTTACAAATGAAGGGATAGGTAGGTTACAGGGTCTGGGGAAGACGTAGCGCAGTCTGGCGGTGTTCACTGGAGAACTCTGCTCAGTCTACCTCTAGCATCTAGGGTCCAGGAACTAAGAGAAGGCGGCATGCATCTGGATCTCAGGTCTTCAGGGCCCTCTCTTGGCCCTGCCTTGTAGGGGTGACAGTTACCGAAGCCTCAAGGGGGGTTGGAACTTCCAGATCAAAAGTGGAATGGCTACCCATTAAAATGGAGAGTTCAAATGAAAGGAAGATTTCAATGTCTCGGAAGCTTGAGTGAGATCCTCAGATGAGCAGGCAGAGGGGAAATTCTGTACAGTGGGATGAAGCCTTAGGAAGAATGGCTATATTTGTGGTTGACACTGTGAAGGAAGCATTAAAGACTGTCATGAAAAGAGGCATGAAGCGGAATATGAAATCATACTTGAGGACCATATGTGTTACTTGATTTTTCCTATTTTACTGAAAGTCATTTCTTCCAGTCTTAACTATCTGGCTCATGTGATTTATGAGTTTGTACAGACGAGAGTGCAGCTCCTCTACATGTTCAATGCTTTCATGAGAGTTCATCATGCTGAGCTGAAATGACATACCCCATAACAGCAAGAGAAGACAGCCCAACTTAAATGAATGGGTGTAATTGTTGGAGCCCACTGGGTTTCCTAGTGACTGTACCCAGCAGGACTGCACAAGAGGTTGATTGGACCATGAGCCTGGATACCAGATGTTTGTAAGGGCCTACCTAGGAAGGGGAAGGTCTTTGCTCTACCCCTTGGCATTGTTATAAAGAGACCTTTGGAATAAAGTTCTGGGCCAGTGGAAAAGGATCCAGTCCACCCAAGGCTAACCTGTGTTTTCTCTCTATTTCTCTCCTCCATATTTCTAACTAAGTCTCTTATCCCTCAATCCTCAAGAGTTCCTGGCATAAGCAAGTGTAGGGGCTGGCCACCCACATATAATATACCATAAAGATGGGCTAAGATTCAGTAACAGGAACTCTCTAAACTGGAATACTCAAGATCAAGACAATTACAGGAAAACTGTATCTGAAAGACCTAAGGAAAACAGGAAAGAAGTTGTGCTATTGGGAAATGGGTCAGCACAGATTGGAACACAGGCTGCAAACTAAATGTCTCCTAGGTGTGCAGGGCATTTGAAACACAACAGGGAGGCAGAGGCCAGATCAGTAAGGCTTCGACCACCAATCTAACCTGACAGCTAATGAACAACTGAAGAGAGAGATGTGTGTATCCCCCTTCCCTCTGGTGGCTCCTTGGAAGTAACAAGCTAGGTGTTTTTGTCCACTCCTCCATCACCAGGGAAGAGATATTTTAATCCGAACAGAAACTGCTGTCATTTCTTCAGGACAGGTAGCATAGGCTCCAGAGTTGGATAAAAATACACTGAGTGTCCAAAAATGTTTTAGTGGGTAAGCAACTATGCCTTTCTTTATAACTATGAAATTATTCATGTTTTATCTGCTCAGGATAGTTTTTCATTGATGTTCTAAAGGCAATGTTATTTTTCACAGCCTATTTAATGGACTTTAGTGAGGTAAAAATCATAATGTTTAAACATAGCATGAGATAACTGGATACTAGACTGTATGCTTTGAAGGTACAGAGACTATAAGAGAAATAATAAAGTCTTAGAAATGTACACCTCACAACAGACAGAGATAAACTGCAGAGGAAGATGAAATAAAATTTGTCAAACACTTATGATAAAAGAAAAAACAGAATCTCTCTTGTATCTCAATGAAACTTTTTCTTATAGTACTTAAAAATGTTTCCTGAAGGGCCATGAAATAAAGGCGAGGTTAGAGCTGTAAACTCAGGACATGGGAGGCAAACACAGGACTGCTATGGGTTTGAGGCTAGATTGGGCTTCATAATGAGTTCCAGACAAGCCAGGGCAACATAGTAAGATTCTATTTCAAAAAGAAAAAAAAAGCATAATACAAATGCCACATACATAATATAAATAAATAAATATACGTGAGCAATAATACATATGCCCAATACATAAACATATGAAACCATTTAGTTATAAATCAAGTTACAGACTAGAAAATACTTTTCATATATGATAATGTATTAATTAGTCATCTTATTTAAAAATAATATTTAAAATGATAGACAAAAAACAAGAAATTAGAGATACTCTAATTTGTTTTCCCTGGAAAGTATTAGGGGGAGAGGTAGAGCAAAGAGGGTAGCTAGGATAGAGGTCTCAGCTGCAGAATCATGTGCAAAAAGTCTCAGTACTGTTAGAACCTACAAGAAATAAAATACCTATCTTTTTCTTTTCCTTAAGAAAAGACAGTAAGTGGAAGATCCCAAAACTCCACTCTCTGAGGCTAGCCTGAAGGTAGGCACCTACCTCAGAGTACAACTTCCAGAAAATGCCAGATAGACCCTGATGATAACCAGAGTGTATTCATGGTAGTGGGGATTCCCAAGGAACTGTCCACTGAACTCTCCTCCTACGGAATCAGAAATGAGTCAAGTGGATGTAGCCAAAGCCAGATTGAGGATACAAATGAGCAGTTTGCAGAGGCAGAAACCGAATAAGTAACAAGTACATTAAAATAACACTTAACCTTCCTATAATAAGGCAAATGTAAGCTTAAATCACAAAAGAGAACATTTCCCTCATTTCAATATTAGACAAAAATTACATCTGAAATTATCAGATGCTGGGAAATTGTGAGGAAATAGTAACTTTGATACACAGATGGTTGAAATGAAAATTAGCATAAGTACTCCTATAAAGAACTGAAATGGGAAATGAAAATTAACATACCTTCTGATCAAGCAATAACCTTTTATGTACATACCTGAGAAGTAACAGGGGCCACTGTCTCCAGAGAAGATACAGTATGTTCATTTGACAGGGACAGCAAGAAGAAGTGGGAGTGAAGGACAGCATGAACACTCAAGGACACAAACAGATTATTCTTTTAAATGATATGGTATGAATTAGTGCAAGTTATTACTACAAAAATAGTATCAATACTAGAAATTAAAATATATGTAAAACAAGGTATTATGGCATGTGTTCTTAGACTTATATGAGTGGATGTGCACACATTATCATTATTGAAGTGTAGCATAGTGAGGAGCCAAATGGAGAAAGAAATAACATCTTAGAGATTAATTAACAGCAATGTTCTATTTATGAAATAAAACTGAATTTTGAAATGAATGTATCTTTTGCTAAATTTTGGCATTCAGTTTATAAGTACTGTTATTCAATACATGGCAGACAAGAAAATGGTAGTTAATATGAAAAGAAATGTATGGAGACCCAAACATTTATAGAAATGTGTTCAAGTATTGCATACTGTCCCACCAATGTGCACTTATTATATTTAATGGGTCTGGTTTTTAAGTCTGAAAAATAGTGTGTTAAGTAACATGTATTTAATTATTGTTAATGTTTTAGGTATTGTAACACCTTCAATGGCAAGATTAGAAAATCAGTTTTGTGGACTTAATGATGAACAAGTCCCAAAGCACTTTG
This sequence comes from Peromyscus californicus insignis, assembly GCF_007827085.1. Classification (NCBI taxonomy): domain Eukaryota; kingdom Metazoa; phylum Chordata; class Mammalia; order Rodentia; family Cricetidae; genus Peromyscus; species Peromyscus californicus. The sequence goes on from NW_026294525.1 coordinate 52,563,999, forward strand.
CTGGGTAACTTCACAGTCTGGCTATGACTGAAATTCCAACGTAGCTGCAAATGCAAACAAATTCCAACACAATCAAAGGCATACTGTGAACCTGCTCTTTCCTCTCTTCTAGGCCTTCTAGACACAGACTCTATCAGCATGGAATTTCAAAATAATCTTTACACATTACAAGGTTTGTTTAATTGAAATTCTTGAAGTCTGGATTTCATATGGAATCTGAAAATTACACAGTTTTATTTATTTTTATTTGTTTGCCAATTTTAACTAGTAAATGGAAATTATATTAGGGGTCAAAGACCTTTATAATGATCAATTATAAGTTTTGATATGTTATTTATCATTCTCAAAATATCACAAATAATCTATAGATCTCAAAAATGTTGAAAATCTATTTCTTAATTTCAAGTTCAAATTCCAAAGCAACATACTGAAAACTGGATGCAATGAAACACTGAGCTGTGTGGCTTCATGCCCCAGTTATTCTGTGTGGCAGTCATGCAGCCTGCTCACCCACATGCATCAGACTGACCCCCTGACTGCTGGAGACTTGCACTGTAATTGACCGTTCATGCTGCCCTGCTTAGATAACTTACATGTGTGCTGAAGATCAATAAAATCCTTAAGCAAACATTTGGATTGTTTTTATTTTAACAACTTTTCAGTATGACATTTGTTGTTTTCCAAATGAAAGGATCTTTACATTAATATTCTCAAGATAAACAGAATTGAGTTTGTGTAAGATGAATCAATATAGATTTAAATTATATATAGAATATATATGGGAAGATGTAAAAATAGATTCATCATTAAGGAACTGGCTTGGATAAACATGGAGGCAGACAAAAAAAGTCTTCATTCAGCAAAACTGGAATCCCAGGTGAGTCAATGATGTACTTCTGGTGCCAATGTGAAGCCTGCAGACTGAAATGAGTGATGTTGTGTGCTTGCGCCTGTGCTGGCAAACTTGGACCCTGCCCTAGTTCTATGTCAACCTGATACAAGCTAAAGTTATCAGAAAGGAGGGAATCTCAATGGAGAAGATGCCTCCACAGGATCCGTCTGTAGGATATTTCTTAATTCATGATTGATAGGGAAGGGCCCAGCCAAATGTGGTGGTGCCATTCCTGGGCTCTATAAGAAAGCAGACTGAGTAAGCCATGGAGAGCAAGCCAGTCAGCAGCACCCCTCCAAGGCCTTTGTATCAGCTCCTACCTCTGGGTTCCTGCCCTACATAAGTTCCTGCCCTTGTTGCTTTTAACTATGAACTGTTACATGGAACTATGAGTGGAAGAATCCTTTCCTCTCCAAATTGCTTTGGTCATGGTGTTTCATCACAGTAATAGTAATCATAACTAAGACAGACCCCAACAGAACCACCATTTCAATTCAAGTCTGAGTAACTCCTAGGAAACAATGCCTGAGCTAAGAACTCACAGACAGAAGGAATTAGTCTAAGTTATGAAAAGGTTGGGCTTTATACTCTATTCAGGTCTTCAACTTATTCAAAGTGGCCCAGTCCACTCACATTGGAGATGGTAATCCATTTCAGTCAGTCTGTCAATTCAAATGGGTAACCTATCAAGAAGCAATTCACAGAATTCATAGGTATCCCTTACTGTTTGAACAATGTCTGGACACCAGATGCAATGCCAATAAATGACAACTCTCAAAGTTCTTTTTCAGTTGCTATTCTTAGCTTAAAATGATGAAGCATATTTCTGAATTTGTTCCTTAAAAATAAGAAAATTTATAATTACCCAATCAATAATAACATGTTGGGTTTTTTATTTTTGTTTTTGTTAAGGGCCTCTTTTAATTAGTATGGACATATACACTAAACAATTTCTGAACAATTCTATCCATTTTATTCTTTTCTATAATGGTACTTTATCCCTATAATATAGAATATTTTCAATGTTTTAAATAATGCTTCTTACAAACTCCATATTTCAGTGAATAAAGTTACTAGGATAAATGACCATGAACAGATGTCTGATTTAGTTTTACTTTAGTGTCATTCATGTACAGCTGTTTACAAATGACATAGAATATGAACCTTGATTTCAATTACACATAAGAATGGTTAAATAATAAGTAGTTTAGGGAGAAAGGAATGAAAGGAAAAAGGTGCCACAACCTGCATGGCCTGAGACCAAGAACTGGCGAGGGACATTGAGGTTAAGCAGCACTCAGGACACACCGTGGTTCATCATTCAAAGAGAGTCCCTTTATTGACTGTCCATCAGCCTTATATACTCTGCTACTTCCTACTCTCCATGGGGTCAGGGTACGGTCCTCAGGCTCCCATCCGCGTCCCAGCAGCTGAGCCAAACAGGAAAACCACAAGCGAATCAGCAGAGAGCTGATTTTTTTTTTTTTTTTTTTTTTTTTGGTTTTTCGAGACAGGGTTTCTCTGTGTAGCTTTGTGTCTTTTCCTGGAACTCACTTGGTAGCCCAGGCTGGCCTTGAACTCACAGAGATCCACCTGGCTCTGCCTCCCGAGTGCTGGGATTAAAGGCATGCGCCACCACCACCCAGTGAGAGCTGATTCTTGAAACAATGTTCCAGCAATAGCTATATCGTAAACATCCTGTGACTTACTGACCACAGGAAAAGAGGAAGAACAAAAAGACATCTTAGGGCAACTTAGGGCAAGCAAACATGCTATGCACAAGGCCTGTTCAGCGTCTGCTGCCAACATATCCTCTCCTTTTCTTTTTTAAAGCACACAGATAGTCCCTGTCTTAGGTTACCTGTAGCACCCTGTCTGAATTACCCGTCCTTGGGGAGGCCCTTCTATGCCCTGTCTTAGGTGGCACAGGAGTTGACCGTCTTTGGGTACTATCTTTCCAACATATGTAACCACACCTGAACAGATTCAGTGGGCTGCATAGCTAATAAAGCTTGCTTGGTTGCCCATTGGCCTCAACTAAACTGGAGATGCCATCGGTATACCATGAAGAATCCGAGCCCAAGACCCAATATACACAGGATAAGTAGGGAAACGGACCCTGACCACCTAGTAACCCATGCAGCAATTTTTTGACATAGCTTGCCACCAAACATTTTCATCAATAGGAGTGACTCTAGTTTCATTAATATGAACAATGGCATGAACTAATTGCAAAGTAAAATTTACAAAGTTGCATTCCATGGCCCTCTTAAGTAATCATTCAATTCTTCAACCTTAGCAGATGCATTCACAACAATATGAGGGGTTACACATATTTCAGAAAACCCATAAGCACATAAAATATGTTGTCTAATTGTCCATTTAAAGTCTGTTGGATGTCCAAAGCACCAGCCACTCTTTCTGACAGCGCATTAATAGTAGTAGCCTGTTGCACTCCCTGGGAAATAGCCAATCCAGCTGCAGTGGCTGCAACAGCTGAAGTTGCAATGGCAGCAATTACAGCAGCAGTTATGCCAAGGTCTCATCTACTGTGATGAAGTCGCAAGGGAAATTCTGCTGCATTCTGTTCCAGTGGCATCATGACAAAGGCAGGAATTTTCACCACCACAGTACATGTGACACTAGGACTCCATCAATTACTTAGGCTGCAATTCAAAGCTGAACAATTTAACTCCTCCCCTCCCACACCTAAGCCATTCCAGAGAATAAAGAAAAAAATTGGTGTTATTGAATCCTGCAGTAACACTTCGAGCAAAGCATAGGGAATTACATAAATTCATGGTGACATTTATGCTTTGCACATCATGTTTAACATTACTAGCTGCAGTTCCAATAGTCCAATTAGAGGCAAAGACAGCAGGAAACACAGAGCTTTCAATACTTACTGGCAACAAAATTGGAGGATTCTTAACCAGTCTCCATGAAGGCTCTGTGTTGACACAAGGGCTAAGGACCATCAGCACCATCGGAATCATGAGGTTCTTCATGTTGAGATTTTTGTGTCTGTTCCACAGGCTGAACACAACGTTCTGGTATCCAGATTGGTTTCTCAGCACCTGGAGGGTATACACAAACTGCTCTCCTCACCCTAGCCAATAGTGGTTCTGGGGACTGCCATGTGCCTGTGGAAAGATCCTTCCACCTGACCAGAACCTCAGAGGGAGAGGGGCCTGAAAAATGCTGTTGAGCAGCAGTACGCCCATGAACATCCACAAGCAAAAAATGCTGTGGGATGGTCTGTATGTCAAATGTGTTGCTCTGATTGGTCAATAAATAAATCACTGATTGGCCAGTGGCCAGGCAGGAAGTATAGACAGGACAAGGAGGAGAATAAAGCTGGGAAGTGGAAGGCTGAGTCAGAGAGACACTGCCAGTCACCACGATGACAAATAGCATGTGAAGATGCCGGTAAGCCACGAGCCACGTGGCAAGGTATAAATTTATAGAAATGGATTAATTTAAGCTGTAAGAAAAGTTAGCAAGAAGCCTGCCACGGCCATACAGTTTGTAACCAATATAAGTCTCTGTGTTTACTTGGTCGGGTCTGAGCGGCTGTGGGACTGGCGGGTGACAGAGATTTGTCTTCACTGTGGGCCAGGCAGGAAAACTCTAGCTACAAAAAAATTTAAAATAAAGTAATGGAAAGGAGTAATTGTGGTCCCTGTACATCTCACCTTCTTTTGTTTTTTGAAAATAAGTCTTTAAATGTTTATGCGCTCGTTCAATTATCACTTGTTCTTGAGGGTATTAGGGAATGCCAGTTTCATGAATTATATTCCATTGTGAACAAAATTTCTGAAAACTTTGGCTGGCATAAGCTGGCCCATTATCTGTTTTAATACACTGTGGAACTCCCATATCAGAGAAAGCAGCCAAAAGATGTTTAATTACATCTTGTGCATGCTCCCCCTTGTGAAGGGTGGCTACTATATAATGAGAATACGTGTCCACAGACACATGTACATATGATAAATTTCCAAAACTTGAAATATGCGTGACTTCCATTTGCCAGATATCATTGGGACGTAGACCATGAGGATTAACACCTAATGATGGTACATGAATAAAAGGAGCTCAAGTGACACAAGTAGATACGATTTTTAAGGCCTCAGTGTGAGTACAGCCAGTACGATGCTGTAAAGTTTGTGCATTGAGATGGAATTTCTGATGTAATTGAAATGCCTGATCAAAGGTGGTGACTACACAAGTGAAATGAGTAGCTACATCTGCAGTGGCATTGCCTTCTGCAAACACCCCTGGAAGACCAGAGTGCCCTCGAATATGGCCCACAAACAGAGGATGTTTTCTAGCCCAAATTAACCTTTGGATGGTCTGTAATTGAGAATGTACTGTGGACTGTTTTCCAATGTATGGAGTGGTTTCAATACTATGCATCATTTTGGCCACATAGCAACTATCAGTATAGACATTTATAGGTTCTAAAGAGTAAAATTGCAAAGCCAATTGTAAAGCTGTAATCTCAGCTTGTTGTGCAGACATGGAGGGCATTGCCACCCACATTACCTCATCCCCACTGATGGCCACAGCAAAACCTCCTTTAGATGCATCAGTAAAAATTAAATGAGCACCCTTAATAGGTTCCTGTTTTACAATATGGGGAAAAATAAAACTACACACTTTAAAGCTTTCTATAAGTTTATGTTTTGGATAATGATTATCTATATAGCCTGTGAAAGTACACAAGAAAAGGCACCAAGCTTCATGTTCTCTTTGCAAATAAGTTAACATTTCTTGTGTCTAAGGGACTACAATGCACTCAGAAGACTTTCCAAACAAGGATTCCCCCATATATTTAGCTTTCCATAGGAGTTGAATTACTAATTCATAATATGCATTTAAAGTTGTCGATGGGGATGCAGATAAATGCACCCAAAATATGGGCCCTGTTTGCCAAAATACTCCCATAGGTGAAAATTCAGAGGGAAGAATTTGCAATAATAAGGGTTTGGTATAATCTATTTGTTGCACTTGGAGTTCTTGTAGTGCTTGTTCTACCTTTCCTAAAGCGGCCTTGGCTTCCGCTGAAAGGGTCCTTAATGAAGTTGAAGAAGAATCTCCTTTTAAAACTTCATAGAGAGGCTTAAATTCTCTGGTGGGTGTTTGGAATGAGGGGCGGAGCCATTGAATTTCCCCTAAAAACCTCTGCCAATGATGCAATGTCTTTAATTCTGCAATATGAAATTGCAATTTCTGTGGAAATATCCCTACAGAATTTATGGTATATCCCAAATATTGATAAGGAGCCATATTTTGTACCTTTTCTGGGGCAATTCCTAATCCTGCAGCTGCAAGTACTTGTTGCAAATCTGCATAAACTTGTAATACACAGTCTTGGGTGGATGCTGCCAATAATGTATCATCCATATAATGTATAATATATACATATGGAAACTTTGCTCTAGTGGGTTGTATGGCTTCTGCAACCTACATTTGTCACATAGTAGGGCTATTAACCATTCCTTGAGGTAAAACAACCCAATGATACCGCTTATATGGTTCTTTATAATTAAAAGAAGGAACAGAAAATGCAACATGCTGGCAATCTTGCTGAGCCAAAGGAATAGTAAAAAAAAAAATCTTTCAAATCTAGCACTATCATATGCCAATCTGGGAATAGCAACTGGGCTGGGAAGGCCTGGCTGAAGAGCCCCCATTAACTGCATAGTGGTATTTACTGCATGTAAATCTTGTAAAAATCTCCATTTTCCAGACCTTTTCTTGATAGCAAAAATGGGAGTATTCCAGGGGGACGTGGAAGGGACACTATGCCCTGCCAACAATTGTTCCTGCACTAACTCATGGATGGCCCTCAATTTTTCTGGTGGTAAGGGCCACCAATCTACCCACACAGGCTCATCAGATAACCAAGTAATAGGTGTGGGAGAAGGCAGCACACCAGTGACCCATACTAAAAATGCCCTAAGCCTCTCCAATCTCATCAGCGGCAGTAAGAGCAGCACCACAACCCTGCTCTGCCTTTCCCAGCCCTTTTCCTGGTGTCCATCCATTATGTGATTAACGAACGGATTTTCTCCCTTTAGAGTTTGAGTAGTGAGAACCGCTCCCATGGTTTTTAACACATCTCTTTCCCACAGGTTAGTAGGTAAACCTAATACAACATAAGGTTGAAAATGTTCTTCATGCCCCTCCTGATCACTCCACTTCAATATGCAGGTTCTTTTCTGTGGTCTGGTCTGTCCTTTGCCCTGTAACACTGCTGTAGAATCCTCCAGAGGCCATCGTGCAGGCCAATATTCTTTGGATATAATGGATACATCTGCCCCAATATCAAGAATCCCCACAAAAGATTTACCTTGAATTTTTAATTCTAATTTAGAGCTAGAATCTAGGTGGGCTACCCAGAACGCGTGAGGAGTACCAGTGGACCTGAAACCTCCCTTTCCCTGGACTACACATAAACTTCTATTTTTTGTAGAAACAATAGGAAGCAGAAGTAGCTGAGCTATATGCTCCCCTTGCAGGATCACTAAGACCCCCTATGTTGTCTCTGCCATGATTTTTATCTCTCCCTCATAGTCATTATCTATCACTCCAGGCAAAATCCTTATGCCCTTCATATATGCACTACTTCTACCCAAAAGCAGTCCCACAGATCCTTTTGGTAAGGGGCCATAAACTCCAGTGGGTAGTGCTTGAGGTCCCATTTGAGGGGTTAAGATTGCTCTGGCGGTGGAACTGAGGTCCAGTCCTCCACTTCCTGGTGTTCCTCTACTGAGTTGGTCAATTGAAAGGGGTTGTTTTGTGGAATGAAACGGAGGCGACCACTGCCTGGGATTACTGTTTGGGTCTGTGTAGCTCCGTACACTCTGGCTTCCGTCCTCCGTTTCTTGAAGGTAGTGGGTTACCCTGTGCGTCAAATTTAGATCTACATTCACTACTCCAGTGCCGACCCTTTTTACAATTGGAACATATTCTAGGTGACTGGTTTGGAATGTTTTGTGGGCAGTCGCATTTCAAATGGCCTTCCTGCCCGCACTGGAAACATCCTTTAGGTCGAGCACCTCGGCCATTCATGCCTTGCAAGCCATGTCTTATGGCAGCAGCTAAAACTTGTCCAGTAATATGATTACCATCTATGTCTATGCAGACACAAAGCATGTCATTCAAACTCTTGCCTTTGCTTCCTCTTAATGCTTCTTTGCAATACTTATTTGCATTCTCATATGCCAACTGTTTAACTACTGGCATAGCCTGATCAGAATCTCCAAAGATCTTTCCTGCCAATTGCAAAAGCCGTGACACAAAATCTGCATAGGGTTCCAAAGGACCTTGCAAGACCTTTGAAATTTGTTCTTCCCCAGCAAGGTTTGGCAGAGATTTCCAGGTTCAGACCGCTGCATTAGCTATTTGAGCATAAGTGCCAGGGTCATACAATATTTGCTGTTCAATATCAGCATATTGCCCTGCGCCTGCCAGCATGTCATAATTCCTCTGGGGTTGACCGGCCTGCGCATTAATGTGTGCCAGCTCTAAGCATCTTTCGTGATTCTCACTTTTCCACAAGAGATAATCTCCTCCAGACAGGGCAGCATGGCATAATTGCTGCCAATCTCTAGGTGTTAAATAGCCAAAAAAAGACTCAAAAAGTGTCACAGTGAATGGAGCCTGCAGACCATAACTGCTCACTACTTCTTTTAATTGTTTCATTTCTTTAAATGTCAAAGGTACATGATTCCTGACGGCTTGTCCGGCAGCATTAACAATTTCGGAAACGGGATAAGCCTGCACAGTATCCTGCCAGATAACTCCCCTCCGTTTCCCTTCCTCCTTATCACCCTGATTGTCCTTATCCAACCAGTATGGATTACAAGGAGGTGGACGACAGCAGATCAGAGCCGAAGGCTCTTTATGTTTTACTTTCGTTTTCTGCAACCGCCGTTGTAATTCTTCGATCTCTTTCTCTAACTGCTCCTCCTCATCCAACAACTCATATATAGACTCAAGGTCACTCGCATCATCCCAAACTGCAAGTTTCTTGTGGGGTTTCATAGCCTTCTCTTCCTCTTTTTCCCCTTTTAAAGATTCATTAGTTTCAGCTTCCTGGGCAGTGACAAAAGCCTGCTCACATTCTGCTAATTGTTCTTTCACTTTCACCTTGCCAGTTAATAGCGCATCCTTTACCAGCCTCCAAAGAGAAAAGGCTGCAATAGGAAACTCCTCTGGTCCCGTAACCTGAAATGCCTTCTGTAGACCACGTTTCACCTGTTCCCAATCAGGGATATTCAACCCTCCTCCTGTCAGAAACCATGGGTTAGCTTCAGCTATAGTGTCCACAAATGTCAGTGCGGTACTAGACTGTTCCTTGTTTCTGCAACAGCTCTCTCAACTCTTAGCTGTGGAATTCCCCATGGTACATACCCTATTTTACTCTGTTACATCCAATCCTCCCCCTTCCTTTGTGAAGGTGAGCCTCACACGCTTACCCCTTTTTTCCAAGTCTCGGTGGAACCTCCTACTTGCTGTGACCCACACGGCCTGGTACTGAGAACTGGTGAGGGACGTCGAGGTTAAACAGCACTCAGGACATACCGTGGTTCATCTTTCAAAGAGAGCCCCTTTATTGACTCTCCATCAGCCTTATATACCCTGCTACTTCCTACTCTCCATGGGGTCAAGGTATGGTCCTCAGGTGCCCATCCACGTCCCAGCAGTTGAGCCAAACAGGAAAACTACAAGCGAATCAGCAGAGAGCTGTTTCTTGAAACAATGTTCCAGCAATAGCTATATCGTAAACATCCTGTGACTTACCACAGGAAAAGAGGAAGAACAAAAGGGCACCTTAGGGCAACTTAGGGCAAGCAAGCAGGCTGTGCACAAGGCCTGTTCAGCATCTGTTGCCAACAAAAGGGACAAGAGATAGAGATAGAGATAGAGAGAGAGAGAGAGAGAGAGAGAGAGAGAGAGAAGAGGGAGACAGAGACAAAGAGACAGAGAGCTGGAGAGAGAGAGATCAAGTTTCCCTCGGAGCCAATCCAAGGTACTTTGCAAGTCTGAATAGCAATGTTGAATGTTAACAAGCAATTAGTAGTGAGGTCATCACTTGTTTGGTCATGAGTACAAACAGGAAATCTGGACAGTGCTGGACACAAAGCAACTCATCCTTCTTTGCTAACTGAAATATAGATGTCCTTTGAAACCCTTGAATGAAAAATTAGCTGCTAGAAGACACTGCTTTTCTCCATTAGTTTTATAAAATCCAGATCTGCCATGTGACTGTCTGTCTAACATTGCTTATTACAAATGACTGATTTATTTTATGTTTTTTAATTTTATGTGCATAAATTTTTGCCCACATGTGTATCTGTTCATCATTTGCAACTTTGCTGCTGGCAGAAGCCAGAAGAAGGCATTGATGTTCTGGAACTGGAATTATAGGTGATAGTGAGCCACCATATGGGTGCTGGAAATTGAACCCAAATACTCCATAAAAGCAAAAAGGTGCTCTTTACTACTGAGCTATCTCTCCTGCCCTAGTATCCATTTTTAAAGGACCATGACAGGGTAAGCTTATAGCTTCTCTTGTGAACAGTTCTTTCAAATGGGAGTGTGTTTCAGGAGATGCTGTTGCCTAACTATCTTCCACTCATCCTGTTCACTTACTCACATAGGCTGTAATTCTTAGCCTCCAAAGAATATCAACATAAATTTGCCATGTGTATTTGTGTGTCAGCCATCTAGAAACCTTCTCATATATATTCTTAAATGCAACATGCTTTGTCTTTATAATGTTACTTGTATGTATGCTTGTAGGGCTGGTCATTTGGAACCATCTGGAAAACACTTGATATGTTCTTCCCTGGGGAAGACCAAATCTTCTGCTCCAGGCTTTCCTCAGTTGCCTATAGTTATTTGTGTAGGGCTGAGGCATCATGGGCTTTTCTCCATCCACTTTAGCATATCTGTTAAATGATGTCTGCATGAAATGATTATAAATTTATGAATATCAATGATCACTCTAAATGTAAAAGGAAGTTATGGAAGAAAAAGAGGAAGAGAAACAAGGAAAAGGATGAGAAAGTTTTAAAAAATATGAAGAAACTCAGGCATATATCACAGCCTTAGTTCTTGGAACTATTCACTAAGCTACAGTGATATTACTAGCCCCTCCCATCCCTTACACTTTCATTCTATCTCTGCCAACACTGACACTTGGAATACTCCCACAACTTATTTCACTTGATTTTCTGTCTCAAGATACCTGATATCTGTCTATTTTCACAATATGGAGTTTTGTTTGACAATTTATGTATGTGATAAAGTGTCTTAAATCTATCTGATTTGGAAAACGTGGTGGATTGGTGATGACAGGAAATAGTGTAACCCAGGACTCAAGATAATGGCAGTCCAGAAGAAGTAAAGGACCCTGAAGTTGGTAGTGACTCTGAAAACGCAGGAAGTTTCCCCTGTCAGAAATACTTTAGAAGAAGCGGTAGGTCACAAATATTGTAAATAAACTAAGAATAGAAAGAAAAGAAAGAAAGAATAAACATATATATTAACTGCTGGCGATGTAGCTTGTGGTTTGTCTGTGAATGTTTCTGTCATCTAATCACTTCTAAGGAACTAATTAAGACAGGTTTCTTTTTATGTATTAACCATTTTTATTATTTATTTAACTTATAAGCACGGTTATTTATTTACTTACACGTTCACCTTAAGTAATCCAAGCTGGCCTAGAAGCAATGATTTCCCCTGCCATAGAATCTCAAGTACTGTGATTATAATAAAAGGAAATAATTGGTAGGTATTATGGAACCAAGAGGTTTCCATAATAAGAGGGGCATGTGTATTGTGGATACCATGAGAAGAACACAGATTTCTCATGCTATAATTCAGGAACTATCCAAGCCTAGATTTTGAAGTTCAGGAGCCTTCATGACACATATTTTATCCAGGGCCTAGTTGCTGACCTGGTCAACTAAGGGAGGAAATAAGCCAAGGGATAAATCCCTGTGAGCTCTGTGCTTGCAGTTTGGGTACAGGAGAAATTGGCAAACTTGTCAGACACAGATGAATCACTGATGCAGGAATGATTATTTTCTAGAAAGTGCGAGGCCAGCAAAATCAACATAAGAAAACACTTAAGTCAAGGACAGAAATGAATCATATTGAACATTTCTGTGACTCAGGCTAAAAAGCATAATAGTGAATATCAGATGCTCATGAGCATGCTGTAAATACTTTATTTAGCAAGCCCAGGGGTAGATATGGGTTGTGAAGAAAATGGAGATAAAGGCCTGATAGCAGCTAAAGGCAAATTTCCTGAGGGCCTAGTGAAACTTAAGTCTTGATCACTTGTTTGGATTGCTCCTGCCTGACAGAAACTGTCAAAAGCACCATGCCCCTAATCTGGACCAAGTCTATTTGTTTATCTTTGGTATATCCTGCCATACAGATAAAATCACAGTCGGAACAGCAACAGGGGAGTGCCTGAAAGTTAGGCCAGCTTCCTAACCACTTCCCCAGGAGAGCTTTGATCATAAGGTTGCATGGAGGTTACCCTTTTGTGTAAATGCATCTTCTCAAGTCACAGCATTGGCTCACTTTGAGCATGGGGAAATGTACCCACTGTGTACTTTATGGCTCTTTTCAGTGATAATAGCAGTTAGCCCTGGAAGCTTGCTTAATGACTGAGAACTCCTTCAGAGAAAATTTGCAAATGTTGAACTCAACACTGCTAAGCTGTTTCCAAACCACATTTGACATTTTCAAATGCTATTGTATTTCATGAATAAGCCTATTAAAACAAATTACCCCCAAATGCTGGGCAAGGTATATAGATACATTTAATTATAGTGCCAAAAACAAACTCAGCTCCAGTCATTTAGAACATGTTTCTTAAAATAAATGCAACCGTGCATGATGGAAACATGCCCTCTCTGAACTAGTGGCTCCAACTACAGTAATGGAGTGATATGAAAATTGTTATATTCTCACATGAAATTTAATAAGATCTATGCAAGCTTTTCAAAAACTTTTCGAGGTCTTGAAGAAATAAAATATGTAAAAAACAAAAAATAAAACAAAGGAAGGAATCCTGACATGAGAAATCTCCTGATTTAATCCAGTATTTTCTAGTCATCATCCAGTCAGTGAGGCTATGTCTGTGTTGATGTGTGATGATGCTGTCAGCAACATTGCAAGCTTAAGTCTCCCCCAAAGCCAGTCATAGCAATGGCTTATCTATTCTGAGCAATATTCAATACTAAATAGAGCAAAGGAGTTTGTTTTTTTTGTTTGTTTGTTTTTTTTTTTTTGTGTGTGTGTGTGTGTGTGTGTGTGTTTCCATGTCTGGATCTGTCTCCCTTTACAGAATTATTATAAGAGTAAATGCAAATAAAAAAGATCTAGAACTATAGAGTCACTCAGAGAAATCATACCTGCAGAATATATAATATATTAATACAAAAATTCTTATTTCAACATTTCTTTGTTCTTAGAAAAATGAGGATAGAGAAGAATGAACATCAAGAAAGAAAAGTTTTTTACTCTAAAGCTTGGAGTAATTTAATTTTCAAGTGGCATCTGGCACAAATGGCTCCAATGAGTGCTGCATAAATAAATGTATGATAGCTTAATATTTCTTTTATTCTAATTTACTTTTCCACATTTAAAGAAATAGTATTATAAAAGCTATAGTCATTTATGATATCTTCATTGCTCAATACAAGTCAGAATTTTCAAATAACATCTTCAAAAATGAAAAACAATTTCAAACTATGAAGTTTAAAAGAACTGAAGCAAAACCATTTTAGAATTGGACATTGACTCTTAATGATCACATGACATTATCTGTATAAATCAATATAATGTGATAGTAATTTGCACAGTTAATTCTGTGCCACGTGGTTGTGGATTTTGTTTGAGATTCAAAATAGAGCCAAGCTTTTCTTTGTTTTATTTGTATGAATAGTATGGATAGTGCTACAGGAAAGCCAATCATTGAGCAAAAGATTTATTGGTGTCTGTTTGCAGAATCTGATAAAGAATTTCTTTCTTTGTTGGTCATGTTCCTCTTTTAATGAGTTTTGCACTGGTCTGACACATTTTATTTTCTTATAACTGACCATTCACACCATTGTTGACAAGCATTCCCCTGCATTTGTTGGTAAAGAATTTTGACCTTGAAAACAGCTTATTCAAAAGCATGACATTTCATGCAATAGCCCAAACTGTTACTCAATGTAGCTGAAGGTATGTCTTTCTTCACATTATCTATCCTATGTTCTCACAATTTTCACAAACCTTGGGAAATGTTCTCTTATCACTTTCTCACAGTCAACAAGTACTTGGCAGAATGTCTTCCCAATCCTTGTAGAAGACATAGCATGTTGTTTGGCATCAACACTGGCATCTCAGTGCAGTTTTTCTATAAATTACACAACTTTATTATGTAAATATACTCATGGGAGCAGCTCTATGGTATTGTATAGCAGTGTCCTGAGATAAAGCATTCCATCTGGTAAGAAAGCTGGTTAAAGCATAGAATGCTTCAAAGTGAAGTGAAACACTCCATCCTTTAATGGAACTCTTTAAATTAAGAAAGAAAACAACTCAAAGACTTCAGAAATTTCCAGAAACTGTTTACGTGCACCAGTCCAGCCAGTTCCCAAGTATGCACAAGCAGGACTGCTGAGAGATACTCTCAGACCAGCCAAGCTGCCTTGAACACTCTCAAACCACTTGAGTTGTCTGGAAGAGGACATCAGTCATGATGATTGCTGATAGGAAGAGCTCAGAACAGTTGATCTGCCCGTAGAAGACACTATCCAACCTATGGAACTGCCTGTAAGCTGTGGAGAACACTCTAGGTTTCCAGTTTTTGTGAGGTATCACGTTTAATAGTGGACTTAAATATGTGATAGCTAATTGAGTTATTTCAGCTCTTGTCAATAATCCTTGACCATACTCCTGTAAGTAACCCAAATGAAACTCAGTATTTCACAAAATTGGTGTTATTCTCTTTTAATTTATCATTAGTTTTCTATGTGGGGTGAGTAGATTTTTTTTTTCATATCTTCTCAGGAATATTGCTCTCCTACATGTGGAATCACTGAGAAATGACTGGTTTCAGCTATTTTGCTCTAACATAGCTTTACGTTATCAACTAGGTCTTAGAAACAAATGCCATTTTTCACCCAAATTTTTAGATATAATGGAAAAATAAGTATAAATTTAATTATCTCGCTATTTCAAAGAAAAATTCACTTTGTTGACTTGATATGTCTCTATTTTCATTATATATATATATATATATATATATATATATACTCATATTTAACCATTCTTCTTTAAATCTCATATTTTCACAGCCTTATTTCTGAGACCCTAGGTGTGAATTATAACTTAACAATTTTCTATGTTTTCATAAATTTATTGCTGTATTGTCTATATTTCTCTCCTGAATTTCTTTGGAAACTGAAAGCACATTCGTAACTAAAAACCTAGCCAGCAGCTTACCTAGTGATTGCCTGTAAACATTCTTGTGGGGAAAGGTAGTTTGAGTTGATGGATGTACTGTTTCTGCTGATTTGGGCACTTTATAGTTTTCTTTGAAGCTGTTTCATATATCAAGACAAAATTCCACCAAAAGATGACTCTAATAACTTCTGCTGAAACACATCTGCATCCACTGGCCTCTCGATGTTTATAAGGCTCGCCCATTGCAGTTTGGACACAGTTGCTAACTTGGTTATTTAATGATCCTTCAATTACTGGTTTCTGATATCCATCTACAGAATAATGTGGTTGTGTTTATAAATGGTGCTAAGGAATATTGTTTAAATGCAGTTTTAAATTTTCCATGCCCTGCTGGTATTGGATATAATACATAAAAGGAATTACACTGTTGGTAGTTCAAATGAAAGTGATACCTTAGTCAAAGCCAGAAAAGAAAGAAAGAAAGAGAGAAAAAAAGAAAGAAAGAAAGAAAGAAAGAAAGAAAAAAGAAAGAAAGAAAGAAAGAAAGAAAGAAAGAAAGAAAGAAAGAAAGAAAGAAAGAAAGATTCCAGAACAGAGCATGGTGTGGTCACCATTAAAGATGCCTGATCTTGGTCTTAGATAGGTACCTATCTTATGTCAGGTCATTCTGAAATGATCCCAGGTGCTGTCAACAACTTCATGCTTATTATTTCCTTGTCTTGTTGGGTTGGTTCTCATTCTTTGTTATCTGCTGAACAGAACAGTTATCTTTCTTCTCTTTAATTTCTCTTCAAACATTATGTCTGTCTCATAAATAAAAGAATGAGAAGTCTAGATTCTTTCCTTAAAACATTCCATCAAAGCTCTAAAAGATGAAGATCAGCTTAGCAACTCAT
This sequence comes from Peromyscus californicus insignis, assembly GCF_007827085.1. Classification (NCBI taxonomy): domain Eukaryota; kingdom Metazoa; phylum Chordata; class Mammalia; order Rodentia; family Cricetidae; genus Peromyscus; species Peromyscus californicus. The sequence continues at coordinate 52,580,271 of NW_026294525.1, forward strand.
AAGTATGTCCTGGCACAAATGTAAACTACACAAAGAATCCAGAAATTTTTTCTATGAATACTATATTCATTTTTCTCAGTTACTTTTCTATTGCTATGAAGAGACACCATGACGTAGGGAACTTACAAATGAAGGCATTAAATTGGGGGAGAGGTGGCTTGCTTACAGTTTCAGATGGCCAGTCCATTATCATCAAAACAGGGAACATGGTTGCTGACATGCTGGCATAGAACTGGAACAGTAGCTTCGAGCTTACATCTAATTTACAAGCAACAGGCAGAGATAGGAAGAGATTGGGCATAGTGTGGGCTTTTTACACCTCAAAGCCCACCCCAGTGACACACTTCCTCCAATAAATCCATATCTCCTAATTCCCCCTAATCAGCCCACTAACCAGGGACCAAACAGTCAAGTAGATGAGTCTATGGTGGCATCCTCATTCACGACTCCATAAGTTTCTAATTTAGAAAACCTGTCTCTAACAGACGACATTAGAATAAGTGATATGTATGTATATGAAGGGATATAAAGCAAGGAATAATTTCATAGTTACGGATATTCTCAGTAGTGATACTGGACTTCTTCATATTCTTGTCTCTATGTTCAGACTAATTTTAGTAATCCCATTAAATTCTGGAGTTTTTTTTATGTTTTTTCAGATTAAATTAGTAAAACAACTCTTTTCAGATGGAAGAGTTGTCTTATGTGATGTACAATCTACTGCCCCTCTGTGCCTTTGCAGCACATTTGACCGATCTAGGGATGACACTGGCTAATAAATTTTAAAGAATATGCTCACTTTCTCTGAGCATGGTGTGTATTCATGACCTTCTTGTTCCCACTATAAATCCTTAGCCACTTGAGGCTCTAAACTAGGCTTGAATTTACTTCCCTCAGGCTCTGCTTTAAATCAAATCAAATGCTACATTTTCCATCTCTTATTGAAATTGATTCTCCCTGAAGCTGTGGAAGGAGAAAGTCCTTTTGTCTTTGCTGCCTCAGTGAGACTTTAGTGCCTCTAAAATGGAAACAGAAGAGTATGAAGAAGGTTAAACTACTTTGCCCTAACCCAAAAATGCGTACAATGATAAGGGCTTCTAGAACCTTCCTATGTGAAACTATTTTATCTAGCAGTTAATAAAATATTTTACTTCAGTTAAAGTATCCAGTCGACGTTGTTCAAAATTCAAGAAAATAGAGCAGCCTTACTTTTCTTTATGGTGTAGAAAATCACATAAGAATCTTCTTTCTAGTCTTCTGAAACCTAAAACCATCTGCTGAGTCTACTCCAAAAGGTGCAGGCTATGAGAAACCCGTAAGTATTAAAAGATGGCTGACTCACTGAAGGAGAAATGAGACATACAGATACATTATACATGGCATAAAAAGAAATAGTGGACAGGCATTAGTATATAACAACAACAAACAAACAAAGTATAAAACTGTCATGAATTCAAAGGCCAGTATGTATTAATATGGGCATTTTGAATGACTATGTGCCTCAAACACAAGAAAAATTTGCCTTCAATTACAAGGTCTTTCCCAATAGTTCTTCATCCCATAATTTCATAAAAAACATAGCATCAGGGCAAGAAAACAAATTTAAAAATCTATCAGAATAATTATACTATCTATCTATCTATCTATCTATCTATCTATCTATCTATCTATCATCTATCTATCATCTATCTATCTATCTATCTATCTATCTATCTATCTATCTATCTATCTCCTATACTTAGGGTTAAATTAAGCAATATACAGTGTTGGTATATTGAAAGTGGTAAAAAGAAACACACACACACACACACACACACACACACACACCATCATTATTGGAGAGACATAAAATAATCTTGATAAAAGTTTCTACTTTATTAAAACTAAAAGCTCTCAATTTGGATATCACTGAAGAGGAATAGGTAACCAAAGATTAAGAGTTTAGAAACACTGAAAAAGCAAGAGACTCAAGTCCAGGCTCACTGAGCTTTCTGGAGACTGCTCAGAAGGTCTGATTTGCTACTACAAATTAAGCTGCAACAGTAGTAAAACATGGAAAGAATCCACATTTGTAGTGTATTGTTGTAGAATAAATGCAGTAGTTGCATACAAAAGGGAAGAGCAATGTGTTTTAAAGGACAAACAGTACAGTAACTTGGTTAATGACGGCAGCTGTTGGATGACTAGGAACATAGTGCTTCTTGAAACCACTTCATGATAGCAACAAGATCCAAAGCAGTTGGTCATTCTGAAAGATTAACTAAACACCTGAAACCAGTAGTCTTCAAGAGGAGTTACATGTAGAATTTCATATGCAAATATAACTTACTGTTTTCTTAACTGTTCAATACAATCTATCATTTTATCAAAAAATAAGGTCTTCAAAACAAAAAGGGATAAAGAATTCATCAGAACAAGACTCACAGATGACCTACAATATTTATGACTATTCTACTAAAAGATCCAATAGAGAGAACAACTGCATACACAAGCGAAGAAGATTTATAGAGAGACACAAACTATAAACAGATATCAAATGGAAATGTAATACACGGGGAATTCTGTGCTAGATACAGCACAGAAAGGTGAATTTAAATATGTAAAAGAACATTTCCAGGAAGAAATTACACCTTCAACTGATACTTCTGAAGGCTGATTAACTGACTAAAAATTCAATGATGAAAGTTTAGAATTTTTTAGTCCCAGAGCTTAATTAAATTTTATTTGGGGCTATTTCAACCCCCTAAATACATATTCTTGCTCGTCTATGTGTTGGACCTAACATCCTGTGATGTGGGATGGTCTATATGTCAAATGTGTTGCTGATTGGTCAATGAATAAATCACTGATTGGCAGTGGCTAGGCAGGAAGTATAGGCGGGACTAAGAGAGGAGAAGAGAGAGGACAAGAAGCTGGGTGAGGGAGACACTGCCAGCCGCCATCAGGACAAGGAAGATGTAAAGTACCGGTAAGCCACAAGCCACGTGGCAAGGTATAGATTAATAGAAATGGATTAATTTAAGCTGTAAGAACAGTTAACAAGAAGCCTGCCACGGCCATACAGTTTGTAACCAATATAAGTCTCTGTGTTTACTTGATCGGGTTTGAGCGGCTTGGGACTGGCGGGTGAGAGAGATTTGCCCTGACTGTGGGCCAGGCAGGAAAACTCTAGCAACAAATGGCGTCCAACGTGGTGGCAAGAGTTTCCACCTAAAAACTGACAAAAAAGATTCTAAAACGGAGCTAAAAACATTTCCTAATTGTTTCTCTCAAATGAGCGGCAGCTGCCGGTTTGAGCTACTGGTGGGTTCCTAGTGTGCGCGCTCGACCTGCCGCCATATGGCGGAAATGAGGCCTCTGCAAGTGGCACATTAAGCTACATTATGGATTTAGCCTTTGCTAGTACAAAAAAAAAAGAGGTTTCTGGGCTACACGCTGCTTGGATAAAAGCATAGACCCACGATGGCTCCCAGAGCTGGCGGTAAGCATACCGCCGCCATGTTGGGAAGCTGAGGTGGGCGGAGCCAGTAGCCACAGCACCAGCAGCGTTTCAGGCTTAGAAGGCTGCAGCTTAAAACAATAGATTCACAATAAGACAGATTCAGATGTAATAGTTTAAAATATATGTAAAATATACGTAGGCTTGAAAGAAAAAAAAAAGGTGATATATACAGTATAGAAACAAATACATGGTTTTAAAAAATAAAGTCTTTAAAGAGACAGTAAAAGTAATATAAAAAATAAGCCACGTAGAGATGACTATTACACAGAGAGTCTGGATTGTGTTGTCTTTGGGATTCTTAACTACAGAGAGATATTTGATTGTAAAGGAAGCTGAGTTAAACCAGTATGTATATTTTAAAGATACTTTGACTTCAAAATTTGGATGTAAGGATATGTTGCTTTGGAAAAGAGTCTCTTTTGTTTCCACAGAAAGCAAGAGGCTATGGATTTGTTCCAGATTAAGACACATCAGGTTTGACCAGCCAAGACCACCTGAAAGGTCTCCGATGACACCATGGCCCAGATGATCCAACATCCAGAACCGTTTCAAGGCAACTGGCTCAGATGATACAGCCTCACGGACTACTCCATGATCCTAAAATTTTCTTTGTTTCCCCAGAAGATACAGCGCCCCCCTCCAGCAGGAAGTAGTAAGAGAAGCTACGCCCAAATTCCCAAATATACCAAGCTGACTTTGGAGATGTGTAAAGGTTAAAACCTTCCTTTTTAAGAAAAGAAAAGGGGAAGTGATGTGGGATGGTCTATATGTCAAATGTGTTGCTGATTGGTCAATGAATAAATCACTGATTGGCAGTGGCTAGGCAGGAAGTATAGGCGGGACTAAGAGAGGAGAAGAGAGAGGACAAGAAGCTGGGTGAGGGAGACACTGCCAGCCGCCATCAGGACAAGGAAGATGTAAAGTACCGGTAAGCCACAAGCCACGTGGCAAGGTATAGATTAATAGAAATGGATTAATTTAAGCTGTAAGAACAGTTAACAAGAAGCCTGCCACGGCCATACAGTTTGTAACCAATATAAGTCTCTGTGTTTACTTGATCGGGTTTGAGCGGCTTGGGACTGGCGGGTGAGAGAGATTTGCCCTGACTGTGGGCCAGGCAGGAAAACTCTAGCAACAATCCTGTGACTAACAGATAAAAAACTTTGGACTGTACTAACTTAACAAAACTCTGGTACCAACCCACCAGAAGACTAAGGATGCCATTGAATAGCATCTGAAAAGTCCTTTATTACTCATCTTTTTAATATTTCCAACAGTGCCTTAAAAAAAGAAACCTTAATTATTGACCTTTGTTCTGTTACTATAAACCTTCATCAAACTAGGGAGGGAGAGATGACTCATTGGTTAAGAGCACTTGCTGCTCTCACAGGTGACCTGGGTTTCATTCCCAGCATCTATGTGGTGACTCACAACTATGCACAACTACAATTCCAGGTGATCTAGCAGCCTCTTCTGGCTTCTGTGGGCACAGACGTGTATGTATTGCACTTACATTCACGTAGGCAAAATACTCATTTACATTAATTACAAATACATAAATTAAAAAAAAACTTCATCAAAATTTTAATACATTAGAAGTCACAATTTAGAGTATCCTAAATCAGTTTCCAGGCCATGGTCACTCCTGTTTAGCTGCAGAATAAACTATTTCTTATTCCCTTTAAGGTGGGAGTTATTTTTGCATTGACAAGTATCAACAGGAATGAATCAAAGTGAAGAATGATGAGAACATGATCATGAAAAGAATATTAAAACGTTGTAGATTCACACTAGGTCATCTGTCACATATAGAATAGTCCAAGAGCAAACAGGCAAAAAAATAAAGCAAAATTTGGGAAGCAACTCACCACATCAGATATTAAATATTAGAAAAGTGAGTACCTTCCACATCAATAACCAAGATTCTGCCTTTTACAACCAGTATGCTTATTGCTAATTTTAAGTAACTCACATTAGACAATTGGTAAAAATTATTTATTGTGGTTATCAATTAAAATTTAAATATTTCATTTATCCACAAGTGGTATCAAAGAAGTCACTGTTCTCTTTATCTTTCTCCTTCTCTCTACTCCATCTTCAAGGTTCCAAGCATTCTTATTATTCTTGTAGGAAAACTTCTGAAGACTAGTTAGGATATTCGCAGGAGACAAGTGCCTTACATTCATCATTATAAGTCAAATTAGGCTTTTCTCTGTCACACTATATTCTTATTTTCATGTGCTATCTTAAGCCTTATTAGATCTTAGTTTTTATCAAATGTTATTATTAGACATGCTTTAATGTTTTCATAGCAGATAAACATTTGTAAACATATTGAACTTTAATAATGGTGGGATTAATAGTGGGCAGGAACAAAACTCTACCAAGCAGCTCCTTGGCCTCTACCTAATTTGTAATCTCAATTGAAAGTGGCAAAGATAGATTGTTTGGGGGTTGGTGTTCACTGTAACTCTTTGTCCATCATCCCAAGAGGACACAAAGAATAAATCCTTTTTCTGCTTTACAGTTAATTGGGCTATTTGATTGGTTTCTCTAACAGGAGTGACTGAATTTGGCTTCTTGGGGTACAGATTGTGATACTAATTTTGATAATAAGTATCTTTCTGAATTTAAACAAAACACTTAAACACATTTAAATCTATGTAAAGTTCAAGTCTCTCAAAATACTTTATTTCTAAAATACATTATTCCAAAATACTGCCTTAAAATATTTTTAAGCTCTTATTTCTATATAGTTTGTTTGATCCTGTGTGCACTGTACCACTATTTGTCTTGAAGCAGCAAGAACAGCAGAAGTTCATATCTCTAATGTCTTGTATATTCCTGATGTTTATTCCTTCAGTGTCAGTAATGTGAAACAGCGTAACCTCAAAAGTAAGGATAGTTTCTTTTGAAACCAAATATAGATGATCATTGCTCTGAAAAACATATTTGGGTTGTCCCAAATACCATCTCCCAATATGATAATAATTTCATGAATATTTAATTTAATTTAATTTATTTATTTATTTATTTTGGTTTTTCAAGGCAGGGTTTCTCTGTGTAGCTTTGCACCTTTCCTGGAACTCAGTTGGTAGCCCAGGCTGGCCTCGAACTCACAGAGATCCGCCTGGCTCTGCCTCCCGAGTGCTGGGATTAAAGGCGTGCACCACCACCGCCCGGCTCATGAATATTTTAAAGTAGAAAACAAAAAAAAAAACAAAGAAAGTCATTAACTAACATACATTTAAAATATATTGGTGGATATATAAAAGAGGTGTGTTACCAAACTCTTTTATTTTATCTTTTTAACATTTGCATGTGTCTATTTTTTCCTTTCTATTTATTTTTCTCTCATATATTACATCTTGATGACAGTTCCCCGTACCTCATCTCCTCCTAGTCCGCCACAATCTGCTTTTTGGCCCAGACTGACTTCTCCTCTATTTCCCTTTAGAAAAGGGCAGGCTTCCCATGGATATTAACCAAACATGGCATATAAAGTTACAACCGCTTGTAACTCCAGCTCTAGGGGATGGCCCTAACCTCAGATACACACACATATACAGACATACACATAAAAAATAATAATAATAGTAGTAATAAGAATAATAAATAATTTAAAGTTATGAAAAACTAGACACATCCCCTCATATTGAGCCTGGATGAAACAACCCACACCCACTAGGAGGAAAAGGGTCCCAAAAGCTGGGAGGAGAGTCAGAGACAGCACCTACTCCCACTGTTAGGACTCCAAGAGGAACACTTAGCTACACAACTATAATACATATGTAGAGAACCTAAATCAGTCCCACGCAGGCTCTGTGGTTTTTGGTTCAGTTTCTGTGAGCCCCTATGAGCCCAGATTCGTTGATTCTGTGGGTTTTCCTGTGATGTCCTTTGACTCCTACAATCCTTCCTCTCTCTATTCCTTAGGATTCCTATGCCTAAGGTTTGACTGTAGTTTTCTGCATCTGTTCCCATCAGTTGCTGGATGAAGCCTCTTGACAATTATGCTAGGCTTTTGTCTACAAGTGTAGAAGAGTATCATTAGGCATCATTATATTGACTTTTCTTCAGTCTACTTTGGTCCTATCCTAGGTCTCTGGGCTATCCAGATTCAGGTTCCTGGCCCTCCATGGGGCTCCCTCCCATAGTACGGATCTCAAGCAGGAACAGTCCCTGGTTGGCCGCTCCCACTAGTTCTGCACCACCTTTACACCAGCATATCTTACCAGCAGGAAAAATTGTAGGCTAAAGATTTTGAGGTAGGGTTGGTGTCCTAATCCTTCTACTAGAAGCCTCACTGGGTAACAGAAGATGTTCTTTTCAGGCTCTGTATCCTGCATTACTAGGAGATTCCAAAGCACCAGGTTTCTACCTCATCCCCGAAATTCCCCCAATTCCAGTCATCTCTCCAAGTACTCTCTCCCTCCACCCCCACACTGATCTCTCCTGTTCTCATCCCCATCCATCCTCAGTCCACCAGCAAATTCTACACCATTTCTCTTTCCCAGGGAGATCCCTGTGTTCCCCCAACTTGAGCCCTCCTTGTTACTTAGCCTCTCTGAGTCTTATAAGTGAATGCATACTACGTTTATCTTTTGGGGTCTGGGTTATTTCACTCAGTATGATTTTTCTAGTTCCAACCATTTGCCTGCAAATTTCATGACTTTTTTTTTAACATTTGAGTAATATTCCATTGTGTAAATATACATTTCCTTTATCCCCCTTTTTTCCTTTGGTTGAGGGACATCTATATTGTTTCATATTTCTGGCTATTACAAATAAAGCTGCTTTGAACATAGTTGAACAAGTGTCCCTGTGGTAGGATGGAGCAGCCTTTGGGTATATGTCCAGGAGTGATTTAGCTGGGTTTTGAGGTAGGTTGATTCCCAATTTTCTGTAAACCAAAATGACCCTGAAATTCCATCTTCCACCGGTCAGAATGGCTAAGATCAAAAATCACAAGTCACAGCTCATGCTGGCAAGAATGTGGATCAAGAGGAACACTCGTCCATTGCTGCCCAGAGTGCAAACTTGTGCAGCTACTCAGGTATCTCAGAAAATTGGGAAAGTCTTCTAGGCATGTTACATCTGAAAACATTCTTAGGTTTTGAGGTTTTATTTGGTAGAAGCTGAGATTCTCTTCACACCTTACAAAGGGGTTTCCTAATTGCTCAGGATGTCTGGTCATGCATACACATTCTTATTAGAGCTATTCAAGGGGTCACGAGTCCAAGACTCTTGCACTCTGAATCTACAGAATTCCATCCTCTTTACAGTCATTGAAGTTCTAATCAGTCAACCGGCAATTGCAGAATGCTCAATGGAGTTGTTCTTCTTTAGCTCATAAGTCTAGTATCAATAAATTCTATTTATTTTTCCAGACTTGCAGTGGGAAGAAAAAAAAACTAGAGCAGTGGTTTCACATGAAAGAAAAGGCCAGAACTATGAAACCTCTACAGAGAAAAATTAAATAGTGGATCTTCACAGAGTGTAAGACTCTGGGTTAGAACAAGGAAATGAAAGTTTTATTGGATCACAAAGATTCAGCTATTAGCACTTTTAGTCTGTATTTTAAATACTATGGATTTTTAGTGATATCAGCACATACTTAAAACAATGTTCCAAAAATATCTCTTTAATTTAACTAAGCTTTTCTTCATTAATTAAAGGATGTACAAAGAATTAAAACCTATATAATCTAATCTCTGGTCTTCACTCAGAAAAAAAAATTTACTGGATGAACAAACAAATCTAAAATTGGTTACCAGTTTTGAGATTTGATCCCTTCTGTTGCCCAGGATTCAGTATGTAAAGTAAAATATATTTCCATTAAATTCCTTATGATCTTACTTTAATACACTACAAATCTTTTTAGCCACTCTGATTTAATGATATTTTAGGATTCGTGGAAAATATAACTACTTCTTAAATTTTATTATCCATGTGGTAACTAATTCAAAGATATAAATTGTGAGTCACATAAAATATGTTATTTTAAAATAACATACAAATCATTTTAATAAATTTTAATTAGAAATTTAGCCTTAGCTGTCATATCATGTTAAATATCTCAAATATGTTTCTATTCTTATCTCTCAAAATATTTCTCTAATGTTTATGCAAATTTTTGTTGATGAATCACTGCCTAGTGTATTTGTATTTCTCTATGTGTTGTCTTTGTGTACCTGAATTATTTCATTATAAATGAGAAATACTTGAAAAGTCACTTTGCCTGAAGAAATACAGTTTGTAGGTCAGTGGGAGTTCATAATCAATGCCACTAGGAACACAAGCAAGCACAGCATTAAAGAATACTTCTTGTCAAATGTTCCTTGAAAATAGATGCTATTAGACACATGGGAATGTGCTTAAACAAAGAGATGCTAAGAGTAATTTAGCGGAGTCTTTGAAGGAATGAGAAGCAGGAAACATGCTTGTTTTACCATTTGTGGAAGAACACTTAACATGAACCCCTGCTGAAAATAAAACTATTTAATTACATTTGAGAAAAATGGAGAAAGTTTCCTTAGGAAGTTTCAGATTTATGGTTTTGTTTAAGAGAGTAAATTTGAAGACAACAGCGGGATAAAATGCTAAAATGTATCTAAAACATAATGAACCAATTAAAGACATTATATGCAATTAAATTACTTTAAAAAAATAAAAACTAGAAAAACAGAGGAAAAAAGAAAGCACAGAATGATAAAGTAAAAGCAATGAAGGCTAATTCAGAATCTAGCTGATAAATTCTGAGGGCCTACTCATAGTAAACAATTTAAAAGCAAGTTTGCTGTGCTTCATTGGTATTCTGTTCAGTTGATTATGAAATAAATGTCAGGTTTTTTATGCTGTTTTTTTAGTAGTCTCTTAATGTGTAATACAGTATTATGACTGTCACACAGTAGTAACTCTATGTTGACAGTTATTGCTTCTGTGAGCTGAAGGACAGACTCAACTTCACAAACACCCATGGATTCGTTCATACATGTTTATACACACTGGGCAGGCATTATGCTATTTCTGAACTATTTTAATTTGTCTGAAAAATTGAATACTTGTGAAAGAGCTGTTTAATGAAAGTTTGTATTTTCACTGGAAAAATATTCTCTTTTCATGGAAAACCAAATAGACAATCTTTGTGAGATGTAAGAAAGACACTGTAATGAAAATCATTCTTGTCATATTTGGCAACCTCTTGAGGGTTTATAATATGATAAAGAGGAGGAGCAAGTCAAAGAAGTGAAGAAATTGCCAGCTATGCATAAGCAGGACCAGGAAAGTTGAACAGACACACTTAGTTTCAGACCCAGACCTTTACAAATCCAACCCAGAACAAGATCTTAGTTTTGTCTGTATGACTGCTTTTACCGAAGGTAGTTTAGAAAAAAAAAAAGAAAAAGAATTGGGAATATGAGAAATTTTACATGTTATTTTAGCAAAATATCTGATTAAAAAAAAATCCCTGTCTTAAAAGTATAGAGTGAAAATAGCACTTTTTATAATAGATGTTTACATGGTTTGGGTTGTTTTTAAAAATGAATTGTTTCAAAGTGATAAAAATCTTTTTTCAAGGTATATGCATTACTACATAACAATCACTATAAAAATCAGTGGCATTTTAAAAAGCAAACAAATAAGTTCCCCACCTGCCTTAAAGATCTTCACATCAAAGCTTGGAAAACAGAACAAAGGAGACTCCAGTATGTCCTTGATCTAGGGTTTGAGGACCCAAATTTCAGAGATCAAGAGTGCCCCAAACAAGCAAGGGGGAAAACATCTCTATAATCTGTGTCAACGCCTCTGGTGTGTAAACCAGGATAGATCACTGGTTAGTCAGATGGAAATGCCACAGATAGCCTCTGACCTTGCCATGTGAGTTTGGCTTCCTCCAAACATAGTTGTGTGTGAAAGTAGTATCAAATACACAACATGTAAAAGTGGTAAATACAGTCCACCGGATTCCCCAGGTTTAGCTCTTTGATCTTTCCTTGCCTTTCCTCTCTGGTCTTCAGTTTTCTCCTCTCATTCCTCCCTGTCTTCCTTTCTTTCCTCCTCTTGCTTCTCCCTGCTGCTCTCCAACCCCTTCTCTTTTTACGGTATTATGGTTTAAACCTAGAAACTGTGCATTGCTTGGCAGGCACCCTACCATTTAGGGCCATCAGACTCTGAATTCTCTTACTGCATAGTTTTGATACTATTTATAGCAAAATTATTTCACAGTCAATGACAATGCCATACCTGCTCCCACCTCAGAGCATTTATAACTGTGTGCCATTTATATAGCATGCTGTTTCAAATGTCTATTAAATTATTATTTCTCTCACTTTATTCTCATTTTTCTTTAATATTCATGCTTTTAAGAGAATTTCCTCATTAGAAATTTATTTATTTTATTTCCACATTCATTTCCTAGTTTATTTTACTTATAAATTATATTTTGATCTCTGCCATGTTCATCTTTAAATTCCATAATTCTCTTTATTCGAAATATTTCTCAAAATCCTTGAGCACCACTTACCAGCTCAGAGTTTCCCCACATTTGTAAAATGAACTAATGATTATTAAAACCATGTTCTTAGATCTTAGAGCAGAATTCCTTTAAAAACAGCATGGTTGATGGCAAGAGTCTGGGCAAAGCACTCTTGACTGTGTCATTAATCTTTCTGGAGAAAGCAGAATGTACTGCTGCATGATCCTTGAATTCGAGGTAATTTGCTCATTCCAAATCCTGGGTACATTGAAGTGGAGCCAGGAATTGGAGTAAGTTAGACATTGGTCAGCTGGAAGCATCTTGTAGATTCCAGCATCATTTCTTCTCATTGTTCAAACTCCCTTCAGTTGTCTTACATACACTCTTGCACAGAATGGGGAAACAATCATATTACAAATGATCCAGACTCCTGAAGCCCATTTTCGAATTCTTAAAATTGTTCATACTTAGACTGATTAGGTCTGCATTATAAAAGCAGTGAGACATTGAGATGTACAGAGGTTGTTAGTTATAATAAAGGTGTACAAATTTGAATCTGTCAGACATTTTATTCATGTTAAAGTTGGAAGAGATTAGTACATAGTTCTAAGATTTCTGTTAACAAGTTGAAGACTAAGAATGGGAAGCAGTATTCAGAAAACAAATCATATTGTGTGAAGGATGGTGCTAAGTTTTTCTTTGGAAGTATATCATATATTGTTTATCAAAACATGAAGTATATGAAGATGTTAACTAGTGACACACATGTACGTATGAATCCATGGTGAAAGCAGATAAAATTTCCAATGGTTGTAGCAGAGAAAGCAGACAGAGAAACCTCCAACAGAAACCATGAGGCCACCTGCTGTCAAAGCATTTCAAGAGAAAAAAAATGACATATGGGAAAATGAAGAAGCTCCTTCAGACTTGGGGAAAAAGTGGAAAAATACAAAATTTTATAAATGAAAACTTAGTTACTGTGACACTTATGGAAAAAAAACAGAGCTCATCGTGGTATAAAAGGAAAATATGTGTAGTCAAGATGCCTGTGGGTTGTATATGACTTATAGAATTAAGAATAGTGATCTAATTTGATGATTAAGAACAAATGTGAATTTTAGAAGTATTATTGAAAAAGTATCAGAAATATGTGACTACAGAGAGGAAAATACATTCTGAAAGTAGGACAGCATTGAAGATATGCAAGAGAAGCAAGATGCTGCATAAAAGATTTTAAAGTGAACATCAACAGCTATGTTAATTAGGGTTACTATTGCTGTGATAAAACACCCTGACCAAAGGCAACTTGGAGATGGAAGGGTTTATTTGGTTTACATTTCCTGAGTCACAGTCTATTGAGAGAAGCTAAGGTAGGACCTAAAGTCAGGCAAGAGCCTGGAGGAGACTGGACTGATGCTGAGGCCCTGGAGGATTGCTGCTTCTGGTTTGCTCCCATGGCTTGCTTAGCTTGTGTTCTTACAGAATTCAAGACCATGAGACAAGGGATATTCACAGCCACCATGGTCTGGTTCTTCCCCTATGGATCATTAATTAAGACAATGACTTATAGGCTTAACTGTTTACAGCCTGATCTTCTGGAGGCTTTTTCTCAATTTCTCAATTGATGATTCTATCTTGTATCAAGTTGACATAAACGTAGCCAGCAAAATATCTTAAAGACAGGAGTCAAATTTATAGCTAAAATGAGAAAGGATTACATATATATAAAGAGTACATTTTGAAATAGAAATTAAAATGCTAATTTTTATATTAAAATTCAACTCATTTTTAATAAAAAATACCAATCCTATGTGGATTATTTAAAATAACTTAATCGAATTAGCATACAAATGCATTAACTATATCATACATGTTTCTAGTACCAAAATTGGTAAGCTAACATGAATCAAAACTCTTAGATTTACAAAATTTGGAAATTCTGTTCAAGTTATTAAAAGCAAACCAAAACAAAATCTGTAAAAATATCTATAGAAGAAATAGAAATGGAAATGAGTGTGATTAAGGATGTCTCCTCTATGATGGTGCACTCTCTACTGGGTGGTGGATAGACAGTTGTGTTGAGCAGAGAATCTTCTGATCCACTGAAATAGTGGCTCTTATAGGAAGCATGGGGCTAGTAGAATAATTCCTGCATATCAGTGTGTGAAAACATTTCATTGTGAGTTACCTCAAATGTGTGGAGCTCATGAAGGTTCTAACTCTGACCCTCTGAGCAAATCAAAGGCAGACTGTCCTAACAGGGTACAGCAGCACATCACTGAATGTTTGCTTCTTCCTACAAGTTTCATTGGGAGTAATTGTAAAGCATTTCAAATTATAATGGAACTGTTTACAGCACTGGTTTATTTCTGAAATTTGTCAGCTATAATGTGAATATTATCAGCTGTACCTTAAGAAGGATCAATTAAAACCCAGAGGAAATGAAGAAATCATCACAATTAATTATGAGAAATGATGTTTTCAAATACCCACTGCCAGTACAGAGAGGGACACAGAAGTTAGACGGAAATGTAAGAGAGAAGGTAAAACAATAAAGTTAAATCAAATCAAAGTTCTGGAATGAATAAGCTGAATTTTAAAACACAACAAGAAAGAGCTAAACTCAGATATAAAGAGTATTAGTTACCACAAGATAAATCAGAATAAAATATTAAAGATTAACATAAAAGTACTGAAAATAAAAGGGTTGAACCACATGAAATAAATTACTTACACATACTGATTAAACTGTCTAAATGAAATAGATGAAGGCAGTAAGAGAGATGAATACACTTCAGGAAATAGCAACCAAAGACTTATGAAACAAAAATTACAGTACCTCCTCCTCAGATTCTAGGAATGAAATATGTATTCAAAATAAATGAAGAGAAAAGCTATTAGAGTGGTGAGACTTTGGGATTTGGTATTTCCTAACACAGAACTGAGTCAGTGTTACTCACCTTCTAAACAGGAAAAATTACAAAGCTTCTAAGCAAATCTCTAGATGTAGAGGTTAACATTATTAACACCCATTCACAATAAAGGACTTATAAAACTAGAAATAGAAAAGACATTAGCCAGTGGTAGTTGCACATACCTTGAATCCCAGCATATGGGAAGAAGAAGCAGGCAGTTCTCTGAGTTTGAGGACAGCCTGGTATACAGAGTGAGTTCCAGGACAGCTATAGATGCACAGAGAAAACTAACCAACAAAACAATGAAAACAAAAAGAAATGATATTCTTACTGTGGTGATGTGCATATATACATATATATCCTAAATAAATATAACAACAAGAGATCAAATATAGAAATATGTGTGAGAGATAGCTCAGCAGAAAACTGTGAGACAAGGCAGCCTATTCCATGTAAACAGAGAAGCACTTATGATGAGCAGATGTTTTATATGAAAATTATCAGGGAACAAATGTCCCATATTTTATCATTTATAAAATGCTAATATTAGCATTAAATGTTTAACATGACTATGAAAATATTCTGATTTACCTCCTAAAAAGAGTAAAATATGCATATATACATCAAGATGATTTTCACAGTGATGAAACAAGAGGGAACAGGGTTGTATAGAGAGTTTGAGGCACAGTCATGAAAATTAAGAATATCTAATTTTATATAAAATATATTTATCATAACTTTCTCTATTATACAATTTAATTCTTCCAGAAAATTTGTTCAATGTGAAGCAATATTTTAGCATTCTTGTTATAAAGATTCTAGACCTTTATAACATCTGAATGACTTTACAGTCAGTTCATTTGATAAGATTGCCAAGGGCCAAATTCTACTCTCCAACAAGCTGTCTAATATCTTGAAACAAAAAGCATATTCATATTTTATTAAAATTTATGTTAAAAAATGACCATGGTAAAAATTTAAAGCATGTATCAATCATGGGAAGTCATCAATGATTTTCTCCTGAGATCGAGTCAGATGCATTGTATTGTTTTGTATAATGATAAACTCAAAAGCAATTATTTCAAATAGCTCCCAATTCTTTCCACTCTGTGCCACACAGATTGTCTCTCTGTGGTCTCCTTGCCTTGGGAAAAAGTATGATGAGTAGGATTTTAGAATTGACGACTCGGTAAGAAAATGTAATTAAGCATATAGTAAAACAGGAGTATTTATAGACATCTTGTACTTTTACTGTAGGAAATTTGTTATTAATTCAGATTTATGCAATTGTGATGGACTGAAGCTCCACCCCATGAGTGTCTGCAAAGATTCTTAATACACAGGGTACTTTTAGGTGTTAAGAACTTCACTGTTGAATCTTCTGAACCCTTTGCTTAAATCCTAATGTTGCTAGAGCTAGAGTCTGTGGCTATCCCCAGAGTAACTCCAGAATCCTAGCCTAATTAGGGAGCATTCCAGGGGAAGTGACACCATTCCTCTTTAGGATATGACAAGTAATAGAGCATACTCACAACTTCTAATTTCTAAAAATGCTGATTGTTGTTAATGATGGCACAGAAGTGTCCAAACTGATGAGAAACATGCGTAAATACTAAACATTTAATATATTAAAATATTTTCCACATATAAATTATCTTAGGATAATCCATATAAAGAGCTATCTTTAAATAATGCAATCTATGTAGGCATATATGAGTTAATGTTCTTTATTTATAATATTAGTTTATAAATGTTAGATTATTTCTTTAATGGGAAAAATAAAATATTCAAATATGCAAAACAATTTTTCATAAAAGTACATCATTAAAACTAATTATATATTGTTATGATTATGAGAACATATTTATATTAGCATAGCATTATAGATAATTTTAGATAATTAAATCATCATAAAATATTTTTTATCTAAGATATGTTTGTAAATGGAAATGCAAAACAAATGGACACAAATTTGTAAGTGTACCAACACGTGTTTATGCATTTATGTATATATGTTCTGAGACAGAAATACAAAAATATAAACAAGAAAATCCAAATGTCAATTCATCAAAAATTATCATTTTTCCTTCTTTGAATTTTTAGTTGAAATCTATGAAAATTAGATTCATATGTTATTTTCACGTATTTTAGAATAATCATGTATTATGTTTTCCTAAAATACATATAAAACAAAATGTATAACATAACTTAAATACATAAAGCTTTCTAAAGCTAAATGGTATATTAATTTTGTGTTATCTGCACTAATAAGAAAATGAAAACTAGTAATTATCTGTGATTATGTTTACATTCTGTTAGACATATGTTCACATATGTCTTTGAAAAAATAAATGATAAAGTGCCTATCTAATAATAAAGAACTTTTAAAAAAATCATTGTTATTTTCCTTAAATGAAATTGGTAAAAATTACTTCATGATTAAGAAAATGATTTCTAAAAACGTCTGTCACTGAAGACCTTGAGTTTGAGGCCAGCCTGGTCTACAGAGTGAGTTCCAGAACAGCCAGGGAAACACAGAGAAACCCTGTCACAAAAACCAAAAACAACAACAAAAATAATTTGAAGGTGATCTGGCTGGGATTTGTGTCAGCCTGTGTTCATCAGCAGGTTTGCCCCTGTTTGACTAGGCAAATGTCTCCCCTGTATCCTCTCCACACCTATGGAAGGCACTGAGTAGAAGAGAACAATTGCTAGCATAGATATTCAGCTTTTCCAGCACCAATCCGATTTTTAGAGCTGTCTCTCCTCAAGTGTGTATTTCTGAACTCTTTGTCAAAAACCAGAGAGTTAAAAGTACATGGGTTTATGTGTGGATTCTCTATTCTAATGCACAGATATAGGAGACTGTCAATCACCATGCAGTTTTTATTAGTATTAGCCATGGACTGAATGTCTGCATCAAGGAACCACAAGAAATCCTTCTACCCTTATATTGTTCTCTTGACTACTTTGGCTACAATGATGCAAAAGTAATGAATACATTTATTTACAATCCTCTATTCAGCAAATTAGCAGAAGGAACAATACAAGGGAAATGATAAATCTTAGTTGGGATCGGAATGAAGTATTGTTTTGATCACGTGGGATGTGTGCTAACTAGATTCGTTGCCATTACCTCATCATAACTGTTCTTTGTTTATTTATAAGTTAAATCTTACTTGGAGGTTAAGTATAGCCAAGGTGTTATACTTTCAAACATAATTTATTTTCCTTTCTAGAAAACTATTATAATGCTTACCCACAGGAATCCTTACACTCTCATTAACAGATGCAGGAGGTTTGATAAAAATCCCATTATAATAAATGACAAGGGTTTGTCCCATAACTATGCACCAATTGAATACAAATGTTTGTGCCATATTTTTACTTGTTGAGGAATTATTTCCTCTGTAAAATAAGGGATGTAAACTATAGATGAATTTTATGCTTAAACGGTAAAAATTTCTCATCCGTTTGTGGCTCTTCATCTCATTTAATTGGAATTTAAAATCCAAGTGATTGAGAGGAGAGCAACGATCTAATTAAATTTTTCATTATACACATGAAGAAACAGACATAGAGGAAAAGTAATTGGTTTATAGTCAGGATGGTAGTCAACAAACATCTGTAGAATAACAGAAAAGTGTGTATGTATGTGTGTGTGTGTCTTAAAAATTCAACAAACAGAAAATTTTTCTATTATTTTTTAGTTTTTAGTTTATTGCTTTTGTGTTCTGGGAGCATAACATAAACTTTATGATCCTTGCTTAATTTTACTTGGACATGTAGCATAGGATGCCAGTCGTGGTCATGAAAGAAATGTAAAGTATAAACAATGCCTGTGTGTTTTCCATGATACACTGACCTCTGAACATATTACCCAGAAAAGCAAAATGATGACTTAAGGATCCTATTAAATCTTAAGGAATGGAATAAAAGTGTCACTTAAGGCATTTACTTTCAAAACATCTATGTATATAAATAATGTAATAATATATTACATAATTATTACATTAGTAATAAATATGCATATAAAATGCAAATTAAGTGGCATAGAAATGGCATAGATACAGGAGATACCAAGGAGTTTAAGATTTAAAGTATATATGAAAGTCTGTGAATCACTGAATCAGTTTTTAAAATAGTCCTGCTTAATGTGTTCTCGATCAGTCGTTTGCATGTTGCTCTCATTCCTGGAAACACTGCGACAGTATGGTTAGAATTCCTGTTCCAGGGGTTCACACAGCACTTTGCTAGTCTCCATAGAACTGGCTGTACTCTGGGCTGTCATTGCTTCCAGCATCGTTCTCTGCAACAGCTTCAGCAGAAAAGATTTCTGTGAAAAAACAAGTGAATCCTGAGCCCTTGGTTTGTTAAACTTTTCATTGTTTTGTTTTTGATGACTCTGATTTAAAAAACGCTCTCTAGAGTATGTTTGACATTCTAATGGGAAACACGGCTACATGTATGCCTACCATTTTATTGAAAAATACACAGAAAAACAGAATGAATAGTGATCCTGCATTTTGTTATTTTTTACTTTATAGCAATTTGGATACAGCAATCTTAGCTATGTATTTAATGTAGTTATATAGTTGATCAGCTAATTGATTATTTGTTACTTGTCAGATAAAGAGTTCTGATTGAGTCCACTGTTAATCAACCATTTCGTCAGATATTTCTTCAGCCTTATTTTCTTTCTTTTCATCCTCAGATTTGCCCAGCCCTTATGTTGAATGTCTTGCTATTATTCCACTAACTTAGAGTGTTCATGTCTTTCATTCACTTCATTTTCTATTTTTCAGTCTAGTCAAATTAGACCTATCTTTATGCTCACTGGTTCTTTCTCAACTATGTCATAGGCTAATAAATTCATTAGAGGTATTCTATTTCCTACTTGTTCTTGTTGGCTTTGTTGTTTTGCATTTTTATTTCCATTTGATTAGTATTTATTACAGCTTCCCAGTCTCTTCTTGAGTGACAAAATTGTTTTCTCATGCTCCTTTTTTTAATCTGAAACTTTAATAGATAAATAATAGTTATTCTAAATTACCTGCCTAATTTTTTCAATATCTATTTCAAATGATTCTGTTTCTGATTATTTCTTTGCTTTCTTGAATGTGTCCTTTGTGTGTCTCTTAATATATGTGGTGTTTTATTGAGAGCAAAGCTTCTTATGTAGGGCCACAGAGGCTGCAGTAAATATAGTTTATGCCTTGCAATAGACATGTCTTTCTTTCAGCTTGATCTAAGTACAAGGCTGAGTTAATGTGACTAGGACTTGGGTTGTGTCTGTAGTTTGAGATCGTTTTGGTATTCCGAGGGCACCACAGACATAAATTCCTGTAATGGCTGCCTGTGTGAGAGAGCCTTATCCACTGCCAGCCTCCATCCCTTACAATTATCTTGTACTCTGTCTCACCTTCACATTCCACTTTCTATGAGACTCTGAATGGTATGGGTATAGGATTATATGTAATTCAAGAGATGTCAGTAGATGGTTTGGGTAGACATTCTCTGTCATGATCATGCAGTGTTCCTGAATCTAGAGACTATGGCCTTCTTAGTGTTACCTGTGAGCAGGTTTCTGAATTCAGCTCAGGTCTTGTTCCTGTGACAGAAGAAGAGGCTTTTCTTTTTTTCTCTGTTGTAACATATGTGTCTAGTGGAGTGGAAACATTCTGCTAAAGTAAACAATGTTTTGTTTGTTTGTATGTTTGTTTATTTTCCCATTCTGCTCATAGATTAAGGCGTTTGCTCTGCAAAAATAATAGGAGAGCCCTTCTGGTGGTGTTTTGAATTCATCCTAAATGGCTTCTTTTTCTGAGCCTGTGCTGTAAGAGAGACTGTGGAACTCACTCTGTCTCTGTGCAACTTTCCAGTAGGATTTATTGGGAAGGAAGACCTATCAAGAGCTGCCACCCCACACCCCACACTCGATAGTCTGGAAAAAAAAAAGGCTGCACTTGCCTGGCATTTGACAAATCAAGGAAAGTATAACGAAATTATAATTGTTAAGAAAGCATTTCAATTGTACACACTGGTTCCAAGGCAATACACCTCTTCCCTTTCTCATAGAGCATTTGCCTTTGGATGGCCCCACCATACTGGGAATTGGAATTCAAGATGTGATCATTCTCTCT
Organism: Peromyscus californicus insignis; assembly: GCF_007827085.1. Lineage (NCBI taxonomy): Eukaryota > Metazoa > Chordata > Mammalia > Rodentia > Cricetidae > Peromyscus > Peromyscus californicus. The sequence goes on from NW_026294525.1 coordinate 52,601,310, forward strand.
ACTGTGTAGCTATCACTATACCACCAAATCCTCCTACTGCTAACTAAAATCTACATATAAAACATTTTTGAAAAAAAAGAGAAATGACTCATAAAAAAACTTTAAGATTCAGGAATGTCGTTGTGGTTAGTTTTTGCCTATTAGATGCAACCTAGTGTTACCTTGGAAAAAGGAACAATCTGGGCAAGAAACAATTGAGGAATGGCTGCGTCAGGTGTGTGTGTGTGGACCTGTCTATGGTGTCATTTTCTTAATTGTCATTTGAAATAGGACGATGCAGCCAACTGTGGAGGATGCTTCCCCAAGGCAGATAATGATGGGCTGTATAATAAAACTATATGAGCAAGCTAGAAAAACAAGCCAATAAGCAGTATTTCTTCATTTTCTCTATTCCTGTTCCTGCCTTGAGTTCTTGCCCTGACTTTCCTTGATGATCTACTGTAAAGTGTAAGGTGGAACAAGTCTTTTTATTCCCTGTTGCTTTTAGTCTTCATGTTCATTACATCAATGAAAAGGAAACTAAGATAAATGTTTTTAATCTGATTTCTGAAATACAATGATGGCAGAAGACGGAGCTCCTATCGTCAAGTTTCTGTGTGAGGTAGGAGTCTAACTCAGGAGTGTTTCTTTCTGAAACTGAGATGTTACTTCTATAATAAAATATGATATTCATTTTTCTTTGTGTAAAGTTAATTATCACAGATGTTCATCCCAACTATCAAATGAATTTACAATGAATTCTCTATAACAAATGGCTTTGTCATGTCCTCCTGCTTGAGATCCTGTTAGTGTTTATGTTTAGAGCATGGATATAATGGCTTAGTTATAGGAAAGTTGAGATTTCTGTCTTTAAAATGTGTTGGCAGATTGCCTATGATACACACTGAATTCTGATTTAATGCTTATTCACTCCGAACGCTTTTCTTTTCTCTTTGATATTTATGAAGAATTTTTCTTTGATGAATGGTATTGCATCTTCAGTTGCATTTCCCCAACAAATGTAACCCTTTTGTACGGGTTAATTTGAAGAGGTTAACCCAAACTAGAGATACTTAGGAAGAGGAAACCTCTGTTCAAGAAGAGCTTCAACCAGATTGGCCTGTTGGCATGTCTGTGGGAGAACTTTCTTGACTGATAAATCATGATTTGTGGGGCTATCTCTGGTCAGGCAGTCCTGGGTTGTACAAGAAAAGCAGCTGAAAGTCAGCCTGTGTGCAAGCAAGTGATCAGTGTTCTTCCATCTTCATTGTTTTAGTTCCAGCCTCCGAAGACCTCTCTTGAGTTTCGATGTTGGCTTCCTTCCATGGTGGACTGTAACCTGTAAATCAAATAAAACATTTCCTTCCATAAGTTTGCTTTCATCAATATTCTGTCATTGTAACATAAAGTAGACTAGCATACCTCTTCTGGGACAGTTCCCTGCTTGTTACCGTCTCTTCCAGTATTTCTGGCCAGTAAGTTGCCCTGCAACTTCAACACTGTCATAGGATCAAGACAGTCCCTGAATAAGTTATTTATTTGAGTTTTCTTATATACACTGGTGGGATTACTTGCCGTGGTCAATAGTGTGAACTCATACACAGAAGAAATAGCAATCACTTCTGATTGTTTTAAGATTTAGTTGAGTGATGAAGAAAGAAGGGGAAAGGGATGAGGCCCTACCTCTAGCTAAGGTGCTGTAAGCAGGTGATTGCTATAAGGGTTGGAAGAGTCTGTCTTCTTCAGGGTTGTGGTCCCTTCGTAGGGTGCCAATGCTGCATTGGACAGGTGTACACTCATGCATAATTAGAAAACAACTAAATTCATAATAATAAAAAGAAATAGATATGAAGTTGGAAGGAAATATGTTCAGAGAAAGTTAGGAGTGGATATGATCAAATACATTGTATACATGTATGAAGTTATCAAATGCTGTATAAATTTTAAAACTGGCTCTTTATATATGTCCCAGTCATAGAAATTATATTTAATAAAAAATTAGTATAAATCATAGCCTGAACCACTAAGCCAGAACTCAAACAAAATAAACAGGCCATACAGAAAGAAGACTTCTCAAGAAAAATTGGTCTTAGGAGAATGTTAATAATTGAAAGCAATTTTAGGATGAGTTAACCGTTTAGAAACACAAAACCAAAAAATTCATGGCCACCTCTTAATACTTTAATTTATTCCAACGATTTGTATCATTGCTTCCTCAACTTCTAGCCTCCGAGCCTCATAGTCTCCTGGGCACATAATTTTGTTTCTGCCTAAATTTTGCTTTCAGATAGAGGTTAAATAGATAAATTATATTAGGTGATAGATAGATAGATAGATAGATAGATAGATAGATAGATAGATAGATAGATAGATAGACAGATATGTACACATTGTCTTACTCTTATTTCTGAGTGACACTGACATTATTTGGCTACAGCTGTGAGTAACTACGTTCTTTCCATGTTAACAAGTACGATTTTCAAGAGATGTCCCACAACCTGTATCATGCTATTCCCTTCCTATGGTCTCCACAACTGTAGTCCCTTTATTCTTTCCTGGTTTCTGTGGTTATTCCATGTTGTATACTCACATCTTAGGATTTGGAGCTAGGAACTACAGACAACAGAGAACATGTGGATTTGCATCTCTGGATCTTGGTTTTCTCGCTCAATGTAGTCTTTCCAAATTCATTAACCTGCAAAATTCATGATTTCATTTTTCTTTACAGCTGAATGGTATTTCACGGTGTATCGTTACTGCATTCTCATAGTTCATTCACCTGATGAAGGACAATTAGGTCATTAGCATTTCCTGGCTACTGTGAATATGAATAGGATGACAATGAACATTGTTAAGGGAATGTCTGTGGTTCAGGATATTGAGTCCTTTGGGCAAACAGTAGTTGAGCTGGCTTATATGTTTGATTTAGTTTTAGGTTTCTGAGGACTCTCCATAGTGATTTCCAGTAATATTGTACCAATTTTTATTTCTTCCAATGATAAATTAAGGTTCCCTTTTCCCCAAACCTTGTGAGCATTTTGTTGTCAGTTGTTGTGTTGACCTTAGGCATTCTAACTAAAGTGAAATGAAATCTTATAGCTGTTTAACTTGCGTTGCCAAGAATGATCAACACTTTTTGGGGTAGCAATTTGTATTTCTTCTTTCAGGTGATATGAATAGTAAAATGTGTTAACAGGGAGGGGAAATCAATCCAGGAAGGAAGAAGGCAGATCAATACAGAAGGAAAAGGAGGGATGGGGGACAAATAATATGAAGGTTCTTAGATAAATCCTCAAGGAATATATTATTTTATATTTACCAGAAATTACACACACACACACACACACACACACACACACACACACACACACACACACACCTTAAAGGAAGTTAAATTTAAGACATCTGGTGACAATGTTCCCCACAAGAACCACAGATTAGCAAAAAGTCACAGAACCAAGTAGGAGAAACCGTATTTAGAATGGTGGAGAGGGTACTTCAAGTGACTACCAAAACTATGTCTATTATCAATGTAGCCATCAGCTGTTTCGCTGAGGTTAAGAAAGGGCACCTTTTGTGAAAGACATCACAAGTAGAGCACATAATTTGGATGATTCAAGCCAGATCTTACCTGAAAGCCTCTTTTCTGCAGTCTAACTTCCATGATTGCAGAAAATACTGGGCATGCTTGGAGGGGAGGGGTTCACTGAGGTGATATTTTGTTTGTGCTTTAACAAATAAAGCTTCCTTGGAGATCAGAGTGTGGAGTTAGCCACTAGAGACCAGGCAGTGGTGGCACACACCTTTAATCCCAGCACTTGGGTGGAGGAAACAAAGTGATATGGCTGGGCAGAGAGAGGAAGTGATAAGACAGGGTGGAAACAGGAGCTCGGCCTTTATGGTCTGAGGATATGGTAAAGGTAAGAAGTGTCTGTGGTTTGTTCCTTTGTCTCTCTGATCTTCAAGCATTTACCCCTATATCTGACTCTGGGCTTTTATTATGAAGACAAATTAGAATTCATGCTACACCTGGCACCCTAATTTGGGGCACAAATTAAAAAAAAAAATAGCCGCTCGCTGGTGGCCTTGCAGTCACCAGCACAGGCCAGAGCTACACTCAGTCAGAGTCTCTACCCCACCAGCTAGATTTTCCTTTCTTTGGCGATTTTTCTGCTGTGACCTGTCTGCAGCAAACACCATATGTGTCTGGGCTCCAAATGCCAGAGGGGTTAGCTGCTTTCTCACATTCCTCCATACAGACAGCTGGCTCTTTGGCTTCTTTTTAATTGGTGTATTGTGGTCCTTCCCTAGACCCCCACCTCTGGCTGCTGCTATACTGCACAGCTACCTTGAAAATCCACTTGGGCTTCTACTGTTCTACACAGAAGCAGTCAGTCTCACATCTGAATTGTCATTGTCAGCAGATTCAGTAAGACAGTTGGGAATTTTTAAAGGGAGGAATTAGTTAAAAGAGAGAGTTTTTTTCCCACATTAAAAAATGAGAAACACTACTACTATGGAGAGAGTTAAGTCTCTGTATGCACAATACACAATTTGAAAATGGAGCAATTAAATGAGAGGATAATTAATTTAGATGGGCTGTACATAATGTCAATTTTAAATATCTGTTTGATCATTTTTTGTTTTATCATTTAAAAAGTTGGTCAGTATGAGTGTCAAGGTAGATGTTTTAGAAAACCTTATTAAAACAGATCATAGAGATATTCAGACCCAGACAGAGGAATTTAAAGGAGAACCAATCTCATCATTGCATTTTAAGATTAGAGAGGAACAGCCTAATATTTTCAAACAGGTATGGGAGAGCATCAGGGAAGGTACATGGAAGGGGCTACAGGGAGCATTGGAAGAAGAGAAAGAGATGTAATTCTGTTTCAGTTAAAAATTGAAAATGATAATAGTAAGATGTTTTCAGAGAAGAGAGTGTTACAGGCATAGATAGTTGCATAAGTTGGTTTTGACTTTCTCCCCTCTTGGCAGCATTAAAAGTTCTTCTTTTGTTGGATTACCAGCTATTAGAAAGGGAATGCTAGCATGAGAAACCCCAAGGAATCCAGGTTTCCCTTCAACAATCTAAATTTCTTATAGAACTAAATTGGATATAGTTGCTACTGTTAGTAAGTTTGAAAATCTCATGATAGAAACAATACAAAACACACAATGCAAATACAGTACAAAACACACAAGTAAAAATGAGAACAGATCAAAAGAAAAAAAAACTGTGCTTAAGAAAGCAGTTATCTTTACACAGCATGGTGGCACACACACCTTTAATCCCAGCTCTTGGGAGGAAGAGACAGGTAGATATCTGAATTTGAAGTTGGCTTGGTCTACAGAGAAAAGTTCCAAGATAGCCAGGGCTATACAGAGAAGCCTCTTTCAAAAAGAAAAAAAAAAAAAAAAGGAAAACAACAACAATAGAATATAGTTATTTCCAATTACTACTACCCAATTTATTTAAAAAATAATCATCCATTACTGTTGGTCTTCTCTTCACATGAGTTCAATTGGAGTCATTGAGATAATGTCCCATCCATTGCCTTCATGCAGCTGGCAGCCACTGTGACTCCATTGTCATTTTTTTATTAACTATTTCTACAAATTAAAATATTCAAAGTATTCAAACAAATGAGTAAATATACAAATTATCTGTGTTTAATGATATATGCTTCCTGCCATGATCATAATGGACTATACCTCTGAACTGTAAGCCATCCACAGTTAAATGTGTTCCTTTATAAGAGTTTCCATGGTCATGGTGATTCTTCACAATAAAACCTTAACTTAGACAATGTGCTTAGGGTTGACCATATGGAATTGTATAACCTATCAAAGAACTCATCCATAGAAAAAGATGATTATTCCTCTCTCTATAGTCATTTCCTATAGCTCTTTATCTATAGATGAGACCTTTTTCCCAACCCCAATGGAATGTTTACTGATGTCATTATATGGATTCTGTTTATTTAACCATATTGTTGATATTTCATGAGTCTAGCTTTCCTGACATGTCTAGAAGATACTGTCTCACAGTAGAAGTCTCGGTCTTTTGGCTCTCAAAGATTTTCTTCTTTCTTTTCTATGATTTTATTGAGCTATAAATATAGTAGTTGTATTATAGGTGTTTTAATTGTGGCTGGGAAATGCAGAGTCTCTTATTCTATGCATCTGGCCATTGTGGATCTCTGTATTAGTCACCATTTCCTACAAAAAAAGAAGCTTCTTTTGTGAAGGTTAAGAGCTACACTTATCAGTAGGCACCATAATTAGTAATAAAGAATACAGCTAGAAATTATGTCAGTTTAGAAAATGTCAAAATTAGATTCTATGTCCAGGTTCCCTCCAGTCACTGTTAATTGTCAACTGTTAGAATACCATGCCTGAATTCCCTCCTATTGAGGGGTCCTTAAGTCAAATTAGACATCTGTTTATTACCCCCAAGACAAAAATAATATTCTTTCACCAATGAGGATAAGTTGTTAGACTTAATCATTATTGGGGTTCATAAATTTACAGCTATGTAGAATTATTGATTGATTTTCTTTCTTGAGAGGCATCATAGCACCTTCTAATACTATGAGGCTTACAGGTCATTTTCCAGCTGGCTTCCTCTAACTCCTGTGTCTGAAGTCTGTGATATCAACAATGATCGGGTCTAACCTTCAAGTTTTGTGAGGCAACCAAGGGCAATGGCAAGAGCCTATATATTCTTAGGTGTCTATTAGGATCCATTGACCAACAACTTAAAAAGAGGTTTCCTATGCCAGGTATTGTAGTTTGTTAGATGATCTATAGCTCTTGGGAAAGGCATTATCCATTATCATGCTGTGCAGAATAACTTCATTTAAACTACATACACAGAAACCAGGAGTGGTGGTGCACTCTTTTAATCCCAGAACTAGAAAGGCAGAAGCAGTAGAATCTCTGTGAATTTATGGCCAGTCTTGTCTACAGAGTGAGCTTCAGGGCAGCTAGGGCTGTTACATAGAGAAGTCCTGTCTATAAAAACCAAACACACACACACACACACACACACACACACACACACAAATGCTTTCTAATTCCATGGCTTCTGTGGTCACTTAAAATTATATACTCAGATCAAAGCATCCGTGTTCAGCATTTGTCTGTCTGGGACTGGATTACTTCATTTATTACAACATTTTCTAGTTCCATCAACTTATCTGCAGATTTCATTATTGCAGTTATTGTTGTACCTAGAATTTCCTTGTGTACATGTACCACATTTTCACTAACTATTCATCAGTTGAAGGACATTTTAATTGTTTCCATTCATTTCCTAGCTATTAGAAGTGAATGGCAGAATTTCTTCGATACAGAATGAAAATGGCTGAATACCTTTGTCCTAGAGTATCCAGAGCTTTGAGCACTGTGTTGAAACAATGAGCAGCCCTGTCTCCTTCCAGATTTTAATGGGATTCCTGGGTAGTTTTCTCCACTGGGGATGATTTTGGCTCTGCATTTGTCATGAGTAGCTTTTATTTCATAGAGGTATTTATGACAATGTTATTCTCTCTAGGACTTTTATCAGAAAGGCATGCTAAGTTTTGTCAAAGGCCTTTTTTGCTTCTCTTAAGATCATCATGAGATTTTGACTTAAATTTTATTATTTTAATTTGCTTATGTTGTTAAACCATTAATGGATTGCCAGTATTAAGCCATCTTGACCATGGTGGATTATCTTTCTTTATATGTGTTGGTGTTTTGGTGTGTAAAAATTTCATTGAGCACTTTTGCACATATATTGGTCAAGGATATTGGCCTATAGTTATATTTTGATTGTTGCCCTTTTTTATTTTTTTGTTTGGTTTGTTTGGTTTTTTGTTTGTTTGTTTGTTTTTCATCATAGAAAGGAATTGGAATCCCTCTTTCTGTTTCCACTTTAAAAATTAATTTTAAGGCCGGGCGGTGGTGGCGCACGCCTTTAATCCCAGCACTCGGGAGGCAGAGGCAGGCGGATCTCTGTGAGTTCGAGGCCAGCTTGGTCTCCAAAGCGAGTACCAGGAAAGGCGCAAAGCTACACAGAGAAACCCTGTCTCGAAAAACCAAAAAAAAAAAAAAAAAAAAAAAAAAAATTAATTTTAAAACACTTGTTGCCATTCTTTATTTAAAAAGTGGTAGAATTCTGTTGTGAATCCGTCTGGACTTGTACTGTTGTTGACTTTGTTGTTTTGGAGGTTGAGAGACATTTTATTACTATTTAAGTATCGTTACTGGTTTTGGGTTGGTTTAATTTCTGATTTCATGTTGAGGTCATGAGCTTGAAAGAGTTTGAAGGGAGGAATGAGGATGGAGAAATGTCGAATTATACTATAATTTTAAAAATTATAATCTCTTCTTGGCTTAAATTTTTAAGTTTAAATAAGTCTTGAAATTTGTGTATTTATTTTAGTTTTTTCTTTTTTCTTTTCGAACATTTTATTTATCCTTGTGAATTTCATACCATGCATCCAGATCCCATTCATCTCTCCATCCCTTCATATCTGCCTTCTGTCCTTGCAACATCCCCCTCAAAATAAAATAAAATTTAAAATAAAAATAAAAACAAAAACAAGCAAACTAACAACAACAAAAAAGTCTCCATGTGGAAACTGTACTGTGACACAGTGAGTCAAAAGAATACCCTTTAGCCCATACATCTTTTGAGGCCTCTAGCTTCTACTACACCCTCGATACTGAACACTCACTGGGACTCCTCTTGGATACTCCATTGTCCTGGGTCATGGAGATCCTACAGCTTTGGATCGGCAAGTTTGGCCCTTTCACATGCTCCAGGAATTCATACATGAGGTGGTTGTTGGGGGTGGGCCAGCTAATAGCCCTGGTTCTTGGCCTGAGTGGGAGCTGGGATGGTTAGCTCACTAGCCTTCCCTCATTGTCACCACTACGGTGAGCTCTCCAGCACTGCCCCAGCCAGCTCATCTACTGCAGCTGGCTTCAAGGAGCAGGGCCAGTTCTCCTGCTCTCATGCCTGCAGGGCAGGCTCTCCCACACGCACACCACCAGGGCCAGATCTACTCTTTTACTCAGGCAAGGTACTGGGCTACCTCTCCTGAGAACTGCAGTTGGTGAGGGGCAGGGCCAACTCCACAAGCCTATCCTCACTGTCCTTGATAGTAACAGGAGTCAGGGACATCAATACAGACCAAGGCTAAGGCAGGGCCATGGACCCAGACATGACCCTTGGTAGTGGCCCAGGCCCAGTTGACACCACGATCCTGGGTGGCAATGTAGGTAGCTCAGATCTGTGTGGCCCTGGCAGCAGCACAGCCCTAGGACACTAACTTGGCCCTAGGTGACAGCCAAAATTGCTCAAGTCCTCATGACCCTTGGTGTCAACCCAGGCCATGAGTATCATCACAGCCTCTAACTGCAGTTAGACCACAGACCCAGACATGTTCCTTGTCAGCAGCCCAAGCCTGGATATCACAATGGCCCCAGTTGACTCCACAGGTTACTCAGAACTGCATGGACTCAGCAGCTGCATGGCCTTCAAACACCAACATGATCCCAGGTGAAGGCACTGATCCCAGGCATCTGCAAGGCCCTTGATGGAAATAGGAGCCTCAGACATCAATTCAGACCATGGCTGTGCCTGGGCTAAGGACCCAGTCATGGCCTTGGCTGTAGCTCAGCCCACAGGACATCATGATCCCAGTTGGCAGTTCATATTATTCAGATCTGTATGGCTGGACACCCTCATGGCCCTTGGATACCAACCTGGTCATATAGGTGGCAGCCCAGATCCTGGGCCACTTATAACACAGAGCCCAGCTCAACAGGACTATGGACCCAGATGTGGTTCTTGGCAGTAGTCCAGGAAAGATGTCACCATGGACTTGGTGGCAGCAAGACCTGTTGAATTGGCAGGGTCCCTGTGGAGGCACATCCCTTGGACACCAACATGGTCACAGGTGATAACTCTGGGTGTCTGTAGGACCCTCAGTGGTAACAGGAGCCCTGGACTTCAATACAGACCACTATGGGTGTGTCAGGTCATGAACTAAGACATGGCTCTTGGCAGTAGCCAGGCCCAGACATCACCATGTGGTGATATATTGTGTACCCCAATAAAGCTTGCTTGAGGATCTGAGAACCAGCCACTGGATTAGACATAGAGGCCAGATAGTGGTGGCACACACCTTTAATCCTATCACTCCAGAGGCAGAGATCCATCCAGATCTCTGTGCCTTCAAAGCCACACAGGGCTACATGAGAGAAACAGAGCCAGGCAGGTGGCACATACCTTTAATCCCAGCACTTGAGATCTCATGCCTTTGCTTGGGAAGCATACATTCCTTTAATCCCAGGAAGTGATGTCTGGGCAGAGAAAGGTATATAAGGCATGAAGAAACAGGAACTTACTCTCTTTAGACTGAGGATTTTGTAGAGATAAGAACTTGTGGCTGGCTTGCTCTACTTTTCTCATCTTTCTGCTTTCACTCCAATATCTTACTCTGGGTTTTCTATTAATAAGTCCGTTTAGCAATTCATGTTACACTGAGTGGTAGGCAGTTAACCCATGTCAATTGGTATTTATTTGCCCTCGACTCTTCAGATCTGCCCCTCTCTCCAATACATGAAACTTTTTGACACTCTCTCCCATTTCTCCACCATATACTCACTCGCCATAAAGATGAAGGACCACTTCACTTGTAGCTGATCTCTGCCCAGCCAGGGAAAGTGTCCTGAGGTGGAGTTGGAGCTGTTCTCCTGGCCTAGATGGCTTGTGGCTGATCACCTCCCTGCCAGGACAAGTGTCCTAATTTAGTTTTCCTAATTTAGTGAAGAATATGTTTTTAAAGTATTCCTGTAAAATGTTCTGAATCCTTTGGTGTCTGTCTTAGTATTCCTCTATTCATCTCCAACTCTGTTAATTTGGATATTTTCTTTCTTTTTGTCAATTGGCTTACATGTCTCTCTGTCTTGTTTATCATTTCAAAGAATTACTTCTTAGATTAAATGACCCTTTGTATTGGTATCTTTAATTCTATTTCATTACTTAGGTTTTAAGTCTTATTACTTTTTCCCTTCAACTGGGTGTGGGATTTTCGTTTTTGTTTTTGTTTTTGAAATTCTTTAGGTTTTTTTAGGGATTTCCTGAAAAGAACCATTAGGTTATTTATTTGTGCTCTTTGGGATTCTAAAATATAAGTTCTTAGAGACACAAAACTCCCTCAGGGATGTTTTTAATGTGTCCTAGAGTTTTTCTTGTGTTCCAATTTTATTTTTTTTATTTCTCTGAATTTTCACTTTTTTCTTGATTATTTCTTTGATCTATTAATAAATCAGTGTATTATTTAATTTCCACAATTTCATGTAATTACTATGGATTCATTTTGATGTTAGCTATAACCTTTATCACATTGTGGTCTTATTGGATATGAGGTATTTTAATTGTTCTGTGTTGTTTAGCATTTGTAATGTCTCATTATGTGATCTATTTTAAAGAACTGCCCACAAGCTGCTGAGAAGTTGTATGTTTCTGAGAAGACAGTAGATATCTGTTAGGGTCATCTGATGTATGATGTCATTTAATTGTATTGTTTCTCTGTTTATTTTTGGAGGAAGCAGGGTATTGAAATCACCTATTGTGCCAGGCTGAGCTCAACATTTGTGACTGAAACAAAAATCTGTGCAGAATATAAATAAAAGGACTACTGCTTGAAGGAATGGACATACCAGGCTTTTTCTTTAGAGCCACCAAACAACTCCCAAATCAAGACCCAGAGATTTTTATTAGTTTCGAATGTTCAACCCAGCTTAGACATGTTTCTGGCTAGTCTTTTAAATTAAATTAATCTGTTTCTTTTAATCTACCTTTAGCCTTGGGACTCACTACCTTTCTTACTTCTGTATATCTTAGTTTCACTGCTTCTCTGTGTCTGCCGGCTGTCTGGCTTCTTGCCCTGGGTGTGTCCCTTGTTCTCTCCTCCTTTTCTCTCATTCCTCTTGAGCCTACGTTTCTCCTCCTATTTATTCTCTCACCCTGCCAGCCCCACCTATCCTCTCTCTGCCTAGATCCTGGTGGTTCAGCTCTTTATTAAACCAATCAGGTGCCTTAGGTAGTCAAGGTGAAACAAAGGCAACACATCTGTACGTAATTAAATATGCATCCTTGATAAACAAATGCCGCATAAAAAACGTAACACACCTTTACACAGTTAAAATAATATTCAACAACAAATGGATAATTTATTATAACTTTTAATCATTTAATGCATATAAAATATAATGAAGTAAATATGTGTGTAGCTGAAAGTTTTTCTGTGTTCCCACCTGGTGGCCCCACAGTCCCACAGCTGTTCAGACCCAAGAAAATACACAAAGCTTTATATTAGTTAAAACTGCTTGGCTGTTAGCTCAGGCTTACCACTGACTTCAGATCCAAGTAAACACGTAGAGCTTTATATTAATTAAAACTGCTCAACCATTAGCTCCGGCCTACCACTGACTAGCTCTTACACTTAAACTCAGCCCATTTCTGCTAATCTATATGTCACCATGTGTTCCATGGCTTTACCTGTATGCCATTACGTGCTGCTCCCAGATGGAAGACTTGTGACTCTCTCGCTTTCTTCCTGTCTCTCTCTTTGAATTTCCCACTTGCCTCTAAGCTACCTTGCCATAGGCCAAATGGCTTTATTAATCTACCAATCAGAGCGACATAAAGTTACAGCATACAGAAAGACATTCCTCATCACATGTGTTCTTAATTAGACCTTCACATACACTGCTTTGCTAATATTTAACATAAAATAAATATTCCATTACAGATTGAATACTTAGCTTCAGTCATGTTTTCTATTATGATATATACCAACATGAAACTCAATGTCACAGACTAACCTGAATATAGACATTTAGATTATTGCATGTGTTCCATTGCAGGGGAGTTTGTTGAGAGATCACTGGTCCACACAGTGGATATCCTTGCTGGAACTACAGGAGTGGACTCTGATATTCTCTGGAGAGTTCATTCAAATTCTTGATACATTTGCCACGTTGCATAGACACCTTATAAATGTGTTTTATTATTGGGGACAATTAGCAAATATTCAATGTGTACAGATACAGAAAGATAAATAGAACTTCAAAAGTCTCATCATCAAATAAGAAAGAACTTCAGATATTTTTTGTAGTAAAACAGCTTGAATTGACGAAGGTGATTACAACAATGTTACGTCAGGGGTTTCCTGAAAAGAAAGATGGCTCTATGCTCAAACATGTGAAAGATCTTTAATTCATAATTATTTTGTATTGCACAATGTATATATCATCCACATTTGACATTCTTAATATTGATTAGCAAAAGATAGGCTGCTCTAAATTTCAGGTACTTGTCTATTAAGTTTAAAGATACAGTTAACATATGAAATAACAAAGCATACATTGAAATTAACAGTATCTGTTATTTGTAATTCTTCAAAGAAAATTTAAAATGTATTATTTCAAAATTTAATGCAAAATGTATTTATTTCAGAATACACCAAATTTTGGAGCTCATTCCATATACTGATATATATAAACTGTTGCTATAAATATGTGATCATTTTATAATCAAGTATAAGAAAAAAACAGCCATGAAACCTTGAGTATTTTATTTGTTCCACTTTTCATAAAGAAGGTAATCTGTAGAGCCCAACTATTTATTATTGTCTTTTGTGTTCTGTTTCAGAAATGTATTAAAGGAAGTTCAGCAGTATGTAATTTGAAAAGGTAATACTTGAAGTGAAGGTAATGTTTTTAACAAATAAGAATTAATAGTTTTAAATAATAGAAATTATGGATGAACACTGATAAAATTTACTACCTTAAAAATGATTAGTTTTCTTTTAAAGACACAGTATTAATACATGAAAAGAGCATAGCACTGAATAAGAAGTGTCAGCAACATAGAGAAACAGCAAAAGAAGTTTATTCAGACCATATAAATTATCCTTTCAAGCCACTGAAAATCTCAAAATGATAGAACAATGATGGAAAGGTTTGGATAGGCATTTTATAACAGAATATACTGAATATACCAAAGTACGCTGACGCATTCAGGAAACATCAGGGAAGATAACCTCATTTTTCATTTTTTATTTCAAATAGTTAACTGTGTACCATTTAACACCATGCCATTAGATCATTACACATTCTCAGAATAACACAAAGTAGAAGCAGGATGAAACTGAGCATTGGGAAGAGTAAGGGGCTTCTGAAATGCTCACGTTTTTCTGTTGAGACTATGAGTCAGTGTAAGTACTATGGGAAACTATCTATTGAAGATGTGCATGTGATATGTACACTAATATGCTCTAAAACTAAATACTAATATCTTTATAGAAACTATATTTATAATAGTCTAGTATCAGAGAATAGTTAATATGTAACAATACTAACCTATGAATAAAAATATACCGTTTTATACAGAATAATACCAAATAGTCAGCACAGGGCCGGGGCGTGGGGCTGGGGCGAGGGCGTGCTCCCCTGCTTGCCACCTTCCCAGTGGGCTACAAGGATGGAGCCTGGAGCCTGGAGCCAGGGCAGCAGCTGCTGGGAGCCAGGTCAGCAGCTGCTGGGAACTGGGACAGGCAGGGACCTAAAAAAAAAAAAAAAAAGAAAGAAAAGAAAATCAAATAAAAAACACTATGATATTCCTGAACTGACTGATAATATTCAGACATAATTGTAAGTAAATGTGATTGGAAACCAGAGAAAAAAAATGTTGTGATTATATTAAAAGTACAAAAATACAAGTGAAATCTATGATAAAAGAAGTCAGGCAATGTTTCTTAAAGAAAAGTATTTTAGTGATTATTTATGGAATATGAGAATAATTTTTGGGTTTGTAGAAAGGCTTCATTCTGTGATATAGTAAGAAGGCATTATCATACCATATTAATTCAATTATTAACTTTATTATCTATGCATATATGCAAACATGACTCTATAAATAATTTGAATTACATCACAGCATGTCAAATATTATACCCAAATCAATATATTTTCCTAACTTTATTGAAATGTACCTATAAATTTAAATTAATGATGTTTTAAAAAAATTGACAGTTGTTAAAGCAATAACAAGAGGATATTAATTAACTCTACCCTTACCTCCTTAAATATGGCTCTGACCTATTTCTCCTAGGTTAAACAGTTCATGAAACATATTTTCAAAAATGTAAGTCAAGATCTTCATAATTAAATTCTTGATATATTGGCTTACAGTAGTTTTTTTTTTCATTTCAATCAGATAAAATATAGTTTCAGAAAAAAAAACAGAATCTACACCTCGTTAACTAACAACACATCTCTCTGCTTTCTAAGCAGCCCTTAGCATCCAAGCATCTGACATGCATTACACTTCCAAATTAATGCAATATTATGACAAGATTACTTCAAAATTACTTGTGGGATCATCAAAGTTAAACTTCAGCCTGTCACACTAAGCAATGTATTTCTTCTCTGGCAAACTCAATTTGTTCTAAAATTAAACAACTCCTTATATAAATTCACCCAGTAAAAAAATCTCTCTTCATAGAGACACCTGTCTTTGATATACCAGTCATTAAGAATGAAGATCCTTATGCTTGAAATGGAGAATTTAACATTTTATTAATGCAAAACAATATGACACAATTAGAAAGAAGTGGTAGCATTGTGTTATAAATAAAGATTTGATATCTATTTATACAAAGTCCTTTTATTGTTATCATGTCACCCCCCTGATAAAGTTAAAAAGTTATGATGTCTATTTTTCTCAGAATTGCATTTGTTAAACTAAAGATTGCGTTGAATAAATTAAACAAAATTTGGAGTTGCTTATTGTCTTAGGGTTTTCATAGTGGTGAAGAGACACCATGGTCAGGGCAACTCTTATAAAGGAAAACATTTAATTGTGGTGGCTCACTTACCGTTCAGAGGTTCAGACCATTATCATCATGCAGAAAGCAAGGCAGCATGCAGGCAGATGTGGTGCTAGAGAAGGAACTGAGAGTTCTTACATCTGTACCCATGGGCAACAGGAAGTGGTCTGAGACAGTAGTTGTGGCTTGAGCATATATGAGACCAAAACCCCACCTCTACAGTGACATACTTCCTCCAACCAGGCCATACCCTCTCCAACAAAAACGACACCTCTTAATAGTGTCACTCCCTTTGGGGGCCATTTCCTTTCAAACCATCACACTTGTAATAGGATGCTATACTGAGGACATGAGCATTGTATATCCCTTTATAGATAAATTTCTAAACAGTCTTATTAAATTAGAAACACAGAACCAAATACAGAGGTAATAGCCAAAGAGATCAGAAAACTAGCAAAGAGCCACAACTACCTTGTATCACCACCTTGCTGCCATCACTTCCCTAGAGAAAGGCGTGTGTCACCACACTTGGCTGTGTCCTTGACCACACAGAGACTCTGCCTGCCACATGATCAGATTAAAGGCATGGGCTACCACCACCTAACTTCTGTTCCTGGCTCGCTATAACCTATAATCTCCAGGCAAACTTTATTTATTAACATACAAATAATGTCACATTTCAGCTCAATTAAAATATTACCACATTTCCCCCTTTTATTCTAATAAAAAGAAAAAAGTTACAACTAATATAAAAAACTATATACAATAAGTACAATAACTATATACAATATATAAAAGCAATAAATACCTAAACAATGTCCAGTCCATTTGCATTTGACAAACTCAGAGAAAATATTCCATTATCTATCCTATTTTGGTAAGTCCAAAATGTACCTGATTCACTTTTTATCCTAACTTGTATTGCTAACAGAGAACTATCTTATAGTGTCTTTCAAATTTATATACTTTACACTTCTTTAGTTAGTTTCTTTTCTAAAATCAAGGAAAACTATAACTGTAACTATCTAATCTTCAACGAACTATAACTACAACTATCTAATCTTCAACTCCCTGAGAGATCCAAGAAGGAAATAATATTAACTAAAAAAATAGGAAGTGGGCCCGGCAGTGGTGGCACATGCCTTTAATCCCAGCACTCGGGAGGCAAAATCAGGTGGATTTCTGTGAGTTCAAGGCCAGCCTGGTCTACAGAGTGAGATCCAGGACAGGCACCAAAAAACTACACAGAAAAACCTTTTTTGAAAAAAAAAAAAAAACCAGAAAGTGTAAACAAGTGACTTCCAAAAAATGTGAGTTGAAAGAAACAGCCAGCTGCCTGGACAGTCACCCAAGGTTTCTCTCCAACGTTGGGGCATCATCTTCAGCCTAAAGACTTAGCATATATGATAGACTCATTTGTGAAGTAGGATGTACACAAGGCCTACAGTTCAATCACGCATTCAGTGTGAGTAGTCCATGTACCAAATAAACCTGAATTCCACTAGTGTCCTGTCATGAGTCAGGATTTTAAATTCTGGAAATTGTTGATGGTTTTGAAATTCAGCTGTCCATTTTTCTTAGCTTGTGGGTGGCTTCATCTCAGGATCCCTTTTTTCTTTGAATCCCATTCTTCTTGGCTTGTGGGTGGCTTCATCTCTTTTATTAAATGCAAGTCTACCATTGAAAGACTAGACTCAGTCAGGCTAGTTACTCTTTCAAGAATAACTGTTTTAGCTACTATTCCACTGCACACCAGAAGCCATTGTCTGTTCAGCTGCCTTTGAAGAAAGAGGCACTGTATCTTTTCCCAATTTTAAAGGCCATTACAGCAATGCTGCCATATTGTCCTGGCCTCAGAGGATGGTTGTTGCTAAAGCCACAACCATACTTATCTTGGCAAGAACTGGTAGTTATTTGTTTCATGTCTTATCTGTCCATTTTATCCTGTTTGTCAGCAGTTGATTCGAGGACACTTTGTTGTCCAGTGGCTAACTTTTGCCACAGTGAAAGTTAACTCCATATGCAGTTTCTTCAATGCCGTATCTTCTCTGAAGTAGATTGGTGCTGCCAGGAGCTGACATGCCCCTAGTCATTAAAAAAAAATTCTAAGTTATTAAAACATTTTAAATGCCATATTCTGTAGATCTCTGAAAGGTTTGAAAGATGACCTGTCTATCTAAAATATATCTGCTCGACCTTGAAAAAATACCTAATATGACTACAAGTTCAATTGTAATGTCTAACTACTAATTTTCATTTCTTTATATCCTAATAGTTAGTAATAATAACAATAAAAGATTAGCAAATTGCATTACATTGTTAAATGAACTGTATAAGTACAATATCCTAAACACAATTAGAAATATACATATAGCATTTTCTAACAATCTCAATTTCAATATATATAATTTGTATACAATATACAAAAATCCAATCCAATGTAAAATATTTAAAATTAGTAACTGTCTTATAAAAGTAGATTCAATAGGGGTTGGGGATTTAGCTCAGTGGTAGAGCGCTTGCCTAGCAAGCTCGAGGCCCTGGGTTCAGTTCTCAGATCCAAAAAATTTAAAAAAAGAAAGGAGATTCAATAATCTATCTTTTTATCTATATTGTATCTATATTTTCTCTTTACTTTCAGAGTAGATTCAATAAACTACCCTCTATTCAATCATTTCTATATATCTTTTATTTTTTAAACAAGAACCTTAAATCTAATCTCCTTTGCTTAGACCTTTTCCTAACCATTAACAACAACTTGTAACCAACCCTCCTAAGCAATGAAAATTATCCCAAATCAAAATCTGTTGAAAGATCAAAAACCATGGATCCCACACCACCTCTTTGGGAATCTAGACATCGCATTCTTAAAATTGCTTCCTGTTGGTTATGGGCGAAGGCATCTTTATTCTGAAAAGAAAAATTTGGGGTTAATTGTCAAGTTCTAGGAAAGGTAGCTATATCATTTGTTGTTCAGAGTCTGCATAATGCCAAAGTTCAGGGCTTATCTCAAGTCCTTGTTCCAGTAGTCTGTGAAACTGGATCATCCCAGCTAGCCAATTCAAAATTGTTGTGAGCAGTTTTTTGTCCAAAGCTAATCTGTGATGTTTGTCAGCTTAGTGGTATTATTGTCTACCTGGAATTGTTGTTGTGGGGTCCCATCATCTTTCTGGAGACTTCAAATTTGATGATAGGCCTGGTCGTGATTCCCTGCAGAAAACTGATAGAGACTCAAACACAAAAACATGTATAAGCTGCTAATTGAAGCCTTTTTTCCATAACAAAAGTTTAAAATATGTATTAATCTTATAAATTTTGATATAAAATTCATACCTTAAGAAAAGATGAAAGAATCTGAATAGAATCAAAAAACTGAGATTAGTAGCAATAGAATAGTCCCTTAATTTTGTTTGTTTGTTTGATTTCTCCTGTCCCATATCAGAAGATGGCTCTTTCTTCTGGCATGATACAGAGATTTTGCATTTTCCTTGTAACAACATGCTTGGGTTTAAAGAAGGAGAGAGCCATTCTCCATCTCCAAAACCAGCTTTAATTTTTAATTGAACTGGGACTACAAGAAGACCATTTGTGTTAAGTGTTTTTAGAGAAGGGCAGAAACAAACATTTAGGAAGACTTATGAAACTGTATAGATGATATACCAATAGGCCAATTCATTATTTTTCTTGGGACATTTTTTCTAGATGATTTGTCTTTTTTCTTCTGATGTCTCATTTGTCCAGTGTTCTTCAGATTTCTTAGCCTTCATTCTCCCGAAAGACAAAAACAAAAACTTTTCCCCAAGACTAACTTTGGGGAGGTTCCCTTCTGGCAAGTTATATCTGATTAAAGAAAAGGCATGTGTTAATAGTATCAGTTAGTTTTAATTGGATGGTCATGCTGGTTGATGAACTATCACCTCTTCTAATTAAGAGGTCTCTCTTGTTCAAATAGAACATTTATCAATTTTGATGGTATCCACAGCTTATCTTCTGTAGAAACAAAAGCAAAATCTCGTCCACAATGTAACACATATCCTGGTTTTCATTCTGAGGTCAGCACATCATTAAAGTATATAGGCTGATTTAATTCTGCAGTTTTTTCTATTATCCAATGTCTCTCTGAGCTGTTGTTCCTTTCTCATTAGCATTGAGAAAATTCAAAGTTAATAGAGCATTATGTAATCTATTTCTGGGGAGGTGTTTGTTACCCCTTTCTGTTTATTTAGCATATCTTTTAGAGTTCTGTTTGATCTTTCTATAACTGCTTGGCCTGTAGGATAATGTGGTATACAATATGCTTTATATTGTAATAAGAAAAAAAATGTTTTATTTTACCAGAAACACATGCTGGAGCACTGTCAGTTTTAATTTGTGCAGGTATGCCCATGTTGGCCATAACTTCTAGCAAATGAGTGATTACAGAATCAGCTTTTTCAGAACTCAAAGCAGTTACTCATTGAAATGCTGTATAAGTATTGATGGTATGGTGTACATACTTCAATTTTCCAAATTATGCAAAGTGAAACACATCCATATGCCAGATTTCATCCCTCTGAATATACTTTGGGTTGCTTCCTAGTGGTGATAGAGTCTGATTGTTAAAAAAAAAAAAAAACTCAAGTAGGACATTTCCTTACAATTTCCTTGGCTTGTTGTCAGGTTATGGAAAAATCTTTTTTAAACCTTTACTATTAATGTGATGTTTTTTATGAAATTCTGAGGCCTCCAGCACATTTCCTATGAACAATTTATCAATCTCATCATTACCTTGTGCTAGAGAGCCTGACAGACCTGTATGGGATCTGATGTGAGTTGTGCATAAGGGATGATTCCTATTCCTGATCATATCTGGTAACTGTATAGTGAAGGTAATTCTGACTCATCAGGGATAAATTCTGCAGTCTCAATATGTAATACCACTCTTTTAGCATACTGAGAGTAAGTAATTATGTTGAGAGGTTCTGAAAAATCCATTAATACCAACAGAATAGCATACAATTCCGATTTTTGAACCGAATTAGAAGGACTTTGAACCATTTTACTTAAATTTTCTGATTTGTAACCTGCCTTTCCTTGTTTTTTTTTTTTTTTTTTTTTTTGCATCTGTATAAAATGTACAAGCTCCAGATAGGGTATTTCCAGTAAAATGTGAGGCAAGATCCAATCAGCTCTCTTTATAAGATCAATTCTACCACTTTTGGGATATTTGCAGTTAATTTCTCCACAAAAAAATTACTGCAAGCTCTTTGCCAAGGTTCACTTTCTGCTCATAATTTTTCAGTGTCCTCCTTAGTTAAAGGTATGACAATTTCTGCTGGGTCTATTTCTGCTAATTGGTGAAGTCTCAATTTTTCTTTTAAAATCAAGTCAGAGATCTTTTCCACATAATTTTTAATTTTTTTCCTCTGTTTATTTGGTAGAAATATCTATTCAAATATAATATCTTCTCTCTGTATCAAAATTCCTGTAGGAGAATGCCTAGAGGGTAAAATAACCAAAATGTAATCCAGCTTTGGATCAACATGATCCACGTGTACTTCCTGTACTTTCTTTTCTATCAAGGCCAATGTTTTCTCAGCTTCAGGTGATAATTCTCTTGGACTAATTAAGTCCTTGACACCTTCTGAGGTTTTGAATAAATTACTCAGTTCATCATTTTTTACCCCAGTAATACTTCATAGATGGTAAATGTCTCTGAATAATCTTTGAAAGTCATTAAGAGTCTGTAATCGATCTCTCCTAATTTGAGCCTTTTGGGGTGTAATTTTTTGTAGACGTATTTTATATCCTAAATAATTAATAGAATCTCCTCTTTGTGTCTTTTCAGGAGCAATTTGTAATCCCCAGCAAGGCAAAACCTTCTTTACTTCTTCAAACATTCTTTCTAAAGTATCTGCATTTGAGTCAGCTAGTAAAATATCATCCATATAATGATAAATTATAGATTTAGGAAATTTTTTATATATCACTTCCAATGGCTATTGTACAAAATATCTGCAGTGTTGGGCTATTCAACATTCCCTGTGGGAGAACCTTCCATTCATATCTCTTTACTGGTTGAGAATTATTATAAATAGGCACTGTAAGGGCAAATCTTACTCTTTTTCTTGTAAGCGTATTGAAAAGAAACATTCTCTAAAATCAATAAGTATAAGAGTCCCTCCTTTAGGTAACAGAGTAGGCAAAGGAATTCCAGATTGTAGAGAGCCAATTGGCTGAATTACTTTGTTAATTGCTCTAAAGTCTGTTACCATTCTCCATTTACCAGATTTCTTTTTAATAACAAATATAGGAGAATTCCAAGGGCTGGTTGATTCTTCAATATGCTGAGCATTTAGCTGCTCTTGTACCAGCTCTTGTAAAGCCTGCAGTTTCTCTGTTGTTAAAGGCCATTGCTGAACCTATACAGGCTTGTCTGTTAACCATTTTAAAGGTAGAGTAGTTGGTTCCTTTGGAAGATCATCAGTTGTTGTGCCCTGTTCTTGTACAATCTGGATGGCTGGTGACCACTCATTAGAATATTTTCTAATATTTCTCTCAGAAACATGTATTAGTTTATGATTTGTTTCTGAGTTTGGATGGATGATAATCTGAGTATTCCATTGTTGTAATACATCACGGCCCCATAATTTCATAGCTATGTTAGCCACATAACATGGCTTTAATTTTCCTCTCTGTTTTTCTGGACCTATACATTCAAGCCATCTTGCACTCTGTTTTGCTTGAGATAATGTTCTAGTCCCTAACAGCTGAACGTTTACCTTCTGAAGAGGCCAAGTTAGATGCCAAAATTCCAGTGTAATTATTGTCACGTCTGTGCCTGTGTCTACTAAACCAGACAACAAAACATCATTTATTCATATTTTTAATTTTGGTCTTTGTTCATTTATAGAAGTTTGCCTGAAATTTTGCTTTATGTCCTCTCCTGATTTTTCTATTCTCTCTGCCTCAGCTGTTCTATCACTCTGAGCAGCCTGGTTTATTCCAATAGGCATTTGGTTATTTAACTGCTCTAAATAGGGGTTTCTTCTATTATGGCAGGAAAGGTCTGAACTGGATTTGCTGTGGGGGCCTGCATGATGACTCTCTGGAATTTTCTCAAGGACAGAGGCAAAGGATTAACTTGTCTGTCCCTTGTTGATCTACATTCTTTGGTCCAATGTTTACCCTTACCATACCTTCTGCATACTCCAGAAGGGAAGTACATTCTGTTTTTGTTTCTGGAATAAATATTCTTTCTAGGAATGTCCTGTTTACATTCCCTTTTCAAATGACCTTTCTTTCCACACTCAAAACACCTGACATTCCTCAAAGCTGTTGAAATTTCTTCTCCTATCCACATATCATGGTCATGAGACTCAACATTAATTGTGTCCCTGATTCAATCCTCCAAGGGTGCAGATCTTGCCTTTAATGGCCTGATTATTCTTTTACATACTGCATTCACATTCTCAAAAGCCAAAGATTCAGTAATTATCTGTCTAGCTTCTGAATTCCTGACCATTCTATTTACTGCTGAAGACAGCCTTTGTAAGAAATCCATGAAGGATTCTTTGGGGCCCTGTATAACTTTTGTGAATGACTCAATTTTCTTTCCTGCTTCCTCAATTCTGTCCCATACATTCATGGCTGCCATGTGGCATAGAATTAAGGTTTGTTTATCATATAAACATTGTCTTTGTATTTCAGCTTATTGGCCTTCTCCAAGAAGCTAATCCTGGGAAATTTCCACACCTCTAGCTCTCCATTGACTTTCTATGGTCTTAGCCTCATCTCTGTACCACATGCTACACTGCAGTTGTACTCTGGGTTCCAGGACAGTGGTGATAAATTCTTTCCAGTCTTGAGGAATAATCCTATTACAAGTTGACCAGGAATTTAACATTTGCTTTACAAATGGAGAATGAATGCCTTAAGATACTATAGCCTTCTTAAACCTCCTCAAATCTAACATTTCAACTGGAGTCCAATTATTTCATACACATCCTTGATAAAGCAGTTGCTGTACAGTTACTGGATAAGTTAAGTTTGATTGTTTGAAAACAGGCTGTCTTTCTATTATTACCTTATAATCCAATTCTGAAATAATTTCACCCTTAATTTCTTTTGTCTGTGTCTGAATTTCTCTACAATTCATTTTAACAGGCTTTTCTAAAGCTTTTATCTTGGCACTTAAATTGACTATCTTTTTAAATTGTAAAATAAGGATAAGTAAACAAATAATATGCATAATTGATGTTACATACATCCCATCAACATTAATCCTCTCATGTATTTGTTCCATTTTCAGACTGTCCAATGTTTTATTAAAGAAAGGCCAATTTCCTTAATTGTAAAGATATTTCCCATTTTTTAGTGTGGGAAAATTTTTCCTCTTTTAAGTAGTTTCTCCCTTTAAGATATCTGATATCTTAATTGACTTACCAAGTCTGTGTAGAACAGTAGAAGTCTGAGGGAATTTCAAAACAGTGTGGTTTGCAGTCTGAGATGGAAAACAAAAGGGGAGAGAGAGAGAGAGAGAGAGAGAGAGAGAGAGAAGCACCTACTACCTACTATGAGAAGAGAATAAAGCTAAAAGCTGAAGTCCAGCCATGTGCTCTGGCTTGAGCCATTTTGGGTCTGACCTCCGGCCCCCTTAAACTCCAACCACGTGAGTTGGTGATCTGGCCACAAGCAGCTCCTGCTGTGTGTAACCACTTGTAGCTATGGTCGAGTACAGCTCTGACTGCATGCAATCAGAATGGACTGCTTATAGCTATGGTCAAGTGCAGCTCTGACTGCGTGCAGCCAATTGCTTATAGCTCCGGCCAGGCCTGGGGCCTAGAAACTCTGCCCAAGCCAGGGCCTGTAACCCCTGGCCTGTGAGGCCACCAATGTTCTTTTAATTAATTCTTACCATGTGGGTGCAAAATGTAGATGAATTTCTAAACAGTTTTATTAAATAAGAAACACAGAACCAAATACAGAGGTAAAAAGCCAAAGAGATCAGAGAGCCACAACTACTTTATCTTACTACCTTGCCACTGTCACTTCCCTAGAGAGAGCTTCTTCCTGTCTGACTTGTGTTTTTATTGCCTTTGTGTTCTGCCTTCTCATTGGCTCTAAGCCCAGCCACATGACTTCCTCATCAGTGCCTGTCTGTACAGACCTCCAGGTCTCTATGGTTGGTACTGGGATTAAAGGCATGTGTCACCACACTTGGCTGTGTCCTTGACTACACAGAGACTCTGCCTGACATGTGATTGGATTAAGGGCATGGGCTACCACTGCCAGACTTCTGTTCCTGGCTCACTATGACCTCTGATCTCCAGGCAAACTTTATTTATTAACATACAAATAAAACCACATTTCAGCACAATTAAAATATCACCACATCCCTTAGCAATGATTCTGATTCCACTGAAGTAGCAATCAAAAGTCTACACAATACCCCACCCACTCTTACATTGTAGCATCTTCCTGACACAGGAAGTATAACTGGTGCTTCTGATTACATTATGTGTTTTTCTTTAAAAGTTAAGGCTACTAAACATAACATACACTGAGAGATGTGTATTGGTAAAATGTACAAAAATAAATGGTGAAGTGAAAATAGTCCCAGGATAGTTTAAGCAATACTGAATAATAAAATAATTGCTGGAGTTATCACAAAGAATAAGAATTACATGTACTATAAATATTGTCACGCAATCACAAAAGTACATTAGAAGTACAAATTGATTTGTTCCAATATTTTTATTCAATTTCTGAATATATAACATCAAAAAATTATAATTATATTAACAGTAATTAATGTCATTAATTAAAGGATATTACAAATTAATTAAGCTTTAATAATTCACTGGATCTTTGCTTTTAAACCTGTAATAATTTGTTTTAAAATGTTAAAAATATAAATATATCATATAAATATAATATGAAAGTATTACAGTACTATTGAATATGAGCAACATTTTATTACTATTTTAAGAAAAGAATGTTGGGCATCATTAACTTTTGTATTAATATCTAGAAAATGCATGAGCTCATAAGATAGCATTTGAAAATTATTATTCTTATTATTATAAATCATTATTTTAACTAAATAACATTACCATGTCACTTGAACAAAAGCTCGGAAAGGCCCCTAATATATTAAGATATGAGTAATAGACTATTGAAGTAAATAATGAGGGTGAACAATCTTTGTACACTGTAAATATGTATTGCTCTAATTGTTAATAAAAAGCTGATATACAGGTGGCTAAGCAGGATTTTGGGGGCACAGAGAATACTGGGAATAAGAAGGGCAAAGTTAGAGTAGTCACCAGACAGATGGAAAGGAAGCAGAATGTGCAGGAAAGGTAAAGCCTATGAGTCTTGAGGTTCATTTAACTTGTAAGAGATAGTTAGTATGGTGATATTGTGTCCTCCAATATATTGTTCACCCTAATAAACTTATCTGGGGTCAGAGAACAGAACAGCCACTAGATATAGAGGCCAGAAAATGGTGGCATAGACACCTTTAATCCTAGCATTCTGAAGGCAGAGACCCATCTGGATCTCTGTGAGTTCAAAGCCACACTGGAAACAGCCAGGCATGGTGACTCACATCTTTAATTCCAGGAAATGATGGCAGAAAGGTACATAAGGCATGAGGACAAGGAACTAGAGCTGGGTAAGCTTTTAGGCTTTCAGCAGCAGTTCAGCTGGGACTCATTTGGATGAGGACTCAGAGGCTTTGTCTGAGGAAACAGGATCAGCTGAGGAACTGGCAAGGTGAGGGCTGTGGCTTGTTCTGCTTCTCTGATCTTCCAGCATTCACCCCAATACCTGACTTCAGGTTTAATTTTATTAATAAGACCTTTTAAGATTTGTGCTACAAGTTAGTAATAGGCCTGAGATATCACCTGAGAATTTGTAATTAATAATAAGTCTCTGAATGGTTATTTGGGAAGTGGCTGGTGGAACAGAGCTGATTGTGGTCCTGATGAAAAACTCTGTTTACAAATGGTGCCCAAATATCCAGCACCTTACATGCACATAAGACCTGAAAAAACTTTTAAAAAAGTTCTAAACACACAAAAATGAAGACAGTCATGGCTTCCTCATATCATGTCTCTCATGATATATCTCCTGGAATCTGCCAGCACAACAACATGAGCTAAGCCACATAGCAGGTTCCCAAAGTCTTGCATAGGCTATAGTACAGAGAGGGGTCTTCCAGCCACTGCCTGTGGACTTGAGCTGCCAGCATGAGCTCCACCAATGCACTGCATGGCAGGTTTGAAGGTTTGCTCTTGCAGACAGGAAAGGTTACAGATGTGCAGTAAAGATAGATGGGGGGGGGCTCTGAATGAGTTGCAGTGTGTTTAAAAATGTACAAAGACTTTGGAAAGAAAAGAGTATAGACAGTCATAAAATATATATAGCTTTAAAATAAAATAAAGCCCTTAAAAAGGGAGTGAAGATAAAAGAAAAAGCCACATAAAGATGAGAAATACACAGAGAGTCTGGCTCCTGGTATTGTGTTGTCTTTAAATTTCTTGACTGCAAATGAATGAGCAATAACTGATGAGAAAGTTTGGATTGTGGAAAGTGCTAGAATAAAATAACTATATACTTCAGAAATACCTTGACTTCAAAATGGAAGTCAAAAGGTGTGTTGCTTTGGGAGAGAGGTTATTCATTTATTTCCACAGGAAATGAATGGTTGTGGATTCATTCCAGGTTAAAAATGATCAGATTTGATTGAGGAAGAGCCCCTGAAAATCCTGACTTCAAACATAAAGAAATAAATCTAAAACAACTACAAAACCTGTAATATACATTTTACCTGCTAAAACATAAAACACAAAAATCATCTTTGGCTAACTTAGATACAACACACAGTCTACATTTGTACTAATACAGATATGTATGTTACCTTTAAAACTTTATATATTTTCAGAGCAAGGGGACCAGTCGCCAATGAAAACAAAAGGCCCAGGTGATCCAGCATCTCAAAATGCTTTTCTTGCAGTTTCCTCAGAGGTATGCATCCAAAACAACTTCAAGGCTGCTGGTTGAGGTGGTCCAGTCTCATAAATTACTCCACCTAAGACTTAATCATTATCCTGAATTTTCTCAGTGTACCGCAAAGATTCCAATGCCCCAAAACAACAGGAAGTTGTCTAGAAAACAGTGCCCACATTCCCAAAAGATAGGTTATGGATGTTTATTACCATTTAAGGAGGGGTTATTGGACTTAGTAAAAAAATAAGGCCAAACAAAAGAGTTAAATTCAAAGATCACTTCAAAGGAAAAAAGGGGGATATGATATAGGAATGATAGGAAAAAGGGTAGATAATTGAATCTACTTTAATCCAAAAAACAACTATAAATTTCAAAATATTTTACAATGGTATGGATTTTGGTTTATTGCTACAAATTTAAAGTTATTTTTGCTATACTATATGTACATTTCTACTCTTGTTTGGTGTATTGTGCTAATAAAGATCATTTAAAAATATAAATGTATAATTTAAAAACACAGGTTAGTAGTTAGTCATCTATAATAAATAAACTTGTAGTCATATGTTTTCAATGTTAAACAGATATATTTAAATAGATAGGTGGTCTTCAAACACTTCAAAGACCTATGGAATATGCCATTTAAAATGTTTTAACGACATAAGACTTTTCTTGACAGTGAGACATGTCTGTTCCTGCCAGCACCAATTTACTTCAGAGAAGATGATGGGCTTCGAAGAATCTCCACATGGAATTTGCTTTCGTTATGGCAAAAGCTACTCATTTGGGCAAAAAATATCCTTTGCCTCATTGCTGACACTATTCTGTACAAACTGCACCATCAGTGCACACACACACAAAAAATTAACTGCCAAATTTTCCAAGTCAAGATAGGACGGTCCTCCAAAACTCCCTGCTACTCAGAAAAGTCTGTCAGAAACTCTAGGCCTGTAGGCCAAAGATGGATGCCCCAATGTTGCAGAAGAATTTCGGGTGACTGTCCAGGCAGGTATATATCTCTGTCTTTAGATAACATTTCACCTTTCTGGGTTCTTTGATAGAGTTGAAGATTAGACAGTCATAGTTAAAGCTTTCTTTATTTATGAGAAAAGGTAAATTATGTATAACACATTAGACTCACAAAGATAAAATAATAATATTTTCTCTAATTTTGCCAAATACAAATGGACTGATATTTTAACAGTATTTCTTACTTGATAACTGTTTTTGTTGTGTATAATTTTGCTATGTTAAAGTTAAAACCTTCCTTTTTAATTAGACAAAAAGGGGTAAATTCTGTGGAACAATTTTATACACTGTAAATATGTATTGTTCTTATTGTTAATAAAAAGCTGATTGGCTGATGGCTAGGCAGGATTTTGGGGGCAGAGAAAATGTGGGAAGAAAAAGGGCAGAGTCAAAGGAGTCACCCATCAGACAGAAAGGAAGCAGGACATGCAAGAGTGGTAAAAGCCATGAGCCTCAGGGTAGCACATGTATGAATAGAAATGGGTTAATTTAAATTGTAAGAGCTAGTTAGTAATAAGCCTGAGCTATTGGTCTAACATTTATAATTAATAATAAGTATAAGAAAGGTTATTTGGGAAGTTGCTGGTATAACAGAGCTGATTGCAGTCCCAACAAAATCTCCACCTACAGTAATAAAAGTAAGTTTCTCTTACTGGATGCTGTGGGTGGGTTTGACATTACTCTCACAAAACAATGTGTTAGAGAGTTAGCTAAAATTTTGTGAATCAAACCCATGAGAAGTGAGTGGATATTAAGGGACTTATTTGAATAAATTGATAGATCCCTTAATTGCTCCATCATATGATAGACTTGTTTGGTAGCAGATACTAGCTGAAGGCAGTAGATCCTTGGAGACATGCCCTACATATGGCCTTTGCTCTGGTACATTCCTCTCTCTGTGACCATATTTCTGCTTCCATGACATTCTGCCTCACCATACCATAGAAGGAATACTGCCAGCCAATCATGGGACACTATAGCACTCTGCCTCATCACAGCACAGCAACAATAGTGCCAGATGACCATGGGCCACCATGACATTCTACCTCATCTCAGCACAGCAAGAATACCAGTCAACTGTTGGCCACCATGACACTCAGCCCTCACCATAGCACAGCATCTAAATAAAACAATGGACTTAGATAAGTCTCATATGGTTTCTGATAGTCATTGGTTATAGTGGCCAAAATCTTATTTTACGTATCAGAAATAATAATCTTAGAAGAAAATCAGGGAACAATATTGGAAAAGAAAGTTTATTTGGGATTAAAATTATTGCTTTATCCACAACAATGTTATGAAAGATAATATCTGCTAAGCACAATCAAAACTTATTCTGGTAAATACATTTTTACTGAAACACTAGCAGTTACTATTGGAAATTTGTGCCTTGTCTGTGGAAGAAATGAGTGGCTGTAAAACCACATGACCTACACAATTTAAAACTCAGAATTTTGATCTTGCTAAACATGTTTATTGAGGGTAAAAAAAATCAGGTGTAGGTTTTACTGAGGATTAATAAAAATTAATGATTTTTCTGATTTAATGATAATAACTTTCAAATTCCTGAACATGTAAAGGTAAGCTGAACAAGGGAAACCCATATTTCCTGAATCCTGACTTATATTTCTGAAACGAGTTACATGGCAACTGTGTTTTCATGGCCTTCATATCAACTAAGTTAAAAAAATAAAAATGGTGAATTATTTTTCAAACTATGATTAAATTCTACAGTAAATCCAATTAGGATTAAACTATTTAATTTCCATATGATTAGCTTAATGTTTAAATGGATATAACTTTGAAGGAAGTTAATCAAAGGAACATATCAAATAATAGTTTAGTGGTTAACAATGACTTTATAATGATGTCTATAATTGAGCTGCACAGTGATGAGACATTTATAAAGCTAAAGAAATGCCTTAGACTGTGTTAATGCAAAACACTTCACACTGAACAAAACTAAGGCTGAGCCTTCCCATGCATGTCTGCCAGGCACTACCCCTACTACAGAGCTAAAGAATATAAAATAATTAGAAGGGAAAATATTTTGATACATATTTGTATACTTAAATGGAGAAATCTTAACCTCTTTTCTTACCCACAGTGTTTCTGCTTGTTTTAAAAATTACAGATTCTCTTATTTTTCACAATGGTTGATCCATTAACTTGTTAAATAAGAAAAAAAGGCATGTTTCATTATAGGAACTTTGCTGAGAATATTTTTTAAAAACTTTCTGTTGTGAACATACTAAATGCCAAAATTCAGCATATGATGGAGATTAAAAGGCTTAAAGGGAAATAAAACAAGGTTTTGTGTTCATGATCTCTGGAGAAAGAGAAAGCTCTGCATCAGCATCTTCTTTTAGAATCCCTCTCTGCCTTCTCTGCCTCTCCAGTATTTTAACTATTGTCTTCATTTTTAAGTGAAACATTTCTTCACTGCTTTTCCTAGCTACAGCAAGGACATGACAGACATAGGGTTCACTGACAGTATTTAGCAGAGTTTAAGATTCCGTTGAAAAGGCAAATTTTTCTATTGGCAATTATTTTACCCAGAGTTTCATGTAATGTGATTATTATTCAGATTGATTTATTTCCTTAACATTCAACACAGCAATCTTACTCTACCTCACGTTATATGCTTTTTTCATTCTACATTTGTTGAATTTTCCAAAATATCTACTAGTAAAGTTGTAAATATTTCACATCAAAAGAGTAACGCTAAATGAAATGCTAGACAAAGTTTTCTATGTTGGTATGTGCATCCTGACCTGATTATGTTAACTGATCAACAATGATGTATGTAAACTTCTCTACCTTCTTACCCTCATGACACTAAGGTTTATCTTCAGTTTAATCACTCTGGGTACGGTTGAATAATAACTCTACGTAATAATTTATATTTTCCTATAATAAGAAATAAAAGATAATGTATATTGTTGTAAAATATTATTTTAGGATGTGTTACATTTGTTTGTTATGGAACAATTGTTTAATGATGCAAAGATGTGTTGCATTCTTTTATGTTGCATTTGTTTAACTCTGGGAAGCTTTGTTACTTTGTTTGTCCAAAATACCTGCTGGTTTAATAAAGAGCTGAATAGCCAATAGCAAGGTAGGAGAAAGGATAGGCAGGGCTGGCAGACAGAGAGAATAAATAGAAGGATTAATCTGGGAGGAAAAAAAGAAGAAAGAGCAAAAGAACAAGGAGAGGAGGATGTTAGGAACCAGCCACCCAGCCACATAACCAGCAATGGAGTAAGAAAAAAAGAAATACAGAAACAGAAAAAAAGTAAAAGCCCAGAGGCAAATACTGGTTGGTCTAATTTAGGTTTAAAAAAGCTGACAAGAAAGAAGCTAAGCTAAGGCTAGGCATTCATAAGTAAGAAAAGCCCTCTGTGTATTTATTTGGGAGCTGGGTTGTGGCCCCCCAAAAGATCCAAAAGAGAAAAACAACCAACAACAATATACTTTTATGCATGAGTCATTTCTGTCTCATAATCTATGTATTCATGAGTAGATTTCCATCCATTTTTCTACTAGACTCTCATTGGTAATGAATTTCTTAGAATCCTTTGTAGATTCTCAAAACTAATTGCTTTCTTATTAATTAAATTATGTCTGGTTAATGGCAGATATTTACATATTCTCATACTGTCTTTTGATATACAGAGTTATAGTTTATGATCTTTAATCTTATTTTGATAAGTCTTCTTCCATTGTGACAATTGAAATACTTGAAGTATTTCATCTTTTTTTCTAAACTATGTAAATCTTTTTTTCGGTTAAATTAATATAATAGAAACACATTTTTAAAAATATATGTATATGTACATATTTTACAATTGTGGCACAGTGCTAATATTTTACAGAAGTTTTATGATTTGGTATTTTTTTACATTTAGATGCTTATTTGACCCACGCAGAGGAGTTTGGCTATATATATGGGTATGTATGCATGGGAGGTTTCAGATGATAAAGTTTTTACATGAAATCAGTTCCCTTTGCTACCATGAATCATGTGGGGATCAAACACATGATTAGACTTGATGACAAGTTCCTTTACCTGTTGAGCAATTTTCTTATTTCTTATTTATTCATTTACTATTTGATTTTTTGTGTATGTATGTATACCTGCGTGTATGTATATGAGGTGATATAGTGTGCTCCCCCCAAATACTGTGCAGCCTAATAAAGTTTATCTGAGGATCAGAGGAAAAAGCCAGGCACTATATTAAACTAGAAGTCAGGCAATGGTAGCACATGTCTTTTATCCTGTCACTTGGGAGGCAGAGTTCCACCCGGATCTCTGTGAGTTCAAGACCACACTGGGGAACAGAGTCAGGCATGGTGATATGTG
Source organism: Peromyscus californicus insignis (assembly GCF_007827085.1). Taxonomy (NCBI): domain Eukaryota; kingdom Metazoa; phylum Chordata; class Mammalia; order Rodentia; family Cricetidae; genus Peromyscus; species Peromyscus californicus. The sequence continues at coordinate 52,634,568 of NW_026294525.1, forward strand.
CCTTTAATTTCAGCACTAACCATAAAGGTCTGGAGGTCTGTACAGACAGACAGGAAATGATGTATCTGGGCAGAGAGAGGAAGTGAGATTACAGAACAGAAAGGCATATAGGCGTGAGTATACAGGAAGGAGGTCTCTTTGGAGACTGAGGGCTTTTAAGGTGTGGTTGTCTGTGGCTTCTTCCTGTTCCTATGATCTCTCAAGTTTTAACCTCAATATCTGGCTCCAGATTTTTTATTAATAAGACCATTTAACAATTTGTGTTACATGTATATGCACCATATGAGTGGAGGAGTCCACTGAAGCCAGAAGAACACATTTGCTAGCCTGGAGCTGAAGTTACAGGCACTTGTGACTTTCCATGAGGATGCTGTGAACTGCAACTGAGTCCTCTGCAAAAGCAATCCATGGTCTTGAAGACTGAGCCACTTTTCAGCACCTAATTTTTCCTTTATTTTTAAATATATGGAGGATTTTATATGTAGATCTGACTCTCCCTTTTAAATTGTTTTCTAAAAGGTGGTCTATACATATCCAAAAACATACTTTTTCATTTATGTAAAAATTATGATAATAAATGAATTTTGGAGACATACTTGCTGATTTTAAAAAGAACTTGTATTTGGTTCCCAGTATCCATATGCAGCAACCCATGGCAGCTTAGAACTGCCTGCAACTCCAGCTTCGGGCAAGCACATTGTGTACACACACAGATACAAAGAAAACACATATAAAATACAAAACAATAAGGTTAAAATAAAATGATAGCCTCTTTTGTTCTCTGCAACTAAAATAAAATAATATCTTAACATATATATGATATACATATAAAATAAAATATAATTTCTATGAACTGTATGTGTGTATATTCCTGAGTGTCCATGTATCTATAAAAAGAATTTGGGAGAATTTTGAGTTGATTTGCATAAAAAATAAACCAATGACTGGAGAAATAAAAAATAACAAACTGAAATCTCATACATATTTAAATGATATATTCAGTAACTTATTTAAATTTCTTAATGATTTTTAAATTATTTTACTTATTGGTTTCTAGATTATGATAAATTATTTAATTTAGAAAATCAGTTTTGCATATATAATGTTTTACGTTTTGTTGCTATAGTAATACACTAATCTTTACTTTTATAATTTTAATAACCTGTCTATTTTAGAATCTTATAAAATCATATACTTTATGGATGTTAAATTTACAATTTTTTATTAAATTATATTTGTTTACATTATCTTGGCTTCCACCACAAATGAAATAATTGTTTTTGATCTTTAATGTGACTTGGAGAACATACACTTAACATTAACCATTAAATGAAATATTTGACAGATCTTAAAGTAGACTAATATTTCAGTTATCACTTCCTTTGCATATTCCTGATAGGTTTTCTGTGCCCTGATAATATGTTTCTCCACTGACACAGTAAGCCATATCAAGCTGAATGAAAAATTAAAAGGCCAGATTTATTTGGGCAAAACACTTCTGGGTAGCCCTCTAGCCCCCAGAGATGGGGGAGTGGGGTAGGAGAAAAATCCATAGCCAATCTAAAGGAGAGAGCTTAAATACCTTGTAGGTGCGGGAGTGATGACATGTCCTCCATAAGCTGGGTTTGTGCCCAAGTTTGGTGTGCTTTTAGGCAGAGTCTTGAGCAGCTAGCAGCTTTGGAGGAGGAGCACCACCACTGCGGCTGCTGATCTGGACTTTTGGCGGTTTTTCTGAGAGGGCAGGGTTTGGAGAGGGAGGAATGACTGGCTGACGCAGGGGTGAGCTGGAGATCCAGTCGAACATCCCGACCTTTTTGGGTATATTGGCTGCAGTTCAAATCTGGCTACTTCCTCTTGGCATGAGATGACACGGGGAGGAGGAGTCAGGAATCCGTGGGCTCACACTCGGCAGGAAGTACCGGTGAAGAAGCATTGGGCTAACAGGTATCCTGGAGACCTCAGGAATCTGTTCCGGGAGGAAGCATAGAAGGCAAGTTGCTAGGAGGAAAAAAAAAAATAGATTAACAGCAGCCCTACTGAATGGAACTAGCCACGGGAAGTGTGGAGATTTACAGAGGAATGGAATGGAGATGTGGCTGGTTTGTACTGGTGAAGTTCTTCAGACGGTTTGTTGAGTAACTGGATGTTAATTTCCACCAGGCCAGATTCCTTGAAAGAGAGAAAGTAGTAGACAGTATGGCCAGCAGGCTGAACCTGGCCATGAGGAAAGCAGGAGCAGCGAGAGCAGAGGGATAGAGAGAAAGAGGGGAAGGAGCGTGGTGGGAGACAGAGAAAGAGAGGGAGAGAGGAAAACCTAGAGAAAGACAAAAGATTGCAGGCAAGAGTGGGAAAAAGAGAGAGCAGAGCTGAAATGCAGGTCTGCAGGGGAAATGAGCAGTGCTGGTGGGGAGCCTGTGAGCTGGAGAAGTGTAGGGTAGGGTGAGGGTGAAAAGGTCTTGGATGGGAGCTTGGATTCTGAAATGTGGATCAGGTTCTTCTGATACTGAGGGAGCCTGGAGACCTGCATGTGCTTTGGGATGCTAAGAGGCCCCACAGGTAGCCCTTTCCCTGATGCCAGTGATAAAGAAAGTGTCTCCTTGTAGCAAAGAGGAACCAGCATGAGAAGTAGATCAGGAAAGCCAGCTTTTATCTAACCACCAGAATTTGGGGAAATGGAGTTTCCTTTGGACCTGACACTCATGGTTAGTGTTCTAGGTAAAAAATTAACTCATTGATCACCTAACAGTGAATTTTGGGGACACCTGTGAGTTGCTTCTGTGATTTTCAAATTTTGATTTTGGCACTGGGAAGAACAAAGGGGAAAAAAAAGTTTTCATGGTTTGGTTCTGTTTTACAACTTGTGATTCAAGTTCTTACCCATGTACCTATCACATTTTACAACCCCCACTAAAACAAAACAAAACAACAAAAACTCTTAAGAATGTTCTTTTTAAAATACAAAAATAAAATTTGGTTTGACAGAGATGTTCGTTTAAATGTGAGTGTGTGGATTTGTGATAATTGTTTTATTACTGAGTCTTCTCACACTTGGCTGTGTCTCATCCTTCTGTTTTCTCAGGAAGTTATTACTGTCGGTAAATTGATTTTGTGTGAGGTAAGGACCTTGTGTTCTGCTTCATCTATTTCTTGATGGCTCCTTTAAAGGCCATTGTGAGGCCTGACGTTAAATTCTTTCTTTTATATTTGATTTTCATCTACACATTAAAACAGGGTTTATAGGATGGTTAAGTTTATTTGCTAACTCCAAGGCTCATGGGTAAGTTGACCCGGTTTTCCTATGAGTAAATGAATGAGAGCATCGTTGCTCATTCTTTTTTTTTTTTAAGATTTGAGATTATAATATAATTACATCATTTCTCACTTCCCCTTTCTTCATCCAAACCCTTCCATGTACTCCTTGTTCTTCTTTTAAAAATTCATGACATGTTTACATATGTGCATGTAATAGCTTTTAGTGAAAAAATTTTAAATGAATTTTAAAGAAATAAATTGGCCTGCACTTCCTAAGTTAGCTTCTGTCCTCACTTTTAATCTGTGTATTTGTTTTTCCTGCCTTGATAATCTGTATCAATCATAGTTCAAATTCAATTGTCAGTAATTTCTCATTTACACAATGTGGCTGGATCATTTGGAAAGGCTGCCTGGTTGGTAACTTCTTACTGAGGCTTATTTCCCAGTAACTCCTTACTGGAACCTCACACATACCTGTGAAGAGCTGCCCTAGGACCATCTGCTACAACCGGGAAGGCAGACAGACTTTTTGTGCAGAGTGAAAATCTCTCAATATGGAGTCATTATGTGTCAATGGTTCATCTCCAGGTTCTCTGGTTCTCAGAGAGTTTCGCAAATTGACTTTCTTCTTATGGCTCTAGAGAATAATAAGTAAAATTGCACAAGCATGTGTGAATATGTTATTCTTTCACCCTAATTATTAAAATTGAATGACAAGTTCCTACTAAAGCAACCAGGAGAGGAAGTTTCTGGAAAGAGAATAAAGAATAAACGTCTATGAGATGATAATAAGGTTACACACAAAATGTTGAGTATACACTTTGAAACGTGCATGGCATGTTAGCATTGATGTGATAATTTAAATCAGAAGGTGGGTTCAAAGATTATTCAGAAGTGAAATCTATGAGAAACTCAGCAATTACTTCTTCAAATTATCATTCTTTTAATCTTTTCTTGATTGTGCTAGACTCCATTTTTCTCTCTCATGAATTCCTAGAAGTAGAACTGCACTGGACACTAATATTGATGTAACTTTTATTTCCTACTTAGGACTAATCAAAACCAGCATATACATATATGTATATAAACACATACATATATACCCGAACATACACAATAAATGTATGGAAGTATGACTAGATTCATTAAACATATGGCAAACTAAACTTTGTGTTACTTTAGCATTATATATTCAGTAATGCTCAGATGAATTGATATAAAACCTTCCCCAACACAATTACTGTTATTTTTATTTGTAGACATACCTTCAAGATAAATGAGTTTCTTAAAACGATGTTTGGAAAAAAATGTACGTTAACTTGTATACCCTTCAAGTCTCATTTTCAAGTTTTCACATCAATTTTTACAGGGGGAAAAATAACATAAAAAGGGTTTTCTGCATATCATGAGTAGAGAAGGTGAACAGAGCTACAGCTCAAAGATGCAGTTCTCTCCCCAATTCAGTTCCTAAACCTTGGACTCAACTGAAATTGAAAATCCAGCCAAAGGACAGATAGAGTTTTTATACAGGTTGCAATGTTCCTCTCCCTCCAGAAGCACCAAATTCATAGTTCAAATATTCTATATGTAAAGAAATACATAAGAGAGAAATGTGATAGAATTTCATTTCACGTTTAACACCCAACCAAGAAATAATAGATGGAGAATTTTGCTTATGAAGACAGGATATTAAATCATGAAGTAGCTTTTCCTATTAATTGCTTAAAGATGGTCTTTCTTTCTTTGAGGTTTCAAGATTCATTATTTTATTTCCGTTTGGCAGATTAAATTTGGAAAAATTTTTTTATTTGTAAGCAGCATTCAAGCTTCATTGAGCTGAGAATATTATTAACAATGTCAGTAAGTATATACATCTGATCAAACAGAGGCAGAGCTTCAAAAATGTAAGCAATGAATAATGTCATAAAAGACAATTGCATTGTATATTGCTTTTGGTAATAGTAAAGAATAACTCTCCAAAGGCCTACCTGCTGCAATTATAATGTGAATGCAGGGTAGCCCACAAATATTCGCTATTGTTATACAGTGGCAGAGCACTATCAACACCAATAATATTTAAATACACAAAGCAACCAAACATTACTCAATTTTGAATTAATTATTAAAAATAAATGAAATTAAAGGGCTGCAAATACTTAAAGCATTCCTAAACTATAACTATGGCAAAAAAATGTTTATAATTTTATTGTAGTCTTTCATTTTTTCTAGTGTCTTTTAATATTCTAGTTCAAGGCAAGAGATAATATGAATTCCATGCTAAAATCAGTTTCCTTAAACAGGGTCCAACTTCCTTCTGCCCTGAGCTGCTTTTAATTTGTGAATGGTTGGAATAAGCCAAATATTGCTGGCATATCATTCCTGCTGTTTACTCTATTATTACTTGTGGATAGCCATTGTGCAGAGAAAGGTACCTTACTTCAAACCGGTCACTAGGGAATCTAGTTTTTATGTCATTTTGGCAAATTGTGTCCTTCAGTTATATATACATTGTTCTGTTCCTCTTCTTAGACATTATTGCCTGGGTAGTTCAAAGTGCCTGTAATAAATTTAACATAAAAATTGAAATTTATATTATAGTCAAATCAGAATTGAGTTTCCAGATACTACTATAATAAATTGGATTTGCTTTCAAATCAACAATCATTTTATCTTATAAAACTCAGAAATATATCATATAAACATGATAATTTTAATATTAAATCTAGTTAATAGTTTATACCTGGCAATAATTAAGCATGTTTACAATCCAGTTTTATGGGGAAGGAAGACAGAAAGAAGACTAAGTTGAATTCTACTCTGTGACTCCTTCAGTTCCTGGAACTTTCCTTTATAGGAAATTGAGTTCCTTTCTCTTTCATGCTTGGAGTCAGAAACGTTCTGTTCTCCTAAATTTTCAGATTTTTAAAATATTTTTATATACTGAGCAAACTATCTTGTAGATTATAGACTCAAGTCAAAAGACATTTTATTAGGTAGACACCTTTTACACATAGGCTGAGTGTAATTTCTATATTTTTGTGTGCCTAGATTTTGACCATGACCCAACACTTGAAGTCCGATGTGGTATTTGTCTATTTGTGCTATCATGTTGCTACTCAACAATTCTGAATTTTAGAACATTTCAGATTGTAGACTTATAGATTAATAGACTTTAGAAATACTCAAACTATGTAACATTTACTTGTAGGATAATATTGATGCACAAAATTCATGCATCCTTCATTTTTATTCTATTTTGAAATTTATATGAAATAGGGGTTTGAATAAGTTAATATGAAGTTGAACCTATATGTTTAAAACATTTCAAGTATGGGGGATGGGGAGATGGCTTACTGGTAGGATTACTTCCTACTCTTGTATAGTTCATGTTTTTGGGTTATAGCACCCACATGACAGCTCACAGCCATTTGTAACTCAATTCTAGGGATTCTAATACTCTCCTCTAGCCACCCAATGACATTGGATCCTTCTGATACACATACATGCATGCAGGAGAAAAGACTCACATACCTAAAATAAAAACACATATTTTTTTTAATTAATAAATTAAAAAGACATTTCAAATATCTTATCTCTTTATCAATTATTACTATAAATGAGTGACAATTTTGACATTAGCAGGTTACTATTTTCTATCATATTTAGCCTTCACAAAATATCTAAGAAGTAAGACTATTGTCTTTATTATACTTATGAGAAGAGGCATTGTAGCCAGATTCACAGTACACAGCTAATTGTAATTGTACTTCAAATAGAGAAAAATATTACTAGAAAGCCAAAATACTCTGTTCCTCTTGTATTTGTATTACTCTCTGTACTGTATGATCAATAGCCATGTGTCTATTAGATAATTGGTTGTTAGAAAGAAATCACATTTTCTAAAATCTCCTCAACCATAGAGACTTAAATTATTATTGAGGAGAAGCAAAAAGGCAGGGACCCTGAACAGTGTTCACAGTCATATCTATATTATTTAAATAGTTGACAAAACTGAGTTGTTTATTCTACAGGTTAAATGTTTTCCTTTGTATCCTATTTAAATTTGTGATATTTAAGTTCTGTCTAAAGTTGGTGGGATTAGTTTTCAAAATACTTAACAAAATGCCAAAAATAACATTGCCTTAGCTGTGATAACATGATAAGATATATTTGTGCTGCAGTCAAAACGGTATTAATTTGGCACATTGATCCACAGATTTTTCAGCGGCTTTATTTAGCTTAAAGGACTCTTCTCATTCCAAGATGGCCAGTCATCATGAACATCTCTACTTACCAGGAAAACAGCATAACCAAAGAGTATAAGCTCTCTATGGAAGGGCATTTCTCATAAATGGACCAAGAAAGTTAGGCAGCAATTCCTTCCACTTACATACTTGACAAGAGGTTGTTTGGAAAGCTTATGCATTGTATATTTTATTTTGAGCAACCATTTGTTTAGTTAAATAATGTTTAATTTTGAAAACTAATACTAAATTCAGTAACCACTATGCCCATTAAAAGGCATAATTTAGAGATGATAGGGTCTCTCAATTGAAATGTGTAATTCCTGGTTTTCTTTAACATAGTCATATTTGTTCTTGCCACAGGGTAGCAATGAAATGATGTATGGAAACATTGGAAAAATTAGATTTCCTGTCATGACAAGGACTCTCTGTTATTTTGTAGCATAAAAACTGGATACAACACATGCATAAATTTGTCATGAGGTTGATTTGTTTTATTTTACTGACTGCCTATGCAGTGTGATGTGTCATATGCAACGGTTTACCTTCAATACCAGAAGTTTACATGCCATGTCAATGATGTTGTGTAACTATTTGCATCAAAATGACAGGTTCTTATGGGTGGTTTATTAGTGGTTCCCAACTTGTGGATAGGGACCCCTTTGGGGGTCACATGTCAGATATCCTGCAAATCAAATATTCATATTGCCATTCATAACAATGGAAAAATTACATCTATTAAGTAGCAATAAATTAATTTTGAGGTTGGGGATCAACACAACATGAGGAACTAAAATAAAGGGTCACAGCAGTAGTAAGGTTGAGAACAACCAGATCCTACAACACAGATAGTATATACTAAACAGCAATTTGTGATTTAAAGATGTTTTTCATGCCACAAGGAATAAAGCAAAACGTTTGAGGATCTTGAGCACTTTGTAAGATGTTCTAATGTGACAAATATGGAAAAAAAAGATCATCTTGTTCTAATGACCTGTCCATATTTGCTTCTCCTGTGAAAGCAAAAATTGTTCTTTAGGGGACAACAGAACTAGAATAGAAACATCCATTCAGTCTGCACATCACTGGAAGTCTATAGCTAGAACAGAGTCAAAACTTACTCATAACTGCTGAAGTCCTGATACCAAATAGCCAAGAAACAAAATTTCTTCTTCATTGTAGAGAAGTAGAGGGTAGAGGGTAGCTGAGCATGAAGCCTACTGTGAGTTCTATGGGTAGAAGGGAAGATAAATTAAAAATCTGCAAATATCAGAATACAGGGATGGTAAAAAGCCAAGGCCCACACTGAACACCTCACATATGACACCACATGCTATACACGTGTCTACTTTTTACCAAAAGAAAACAAACAACAGATTAACAAGCAAAGAGTCTGTACTAAAGAATTTGAGCCAATCTCTCTCTCACAATGTGAAATCTATGCAGTTACTATTTTAGGAAATATCAATATGTATTTTAATTGTGCTGCTTTGGTTTGTGTCTGGAGAGATGGCTCAGTGGTTAAGAGCACTGGCTGCTCCCCCTGGAGAACCCAGGATTGACTTGCCACATCCACATTGGTGGCTCTCAGCAATCTGTACTTCCAATTTCAAGGGACTGGATGCACTCTCTTGGCTTCTCCAGAAACCAGGCATGCACATGTGCACATACATATATTCAGGCAAAACATTCTGTAAGCAATGCTCCTCCGTGGCTTCTGCTTCATTTCTTTCCCAGAGTTCCTGCCATGGATTCTTTCTTTAGTATAGTGTGACAGGAAAGTTCTCAGATGAAATACACTTTCCTCCCTAAGTTGTTTTTGGTCATGGTATTTTTACCACAGCAACAGAAACTCTAACAAAAACAAGAAGTAAACAATTTGTGAGAAGAGAATACTCTGGCCAGCTGAGAGGCCTGAAAGGTACAAAAAGAGCTTCAGGTACAGAGATTGCATGAGTCACCACTTGTGCTTGAGTAGTACCTAAGCAACTGCTCGTTCATACTCCTGTTAGTAACCCCAGGAAACTCACTGAGGCACTAAGCCAGGCTTGGGTAGAACTGCTTCTTGAGTCTTTAATTGAGAGATTTTTCTCTGCATTTTCACAGGAAGAGTCACAGAATACATACTATTTTTCCATGTCTCCAGAGTCAACAATAGAAGACCACCAACATATTATCAGATCAAGAGGAGAGGACTGGGAGAACCATGCCAAGGAGATTCTAAAAGTCAGCTCTACCAAGCTAGATAGAAAACAACTGATTTTATAGGCTCTGAGCCTCACTTATCTCCTTAAGATAATTGCCTCCTGTAACAGCAGACCCCCATAATGTCATAATCTGAGCACAATACGTTTTGGTAGTTCTAGGATATTGTATCTGTTACTGGCATTGCATCAGTACTCTTGGGAAATGTAAGTGCTTACATAACGAGCCAGGGTCTCCTGATATGGGTAGTGGAAATTTAAACCAACTTTGGTTGGAGGGGACTGAGCAAGACTGACTGTATTGCAAGCAATTAGACTTTTTATACCCTTATCAAAAACAGAATGCAATGGTGTTTTTCAGGAAGAATACAATTGTAGTTGTCAGGATACAATGATGTTTGCAAAGTATATAAGGCATACAAGATTAACGTCTAAGAATAATATTTCTGCAAGGTTTATGCGTGCTTCTCTGACTACTAGGGAATGCAGAGATATACAGGCTGCCCGAATACTCCACTGCCTGAGGAAGTGCCTTGATTTCTCAGGAACAGAGAGGCACAAAGTGTGCCAGAAGCCATGGACTCGAACCTGAAAAACTTTTGACTCATACCTTTTAAGGCAGGTGTATCAGATGAATTCTATGATTCCCTAAAGAAAACTTACTTAATTGGGAATTATTTTTTCCTGGGATTTCCAAAGAGTATACACACTAGCTTCATTACTCCTATTTTATTGGAGTCATCTGATAGTAAGCTTCTATTTCGGGTGGGGACCCATCTCAGTGAGGGCACGCTTTCAACACAAGCATGAAAAACTGAGTTTGGATCCCCTTAACTCACACAAAGCTGGACATTGTGGTTCATGCCTATAGCGCCAATGCTTGGATTTGGGAAAAGACAGGAAGATTTAATTGAAATGATGAGATCCAGGTGCAGCAAGAGATCCTGTCTCAGAAAACAAAGTGGAGAAACAATTAATGAATATCCTGATGTCAATCTCAGGCTTTCACTTAAGTCCCAATTGACAAGTGTACCCAAACATACACACATACACACATGCAAACAACATACACACACATACACACACACACACACACACACACACACACACACACACACACACACACACAAAATTGAGGCAAGAACCACTTCCCTTAAGGCCTAATTCTTGCTCAAAACCTAGAGACACTGTAGGAATTGTGTCTTTCTCTCTCTGTCTCTCTCTGTCTGTCTGTCTCTCTCTGTCTCTCTCACTCTCTCTCTCACACACACACATACACATCTTTTGCCTTATCTCATCCTCTCTCTGTGTGAAATATGTACATATGGATACAGACATGTTCATGTTAACCTCCATCTGTCTATGGCACGTTAATATTTCATTGAATATATTATTTGAAAAAAAATTTTTTTCATTATGTATCATAAAATCTTTTGATTTCAACTTCTGTCTAGGAAGCAGGTGGGCAGATTACAGATCTTCCCTCTCTTGCTCCTCCGAATCAAATCACCCAGTCTCTGCTGCAGCTTGTAGCAGGGACCCTGTGGTAGTCTCCCTTTCCTCACTGATCCCATCCCCAGTGCATCACAAAGACCTTCTCCTCCAGCCTTCCTTTCTCCCAACTCATCCTAGTATCCAGTGTAGCTAGAGTTTTGTAGCTAGAGTTTTCCTGCCTGGCCCACAGTCAGGACAAATCTCTCTCACCCGCCAGTCCCACAGCCGCTCAGACCCAACCAAGTAAACACAGAGACTTATATTGGTTACAAACTGTATGGCTGTGGCAGGCTTCTTGCTAACTGTTCCTACAGCTCAAATTAATCCATTTCCATTAATCTATACCTTGCCACATGGCTTGTGGCTTACCGGCATCTTCACATGCGGCTTGTCATCATGGCGGCTCGCAGTGTGTCTCTGACTCAGCCTTCTACTTCCCTTCTCTATTCTCCTCCTTGTCCCGCCTATACTTCCTGCCTGGCCACGGGCCAATCAGTGATTTATTTATTGACCAATCAGCAACACATTTGACATACAGACCATCCCACAGCAATCCAGTCTTCAAACACAATCAGGCATTTCCTAGGAACACATCACCTGAACAGGCCAGAAAAAAACAGGTAAGCTAACTTCATCACTCCCTCCCCAATTCCAAATCTAATCGCCTAGTTTCATCCCTAAGTCTGCAACACAACACATATTCCAGTCTTCTTTTCCAGGCTGCCCACATCTCCTGTGGATCCTACAAATCTTCCTCTTTTAACCTCCCTCCTCTAACTCCTTGCTTTATCCAAGCCCCCACCTCCAGAAGGCAACCCCTGCTAAAGCACATGGAATGTCTGCCAGAAAAAAAACAGGGAGGCTGTCGGTAGATCTTCTCTCCATCTGCTTCCCCAGATCCAATCCTGCTGCTGTCCTCATTTCCTATCTGACCCCATCCCTGACTTGTCACAAAGATTTCCACCAATGTTACTTGCCTCAAATCATCCCATCATCCTAGTCACTTGTTGCAGAAGGCACTTCCTGCTAACCACAGGCCACTCCTGCCAGGAAAGCTGACAGAATGGCTACAGATCTTTACCTCTCCCCTATTTCTTCATATCCAATCACCAAGTCTCATGCCCAACTGTGTAGCACAACACGGGTACTAGACTCCTTGATCCCCACCTTAAGTGGATCCCACAGATTTTCGCCTACTATACTCTCTCCCTCCACACATTGCTGTGGGATGTTCTGTATGTCAAATGTGTTGCTGATTAGTCAATAATTAAAACACTGATTGGCCATTGGCTAGGCAGGAAGTGTAGGCGGGACAAGGAGGAGAATAAAGCTGGGAAGTGGAAGGCTGAGTCAGAGAGACACTGCCAGCCGCCACGATGACAAACAGCATGTGAAGATGCCGGTAAGCCACAAGCCATGTGGCAAGGTACAGACTTATAGAAATGGATTAATTTAAGCTGTAAGAACAGTTAGCAAGAAGCCTGCCACTGCCATACAGTTTGTAACCAATACAAGTCTCTGTGTTTACTTGGTTGGGTCTGAGGGGCTGTGGGACTGGCAGGTGATAGAGATTTGTCCTGACTGTGGGCCAGGCAGGAAAACTCTAGCTACAACACATTGCTTCATCCCAGCCCCCAAAGCAGAGGTAGGCTAACTGCAGATCTTCACTTCTACTTCCTTTCCTTCAAATCCAATCATCTGGTCTTGTCCTGGCTCTACAGCAGACTTTCTAGGGTGATGTTTCTTCACTCTCTGCGACTTTCTATGAAGAATAAGTAAGAAGATCCTGGTGGAGCATTCTGCTTTCATCTCTCTTGTGAACTCACTTAGACCCTTGTCTACCCTCATTCCTATCTTTCAGTGTACAAGATCTGGAAAAACATTGTGCCAGGAGCCTCCATTGGCTACGGTTCTACAGAAAAATGCCTACCAGTCATCACACAGCCAACACACTCCTAAAACCCTGAGAGGAAACAGAAACTAAGGATTAAAGCACCCAAACAAAAAAGAATAGAACCAAATATCAGCACCTAGAAACATAATCGTCCCAATCCCAGATGCCTAGACCCCAGCTTTACAGCACAATCAATAATATCCAGAAAAATATGATTCCACTAGAGCCTAGCAACCCTACCACAGCAGGCCCTGAATATCTCAACAAGCTGAAGCACAAAAACTCCCTTAAAACATCCTTGTGAATATTGTCGAGATCCATAGAGAAGAAATGAATAAGGCCCTTAAATAAATTGAGAAAATGCAAACAAACAGTCGAAGGAAGAAAATTGAACTCTTCAAGACCTAAACATGGAAATAGAATCAATAAAGAAAAAACAAACTGAGGAAATTCTGGAAATGAAAAATTTAGGAATTTGAACAGAACCTATAAAGCAAGTTTTACTAACACAATTCAAAAGACAGAAGAAAGAAATTCAGGCATTGAAGAAATGATAGAAGAAATGAATACTACTAACTTTCATTTCTTTATATCCTAATAGTTGGTAATAATAACATTCAAGGATAAGAAAATTGCATTACATTGTTAAATGAACGTTATAATTACAATAAGAAATATACATATAGCAATTTCTAACAATTTCAATATATATAATTTGTATGTAATATAAAACAATCCTATCCAATGTAAAGTATTAAAACTAGTAATTGTCTTTTTCTTTTTCCTTTTTTTCTTTCTTTTTAAAAAGAAAAACAACAAGAATCTTAAATCTAACCTCTTTTGCTTAGCCTTTTTCCTAACCCTTGACAACAACTTGTAACCAACCCCCCTAAACAATGAAAATTATCCCAGAACCAAAACCCATTAAAAGATCAAAAAACCAACCCACCCCACATCACCTCTTTGGGAATATGAGCATCGTATTCTTAAAATTGCTTCCTGCTGGGTATGGACGAAGGTATATTTATCCTGAAAAGAAAAATTTTAGGTTAGTTGTCAAATTCTAGGAAAGGTAACTATATCCTTTGTTATCCAGTCTGCGTATAATGCCAAAGTTCAGGGTTTATCTCAAGTCCTTATTCAAGTAGTCTTTGAGACTGGATCATCTCAGCTAGCCATCTCAAAATTGCTTTGAGCACTTTGTAGTTAAAAGCTGATCTGTAGAAGATGTTTGTCAGCTTACTGATATTATTATTGTCCACGTGGAATTGTTGTTGTTGTGGGGCCCCATCTTCTTCCTGGAGACTTCAGTTGATATTAGGCCTGGCCATGATTTCCTGCAGAAAACTGATAAGAGACTCAAACACAAAGACATATATATGCAGCTAATTGAAGTCTTTTTTCTAGAATTAGTTAGTACTCTATATGACCATTCATATCTTAACAAAGTTTAAAATGTATATATATATGTATATATATATATTAATCTTATAAAATTTTGATATAAAATTCATACTTTAAGAAAAGTTTAAAGAATCAGAATAGAATCAAAGAGTTGAGATTAGTAATAGAATATTCCCTTAATTAATTTGGTCTTTCTCCTGACCCATAGCAGAAGATGGCTCTTTTCTTCTGACATGATACAGGGAGTTTGCCTTTTCCTTTTAACAACATGCTTGAGTTTAAAGAAGGAGAGAGCTATTCTCCAACTCCAAAGTCAGCTTTAAATTTTAATTGAACTGGGACTACAAGAAGACCAATAGTGTTAAACTTCTTTAGAGAAGAGCAGAAACAAACATTTAGGAAGACTTATAAAATTTTTTAGATGATATACCCATATGCCATTTCACTCTGTTTCCTGGAATAGATGATTTGTCCCTTTTCTTCAGTTGTCTCATTTGTCCAGTGTTCTTCAGATTCCTTAACCTTCATTCTCCTAAAAGACAAAAACAAAAACCTTTCCCCAAGACTAATTTTGGGGATGTTCCTTTTTGGCAAGTTATTATCTGATTAAATGAAAAGGCATGTGTTACTGTTATAAGTCAGTTTAAATTGGATGTTCATGCTGGTTGAAGAACTATCACCTCCTCTAATTAAGAGGTCTCTCTTGTTCAAATCGAACCTTTATCAATTTTGATGGTACCCACAGCTTATCTTCTCCTGTGGAAACAAAAGCAAAACCTCATCCCCAACGTAACACACATCCTGGTTTCCATTCTGAGGTCAGCACATCCTTAAAGTATATAGGCTGATTTAATTCTGTAGTTTTTTCTACTATCCAATGTCTCTCTGCAGCTGTTGTTCCTTTCTCATTAGCATTGAGAAAATTCAAAGTTAACAGAGCATTATGCACTCTGTTTCTGGGGGTTTTTGTTACTCCTTTTTGTTTATTTAGCATATCCTTTAGAGTTCTGTTTGATCTTTCTATAACTGCTTGACCTGTAGGATTATGTGATATACCTATAATATGCTTTATATTGTAATAAGCAAAAAACTGTTTCATTTTAACAGAGACATATGCTGGAGCATTATCAGTTTTAATTTGTGCAGGTATTCCCATGATGGCCATAACTTCTAGCAAATGAATGATTACAGAATCAGCTTTTTCAGAACTCAAAGCAGTTGCCCATTGAAATCTTGAATAAGTATCGAAGGCATGGTGTACATATTTCAGTTTTCCAAATTCTGCGAAGTGAAACACGTCCATCTGCCAGATTTCATTCCTTTGAGTACCTTTTGGGTTACATCCTGCTGGTAATGGTGTTTGATTGTAGAAGGAACAAGTAGGACATTTCTTTACTATTTCTTTGGCTTGTTGCCAGGTTATGGAAAAATCCTGTTTTAAACTTTTACTATTGACATGATGTTTTTATGAAATTCTGAGGCCTCCAGCACATTTCCTATCAATAATTTATCAATCTCATCATTGCCTTGTGCTAGAGGGCCTGGCAGGCCAGTATGGGATCTGATGTGAGTTATATATAAAGGATGACTCCTTTTCCTGATTGTATCTTGTAATTGAATAAATAGTGAAGTTAATTCTGACTCATCAGGGATAAATTTTGCACTCTCAAATTGTAATACTACTCTTTCAGCATACTGAGAGTCAGTTACTATGTTGAGAGGTTCTGAAAAATCCATTAATACCAACAGAATAGCATACAATTCTGATTTTTGAACTGAATTATAAGGACTTTGAACCACTTTACTGAAATTTTCTGATTTGTAACCTGCCTTTCCTTGTTTTTTTTGCATCTGTATAAAATGTACGAACCTAGATATGGATTTTTCCCATATAATTCAAGGCAAGATACAATCAGCTCTCTTTATAAGATCAATTCTCTCGCTTTTGGGATATTTGCTGTTTATTTCTCCCAAAAAATTACTGCAAGCTCTTTGCCAAGGTTCACTTTCTGTCCATAATTTTTCAATGTCTTCCTTAGTTAAAAGTACAACAATTTCTGCTGGGTCTATTCCTGCTAATTGAAGAAGTCTCAATTATCCTTTCCATACCAAGTCAGAGATTTTTTCCAAATAAGTTTTTAATTTTTATTTGGTTTATTTGGTAAAAATATCCAGTCCAATATAATATCTTCCCTCTGCATTAATATTCCTGTTGGAGCATGCCTAGAAGGTAAAATAACCAAAATGCAATCCAGCTTTGGATCAATACGATCCACGTGCCCTTCATGTACTTTCTTTTCTACCAAGGCCAATTCTTTCTCAGCTTCAGGTGATAATTCTCTTGTACTATTTAAGTACTTGTCACCTTCTAAGGTTTTGAACAAATTATTCATTTCATTATTTTTTACCCCAACAATAGTTCATAGATGAGAAATATCTCCAAATAATCTTTGAAAGTCATCAAGAGTCTGTAGTCAATCTCTCCTAATTTGTACCTTTTGGGGTCTAATTTTTTGTAGCTCTATTTTATATCCTAAATAAGTAATAGAATCTCCTCTTTGTATCTTTTCAGGAGCAATTTGTAATCCCCAGCAAGGCAAAATTTTCTTTACTTCTTCAAACATTCTTTCTAAAGTATCTGCATTTGAGTCAGCTAGTAAAATATCATCCATATAATGATAAATTATAGATTTAGGAAATTTTTTACATATCACTTCCAATGACTGTTGTACAAAATATTGGCACAGAGTTGGGCTATTCAACATTCCTTGTGGGAGGACTCTCCATTGAAATCTTTTAACCGGTTGAGAATTATTGTAAGTAGGCACTGTGAAAGCAAATCTTTCTCTGTCTTTTTCTTGTAAGGGTATTGAAAAGAAACAGTCTTTTAAATCAATAACTATGAGAGGCCATCCTTTTGGTAACAGAGTAGGCAAAGGAATTCCAGATTGTAGAGAGCCCATTGGCTGAATTACTTTGTTAATTGCTCTAAGGTCTGTTACCATTCTCCATTTACCACATTTCTTTTTAATAACAAATACAGGAGAATTCCAAGGGCTGGTTGATTCTTCAATATGCTGAGCATTTAACTGTTCTTCTACCAGCTCTTCTAAAGCCTGGAGTTTCTCTGTTGTTAAAGGCCATTGCTGAACCCATACAGCCTTGTCTGTTAACCATTTTAAAGGTAGAGTTGTTGGTGTTTTGGGAACATCATCAGTTCTTGTGCCCTGTTCTTGTATAATACGGATGGCTGGTGACCACTCATTAGAATAATATCTTCTAATATTTCTCTCAGAAAAATGTGCTTGTTTATGATTTGTTTCTGAGATTTGAGGGATGTTAATCTGAGTATTCCATTGTTGCAACAGGTCTCGACCCCACAGGTTCATAGCTATGTTAGCCACATATGGTTTTAATTTTCCTCTCTGTCCTTCTGGACCTATACATTTGAGCCATCTTGCACTCTGTTTCACTTGAGATAATGTCCCAATTCCTAGCAGTTGAACGTTTACCTCCTGAAGAGGCCAAGTTGGATGCTAAAATTCTGGTGCAATTATGGCAACATCCGTACCTGTGTCTACCAGACCAGACAACAAAACACCATTTATTTTTATTGTTAATTTTGGTCTTTGTTCATTAATAGAAGTTTGCCAAAAATTTTTCTTTATGTTTTTTCCTGAATTTTCTATTCTCTCTGTTTCATCATCCTGACCAGCATGATTTATTCCAAAAGGCATTTGGTTATTTAATTGCTCTGAGTAGGGGTTTCCTCTACAACTGCAGGAAAGGTTTGAACTGGATTTGCTGTGGGGGCCTGCCTGAGGCCCCTCTGGGAGTTTCCTGAAGACCGAGGCAAAGAATTACCTTGCCTGTCCCTCATTGATCTACATTCGTTGGTCCAGGGTTTTCACTTACCACACCTTCTGCATACTCCAGAAGGAAGAGGCATTCTGTTGCCATTGTTCCTTGAAGAAACATTGTTTCTAGGAATGACCTGTTTACAGTGCCTTTTCAAATGTCCTTGCTTTCCACATCCAAAACATCTAACATTCATCAAACCTTTTGAAATTGCTTCTCCTACCCACATATTATCTTGATCATGAGCCTCAACATTAACTGTGTCTCTAATCCAATCTTCCAAGGGTGCAGATCTTGCCTTTAATGGCCTCATTATTCTCTTGCGAGAGAGAGAGAGAGAGAGAGAGAGAGA
This sequence comes from Peromyscus californicus insignis, assembly GCF_007827085.1. NCBI lineage: Eukaryota > Metazoa > Chordata > Mammalia > Rodentia > Cricetidae > Peromyscus > Peromyscus californicus. Next base: position 52,653,270 of record NW_026294525.1, read on the forward strand.
GAGAGAGAGAGAGAGAAAGAGGAGCCTCAAGTTCTGGCTAAACGCTTAAATCCAGCCACGTGTTCCCGCTTGAGTCCAGTCAAACCTGGACTCCGACTTCTTTAAGCTCCCACCACGTGCGTTGGCTTTATAAGAAGGGGCCCTGTAAGGCAGGGCAGGCCTGAGTTGTTTGTAGCATTGGCTTTAAGAAAGTAGCTCCATCTGCATGTAGCCGCTACGGTCAGTCCGTCCTGAGACCAAGCTGACCTGCGCTCAAGCTAGGGAGCTGGGCCGCCCAGGTGGGAAACTGGACTTGCCGCCAAGCCAAGCCAAGCAGTTTTTAATGTATTCTTGTCACGTTGGGAGCCAAATGTAGATGTAATCAACCATCTTATTAAATAAGAAACACAGAGCCAATAAAGAGATGAAAGCCAAGAGGTCAGAGCAATAGCTAAGAGCTAAAATCCTTACCCTTCACTGTCACTGTACCTCTCTGAAAGAGAGCTACTTCCTGTGTCTGTTTTTTTATGGAGTTTCTGTTCTGCCTTGTCATTGGTTGTAAACCCCACCACATGACCGCCTCATCACTGCCTGTCAGTACAGACCTCCAGGTCTTCTACGGTTAGTATTGAGATTAAAGGCGTGTGTCTCCAATGCTGGCTGTATCTTTGAACACACAGAGATCTACCTAGCTCTGCCTACCAAGTGCTGGGATTAAAGGCGTGCACCACCACCGCCCAGCTTTCGCTATGGCTTGCTAATAACTCTGACCCCTGGGCAACTTTGTTTATTAACATACAAGTCACATTTCAGTACAAATAAAATATCACCATATCCCCTTTTCTGTCTAATCAAAAAGGAAGGTTTTAACAGTAAAATTACATATAACAAAACAGTTATCAGTCAAGAAACACAGTTATAATATCTAGTCTATTTGTATTTGGCAAAATTAAAAAATTTCTATCACCTATCCTGTATTTGTGAGTCTAAAGTTTCATATCTAATTTATCTTTTATCATAACCAAGGAAAATTATAATGATAACTATTTGGTTAAATACATCAACTACATCAAAGACCCCCACAGGGATATAATATTAGCTAAGTAAACAGGAAGAGCATTGTTCATAACTTCCAAAAATCTAGAATGACAGAGACAACTGGCTGCCTGGACAGTTACCCAAAGTTCCTCTGCAATGTTGGGGCATCCTTCTTCAGTCTATAAGCCTAGACTCTCTCTCTCATTAGCCTCTCTCTGTGTCCTGTAGAATATCTGGTGGTTTCCTCTGTGAAGCAGGAAGCTGAAGAACCATTTTGCCTTGTTTTGGAAAAATCAGTGGTCATTTTTCTATGGGTCCTGCTTGTCCAGTTTATATAACATATTGTCAATCAGTCAATGCAGGGACATTTTTTCCCCAGTGGATAACTTTTGCCACAAAGAAAGCAAACTCCATAATGAGTTTCTTCAATGCCCACTATCTTCTTTAAAGTAGATTCGTGCTGCCAGCAACAGACATTTCTCAATGTCCAGAAAGTCAAGTTCTTAAAACATTTTAAATGTCATATTCTGTAGGTCTTTGAAATGTTTGAAGATCACCTACCTAATTGAAATATATCTATGTATACCTAGAAAACTTAACATGACTATACATTTGATTATCATGGAGACTAATTATTAATCTGTATTTTTTAATTATACATTATAATTTCAATGAGCTGCACAAACATAATTGGTGTGGGATGGTCTGTATGTTAAATTGCTCTGATTGGTCAATAAATAAAACACTGATTGGCCAGTGGCCAGGCAGGAAGTATAGGCGGGACTAACAGAGAGGAGAATTGAGAGAACAGGAAGGAAAAGGAGACACTGCCAGCTGCCACCATGACAAGCAGCATGTGAAGATGCCAGTAAGCCACGAGCCACGTGGCAAGGCATAGATTTATAGGAACAGATTAATTTAAGATATAAGAACAGTTAGCAAAAAGCCTGCCATGGCCATACAGTTTGTAAGCAATATAAGTCTCTGTGTTTACTTGGTTCGGTCTGAGCAGCTGTGGGACTGGCGGGTCTCACAGATTTGTCCTGACTGTGGGCCAGGCAAGAAAATTCTAGCAACACATAATATTTTAAAAAAGAGTAGAAATATACATACAGTATAACAAAATTAACTTTAAATTTGTATCAATAAACTAAAATCTGTAGCAATGTAAAATATTTTATACAAGTTGTTGCTCTTTAAAAGAAGATTCAATAATCTACCCTTTCATGCTATCATATCTATATCTTATCCCTCTTTTTCTTTAGAAAGATACTGACTATGACCAATAACAATTTTTAATCAACAACCTAAACAAACACAAACATCCAAAATCTATTTTTTCGGGAATGTGGGCATAATATGCTAGGCTACTTCTTGCTGATAGGGTGCTGGTTGTCTTATGGGGATCCTGAGAATATTCAGGATAATGTCAAGTCCTGGGAAGACCGGCTGTAATCTTTGTTGATAGGTACATCTGCTGAGATTCAGGAGATCTGGCTTGATCAAATCTGATCCATCTTAACCTGGAACAAATCCATAGCTTCTTGCTTCCTGTGAAAACAAAAGCAGAGCCTCCTTTCCAAAGCAACATATCCTTAGATCCAAATTTTGAAGTTTAAAATATACATATTGGTTTAACTGAGAAGCCTTTACAATCAAATGTCTCTCTGCAGTTAAAAATCCCAAAGACAATACAATCCAGACTCTGTGTGTGATTTCCATCTTTACGTGGCTTATTTTTTTATATTACTTTTACTTTCTCTATAAATGCTTTAGTTTTTTAAACTTTCTATTTCTTTATATAACTGTCTATATTCCTTTCCCTCTCTCTTTTAAACCTATGTACATTTTTACACACACCGTAAACTGTTCAGGGTTTATCCCATCTGAATCTGTCTTATTGTGAATCTATTGCTTTAAACTGCAGCATTACTAGGACTGAAATGGCAGCTTTGGCTGCTGGCTCTGCCCACCTCAGCTTTTCAACATAGTAGAATCACATTTACTGCTAGCTCTGGTGGAACCATGCTTTCTGCTGACTCTGGTAGGCAGTGGGTCCATGTTTCCATCTAGCAGGATATAGCCCCCAAATCTTTCTTTCTTTTTTCTTTTTGTCTGTACTAGTGAAAGTTAAATCTACCATGCACCATGTTGAGCAGCTTGCAAATGCCACTGTGTACAATGGCAGGAATCCACCATGTTGCATTCAAGCCCATACACTGTGAACCTGCCATACTGTAGCTCAAGTCCGCACTCCACTTGGCGTCTCTATATCTTGACCCATATGAGACATGAAGTAGAAAGCTGTTTTTGTCTCTATTATTATGTGTTTAGAAGCCCTTTTTAAACTCTTTTAGGCCTTATAGAAATTGTAGAGCCCTGCATTGTTATGCCAAATGTTGTTGGAAGCTTTCCTGTTTCCCAGCTTGCCAGCAGTCAGGATGAATCTCTTCCACTCGTGATCCCCAAGTAAACACACAGAGGCTTATATTAATTATAACTCCTTGGCCATTAGCACAGGCTTATTACTGACTCGCTCTTACACTTAAATTAACCCATAATTCTTATCTATGTTTAGCCACAAAACTCTAACCCAAAGGAGTTAACTACCATGATATCACAGGAAATAAATAATCTCAGACTAGAAAAATAAAAAGAAGGGAAACACATGCATGTGTGCACACACGTATATACTACCGCTATCAAAAAATACAAAATATGAATCAACAATCATTGATGATTGATATCTCTCAACATCTATTTTCTCAAAATCAGTGGGGAAAAAGGATCCATTCTGCTGTCTCATCTAAGAAATACACCTCATCATCACAGTCAGATATTACATCAGTGTTAAGAGATGGGAATAGATATTCCAAGTACATGGACCTAAAAAACAAGGTGGTATAGTTATTTTTATATGTAGCAAAGCAAACTTCAATCCAAAAGTTATTCAGAAAAGAAAGGAAAGATACCACACACTCATCAAAGGAAAAAATTCTCCACAATGTCTTTACAGTTCTTAACATCTGTTCCTCAAACAAAAGGACACCCACATTTGTGAAAGATATGCTACTGTAGATTAATTCACATATTGACCCTCACATAATGATAGTGGGAGACTTCAATATCCCACTCTTGTCAAGTGGATCTTCTTGTCAAGACAAGTCTTCCACTTAGTATCTAAACAGAAAAAATGTAGAAGCTACCTGATATTCTAAACAAAATGAACCTAATAGATATTTACAGAACATTTCACAAAACACAAAAGAATATACCTTCTTCTCTGTATCTCATAGAAATTTCTACAAAATTGACCATATATTCAGATATAAAACAAGTATCAAAAGATACAAGAAAACTGAAATATCTCTACATCCTATCAGACTACCACAGATTAGAACTTCATATCAACAACAACATAAACAGTAGGAAGCTTACAAACTCATGGAAACTGAAAAACTCTCTACTGAATGAAAAATGGACCAAAAGAAAACTTAAGAAAGAAATTAAAGACTTTCTAATATGAAATGTGCAAAATACACAACATACCCACACTTATGGGACACAAGGAAATTGGTTCTGCGCAGCAAGTTCATAGGGCTATGTGTCTACATTAATTAATTTAGGGCCATATCATTTTAGGGCAGAGTTGTAGCTAGAGTTTTCCTGCCTGGCCCCAGTCAGGACAAATCTCTCTCACCTGCCAGTCCCCTAGCCACTCAGACCCGACCAAGTAAACACAGAGACTTATATTGGTTACAAACTGTATGGCCGTGGCAGGCTTCTTGCTTACTGTTCTTACAGCTTAAATTAATCCATTTCTATTAATCTATACCTTTCCACGTGGCTTGTGGCTTACCGGTACTTTACATCTTCCTTGTCCTGATGGCGGCTGGCCGTGTCTCTCTCACCCAGCTTCCTGTTTTCTCCATTCTTCTCTCTGTTAGTCCCGCCTATACTACCTGCCTGGCCACTGACCAATCAGTGATTTATTCATTGACCAATCAGCAACACATTTGACATACAGACCATCCCACAGCACAGAGTTTTACTAGACATTCAAAGAAGTTTCAATAACAATATTCCTCTAATGATTCCACCAAATAAAAACAGAGAGAACAGTATCCTAATCATTTGAATCATTTTATGAGGTCACAGATACCGATAGCCAAATCACATAAAGACACAACAAAAAACAGAATTCCAAACCAATTTCCCTTATGAACATAGATACAAGCATTCTCAATAAAATACTTGCAAACTGAATCAAGAACACATTAACAAGATTATCTACCATGATCAAGTAGGTTACATCCCAGAGATGTGGGCATGGTTCAGCATGTGAAAATCAATAAATGCAATATACCATATAAGCAATCTGAAGGACAAAAACCACATGCTCATCTCATTAGTTGCATAAAGGGCCTTTCCACAAAATCTAACACTCCTTCATGATAAAAGTCTTGGAGAAATTAAGGATACAAGGCTCATACTTCCGTATAACTAAGGTAGTTTACAGCAAGCCCATAGCTAACATCAACTTAAATGGAGAGAACCTTAAAACAATTCCATTGAAATTAGGAGCAAGACAAGGTTGTCCACTCTCTCCATATCTATTCAGTACAATACTTGAAGTCCTGGATAAAGCAATAAGACAACTGAAGGAGATCAAGGGCATACAAATTGGAAAGGAAGAAGTCAAGTATTTTATTTTCATATAATATGCCCTCCTAGCATAAATGAGTCCCTGGAAATTTTATTAATTCATTTAATGCTTAGATAAGAGGATTCACTAAACATAAATAATTAAATAGTTTTAAAATAAGAACTCATATCTGCACACATACTACATCAGAAAATTTTTCTTTACTATGTCTGTGATCAGTACTGTATCTCCAAAATCTATCAAGAATGGTATTAGAAACAGAGTCTATAGTCAATAAACAGGTACTGACTATAATAAGTGAATGATTTCAGTTAATAAATAAAATAAAATTCATCTTTTTTTTAGTATTATGTTTGAAAAACTCAGTGTGAGGTTTTCTTCCCATTCTATACTCATCTGCTTCTCTATGTATCCCTGGAAAAGTATCAAATATATAATTGCCTTTTTTCAACATTTACTAAGCAGTTGAGGCCTTATCATCACATGCATCTCCATTTTGAAAGTTTTAGCTAGTTTTTTTTGTAAACTATATTACAGCAGATGGAACCCAAGTGCTAGTAGTTCTTCTAATTACTCTAGTCTTTCTAAAATTCATTATTTTCATGGTAAAAAATAATCCTAACATGTAATATTCTCAGTTACTCTTTATGAACCAAGTCCATTCATCATAAGAGGACAATGAATATGGGTAGACATAATTGGGAGCACTGCTAGAGTGTTTATAGAGAACATAACAATCTGAATGCTTCAGGAGATTAGCATCACGGTCTTTGTCCTTTAAGTTTATTATTAAGTTCATAATTCAATATCTTGAAAAGACATTTAGTGTAGATATCTGTTTATTCCTCTAGAAGAGCTGACAAAGATAAAAAGGTAGTTTCGAGAGAAAATGATTTATTGAACATAGAATATACATTTGTTTGTATGTGTGTCAGTGTTTTCAAGAAAAGCCAAATCAAGCAATTAACACATATGAAAAATGTTAAGTCATTAGTGAAAAAGGGGTAAGAAATTGAGTATATAACTTAGACAAGCATATTTGAACTTTTTTTTTTTTTGATTTTTTGAGACAGAGTTTCTCTGTGTAGCTTTGGCGTCATTCCTGGAACTCATTCTGTATCCTGGGCTGGCCTCGAACTCACAGAGATCCACCTGGCTCTGCCTCCCGAGTGCTGGGATTAAAAGCATGTGTCATCACAGCCTGGCAACAATTTTATTTATAAATAAAATTTTATAAATATAGAATGCAGAAATTAGTCAATACAGTTCTATACAAATTAATTTATACTAATTTATATTTATGCGAGAGATTCTATGACTATTCTATAGTCATAAGAACCAATCTACATGAAAGCATTTCAAAGTAAATGGTGACAAAGTGTGCGTATATGCGAGTTTGTGTGTGTGTGTGTGTGTGTGTGTGTGTGTGTGTGTGTGTGTGTATAAGCAAACAAGCCATGTGCTTCCTAGAGTATATTTTATGAGGACATTTACAGATATAATCTTGAGCAAGTGCAGGCTTTTTTTTTTTATAGTCAAGGCAAATGAAGCATGCCTTCAATTAGAAACTTCTGAAAATACACTGTGATAACCTACTGAGAATGGAATTGCTTTTCTTCACAGCATCACACCCACCTCTCTTTAGAAGCCCATAGCTTTGGGTATAAGTGTTGTAAGTGCAATATGCTCTTCTTGAGTCATTTTAGTTCATTAAATGCATTTTATACTTCAAATACCATCCTGAGATTATACATTTGATATCTCAAAACATATGCATGCTACTTTTAGAGTTCAGCATGTGGAATCAGTGGAACTCAAAAGTCTTAGAACTCATATGCTATGCAAATGAGTATGCAAAACTTCACATCATTATGCCTTTCAGAAACACCTGAAACATCACAAGACCCCATTCCTGAACAGAGGATTATTCTGTTTTCAGCAACTACAGTTTAGTTTTCTATGACCTTATTGAAAAGTCAGCAAAAGTCATCTCATGCCTTACATTAAATGTAAAAATGAAAATATTTCCCTAGAGAGAATGAGCAAGAATGGGCATGCATTTTAGGGATTGTTATGTAATAAAATTTTCATCGAAACCTTACACTCGCAACTTCTTAGTTTGATGCTATGATAAAATATAGTTTTTAAAATTCTGTTTCCACATTTTAATCACTAACACTTTGACTTATCATTGATTTTTCACATTATCATTTGTGTGTCCTGGAATCTTAACAAAGCTGAGTTGTTGCTTCCTAATACTTTACTGTTGTCTGGAAGCAGATGACAAAACTTTCCTTGTCTCTTATAATACAGTTAATGTGTATGTTCTTTTTTCACTGCACACTGTTGCTATCTTTGTTTCAGACAATCACTTGCTCTTTAGCATTATTGCAGATAAGGCAAACCTCAAGTTCCAGTCTGCATTTACTCTATTCCAGCACTTTATTTTATTGGTGTGCTCATATCTTATTCCAGGACCATATGGAACTTTTTTTTTTTTTTTTTTGGTTTTTAGAGACAGGGTTTCTCTGTTTAGTTTTGGTGTCTATTCTGGATCTCACTCTGTAGACTAGGCTGGCCTTGAACTCACAGACATCCACCTGCCTGTGCCTCCCTAGTGCTGGGAATAAAGGCGTGTGCCACCACCTCCCAGCTGAAACATTTTTTGAGCATTTATTGGATGATAGTTTCCTTGTCAATGAATCACCTCAATGCTTGATGACTGTAAATAGTCTATTCTAGGGAAATATTTGTATTTGGTATGGGGTACTGATTCCATACTGTGCCTTAATTTGCCTGTCACAAGGTTCAGGAGTCATGGGTAGAACTGGAAGTCACACCACCAGCTATTGCCAGCAGTGACAACTGGCAAAGTCCTTGTTTCTTATAGGTTTGGTTTTTGAAACCAAAGAGAGGAATGCTTCCACCAGGAGGAGACCCCACAATAACTCCATTAGATTAGAAAGTCAGACTACTACACTATTTTGTAGCCTCATGTCTCTCAGTCAATAAAGAATGGAGTTACATCTTTTGAGCTGACTGATTCTAACTGCAAACAGAAATTGAACTCTTACTCATCATTGGAGGCAAGAAAGATTCTGACTGGAACACACATGCTCCTTAGAGGAACTCAGTGCAAAATCAATATAAATCCACAAGAATCCGGTTGTGGCTGGTCTACTATGGCCCAGACAGATGAGAAAAATTGAACATTAAGAAACTTGACTAGGTGAGGCACTTCATAAAGACAATGGAAATTTAAAAGAAAAATGAATAATAGAGGAAGTAAATTATACACACTGTCCAAGGCCATGAAGAAAATTGTAGAAACAATGCTTATAATTTTCATGAGCACATTTGCTTATTTGTTAAAAATATAATCCTGTGAGTATAAGTTGTTTTCATTTTCTTTCTTATCTGACCAATTCTGGGAAAGAAATTAATGTATTTTTAGCTATATTTAGGGTAGTTATATCTGTCTTCTTAAATAATATTATGAACCTGTTACTATCTCTAACCTTTACAGTGCATTATTGCTGCCTATATGCTGACAGGTGTGGGTGCATTGAAACCTACCAGTGCCTACATCCTCAAGGAAGAGCTATTCTTCCTCCTTTGTTTTATTTTTTTAAATGATAACTAATTGATTCACATTTTCATTTTTAATTAAAGTATTTACTTTTAGCCTTAGCAATTTCTCACTCTATTCTCAGCTTAATAAGTTTTCCTGGGTCCATATTTCTTCAAGTCAATACAATAATCTTTACTGCAACATATTTTTCCTCCTTCTTAAAGATCTGTTTTGATGGACTTGAATATTGTAAATTTTATATGCTTGTGCTGTCATGATAAAATACATTTTACTTAAATAATACTAATCACTTTCTGATTCTATGAAAAATTCTTCTGATATTTTCAAATGTTAATTGTCTTTTTTTGCCATAACATACTTGAGATAGAAATAATTTTATAATTATAGGTATATCCCCAGCTTGATTTTCAGCAAAACAATTTTAAGCATAGCATAATAATTAAGAAGGCCTTACATTAAATACCATTATATGAAAATTTATTAGTCAAAGAAATTAAGACAACAATTAAAAAATTATCAATTATGAAAAACCTGCAATGAGAAAATAGATGTGTAAATGCTTTCTCTGGCATTGTTTAAATTTCCTGTGACTCACTACTGGGTAAGCTGTCATCAGAAAAGTGAGAATAATGCATGCCTTTCTCTTCAAAGCCTGTCCTAAGGCAATCTCATGCTCTCCAGTTACTTTTCTCTGAGATCTCACAAATTTTCTATTTTGTTTTCTGTCATATATTTTGAATTCATATACAACTCCATTGGTATGGGTAATAAATATAACCATACCTATAAATATGCAATGAAATGTAACTTGATTTCAACTGTTTGTGGATTCATTGACCATAAATTATATCAATGGCCAATTAAAATGATTCTCTTGTTATACAAAAGCTTTTCTTTCTGATTATTTTTTAGTTCACAGTATTTACTTGTTCTCTTTGTCAGTGAAACTAAAGCTTTCCAAGGAATTTTCATCTATTTTAAATGAATACTCAATTCCAATGTGCAAGTATATCATATCCAACTTTTTCTTAAGCTGGTCTTTTATTCAGATTTTGAATTTTGGAATTGCAAAGCTAAAAAGTATAAAAAATTTCTCATATATATTCCTATATTTGTCAACTCTTAATATTTCCCTTACTTGTTCATTGGCTTACATTAATTTTCCCCATAAACACATGCATAGATTATTTTATTATTTCTTCTAAATAAGGAGAGAAATTTGACATCATTTCATCTTTTATAAGTCCTTCTATGAATAGCTAATCTTTAGTTATAGAGAGCAGAGGATGCTGAGTTAATTAAGGTCCTGAGAGACCGGGCTGTTGACATGGGCACAGCCAAAGACCATAGATAGCACTTAGGAAAATGTCAATGTCCTCCACTCCCCATGAGATTCAGAAAAGTGACAAAGCCTTTCTAGAGGGACCTAGTGTGGATATTGATAATGTGTTAAAAAAAAAAGTCTCCTATTGCTTTCTCACTCCAGGTTTTTGTGGATGGAAGACTGTTCCCCTACAGAGAGTACCTAAACTTGTCTCCTTCATCCAGCTGTACACTACAAACTCTGCCTCCTTGTTGACCAGTGTGCAAGACCCTGCTTCTTTACTCAACTCCATATAATAAATGGGCTGAGCTTCCCTACAACTTTTCCATCAGAGAGCCCAGTCCACCCAATCCAAGCTTTTCTGTGTATTTGTGCGTTCTTACTTTCTTCATTTTCTTCTACATGAGTCTTTAGAGTCAGACTAGACACAGTACTAAGTTTATTTTCAAAACTGTCAATGACTTAATATAGTTTTGTATAGGATTTTTAAATTGCTTCACAATTCAAATAAGAACTGTATAAAATCGTTGGTCATCATAGCTCTGGAGTTTCCTTTGGTAGTGGCAGTTCCTTAGACTCTCTTCGACAATCACAATCTTTGTAGTTTTGAATAGGTCAAGCCAGCTATTTTAAAATATATTTCAGTAAGTTTCATTATTTAACATTACGTTCATAATATTTCTTCCAAATCTTAGCAATTTTTACAACGTTGTGTAATACAACCTTTGTTATATTCTTACTGGTAAACACATTTTGGAAAAATCGACCTCACTTTATCAGTTCAACAAAGCCTCCTTAATTCTTCTTACCTATGGCCCACTCAGACAGGCAGAGTACAAGGTAGACATGGCCCGGATTCAACTACATGGAACAGAATGAGGAGAGAGATGGATGTACGTCCCACAAACACAGCGCAATCTGTGAATGCATTTGACAGTGTAAGAGACTGTGTAATAAAGCTTTAACAAAGGTAGGAATGAAATGCCAGACCGTCCATAGGAGATACTTTCCAATTCCAAGTTGAAGCATAGGTGGGGGTGAGCTAGACAGACAGCACTTTTGAAACGGGAGAGTAAACACCAGAACTGGAACATAGCAGGGAGGGCAGGGACGACAGGAGCAGCTGTCAGCAAAGCGTGTCTGTCCTCTGGGGTCTCCTAGAGCCCGGCATTTCATCCTCGGTGCAATCTTAACTGTGAAAGTGATTAGAGAGGAAAGTCGCATGATTCAGTCTGCTCTCCTGTTGTCTGTCATCGCCCACATGTGGCTTCCACTGAGTTCTTTATTGTTTCAAGTTCTAAGCCTTAATCTATAATCATATCTGCTTTACAAATATTGATTACTTACACATTTTGAGAAAAGTTTGAATCTTTCTTTTAATTTCTATTTTTGTTTCATTTAATTATCTATTGTGTGTGTTTGCTCATGTGTGCACATGCCACAGGGCGCTTGTGCACGTGCCATAGGAGGTCACGAGACAATTTGCTATACCGAGAACTCGCCTTCGCACATGTGGGTCCTGGGAACTAAGTTCAGGTGGTGAGGCTTGGAACCGAACCCCCTTAAATGATGAGCCATCTCACCAAGCCCAGGGTTTATTTTTAAGGTAAATTAAAAATGGAGACGAGGGTTGAAGAGTTCTGAGTATCTGCCTTGGAAGTGACCAGGTCTCGGCTGATTTGCTATTTCTTGCTTTTATATATTAAAGAAAATATTGTTTAATCTCAACCAATCAGAAGGACTCAACAAGACTATTAGAATTACATACATTCCCAGTTGAGTGGGCTGTTTCAGGCAACTGTACAACTGTACCAAATCCAGTGTTAGCTTTTCTTCACTTCCACATCCATCCTATGAAGTATCCCCAAAACACAGCCTCAGAGGCGCTATCAAGCCATTTTTTAATTGAAAGCATCTGTGTCAGTGTTTATTCAAATAAACTGACTTTATACTGATTTTTATCACTGAGACTTGTCTATGTGTTTCCCTTTATTGTTGATACATTTCACTGGATAGAACTCACAAAGGCCTTTTCTTTTCTTTTTTTTTTTCAAAAATGAAGCACTTCCTTCTAACTCAGTCCCCAGCAGGCATGGATAAGAGGAATTGTGGGAAAAGAAGACACAGATATGGATATAGACATGTAGATTTTATATATATATATATATATATATATATAGAGAGAGAGAGAGAGAGAGAGAGAGAGAGAGAGAGAGAGAGAAAGAGAGAGAGGAGAGAGTGGTGTGTGTGTTTGGCCGCTATAGGATTGTGTGACCAAAGTTTTCTATTTTCGAGGCTCCCTTTTCTAAGTCCTTTTTGTTAACAAAACTCTGAGGTAGGATGTTTGGACAGTTCCTGTTTGTGGATTTACAGTAGACTACTTCTCCAGAGTCTGCTGGGAAGCACAAGAGGTAAGGAGGACACACGGGGAGCTCACTGACATTTGTTACCAAGGAGAAAATATTTGAATCGTGTTGGGAGGAGAGGAGATTTGTTTTTCACTAGAGTAAACTTAAGTTTTCTGCAGGGCAATGGTAATGTCACAATATGTAGGTGATGAGGAGCAAGAATCCAATTCAATTTTTTTTTAAAGAAAACCAAATTGAGCAGAAACAGAGAAAGAAAAATGTCTACTTTCTCTCTAAGAGTTTTATGTAGTACACCCTTTTATGCTTTTTTTTGAAAGATTGCTTACTCTCTGTCTCTGTCTCTGTCTCTGTCTCTGTCTCTGTCTCTGTCTCTCTCTCTCTCTCTCTCTCTGTGAGTGTGGTGTGTGTGTGTGTGTGTGTGTGTGTGTGTGTGTGTGTGTGTGTGTGTGTGTGTGTATCTGTGTGTTAGGCTAAGCATGAATCCACCAGAATATATTTGATATCTTGAAAAACATGGGAATGATAGATAAATATAAAATGAGGTACGAGGCAGCACCTTTAAGTGGTTGGTTTTTCACAAGTTCCAAAACAGGAGACATGGTGTCTGGTTTGTGGTCTTTTAAATGTCTTTCACTCCAAGACATATCTGAACATCCAAATGTGGGAGAGAGGAAATTGGGTACTTCAAAATGACTCTTTTAAGAGCTTTTCCCTAGCTCCCAAAGAGATTTGTTCGTTTCCAAGAGATTTATTTTGTTATTATCACATCTGAAATGTGCCAGGAAGAAAGAAAAAGACTTTTGTTAGCTCAGAACAATAGTAAATCAGCTCTCCTAAGAGCAGCTCTGTCGTAAAGATTTATTTTGTTTTGTTATAATTGAGATGAGTCAAGGAGACAACAGTATGGGAACACTTTTGATTCTGCATCAGAACAAAGGTCAGTAGCAGAAGATCCAGGATCCTTAGAGTAAAAACATTTTCTGAATCTCTTTTGATGAGAAATGTTTCCTTAGAAGGAGTGCAGCATACTTAGTGGGCCTGCTGTCCACAAAGGGTCAGAAGAAGCGAGTTTTTGTGGAAATTTATTTTGTGTTATCTTCTTTTTGTACCTTGCATCACCTAAACATAGAGCAGAAACTGAAGCTTTACTGTTTCTGTATAATCTGCTTAATGTATCTAACTGCTCAGACATTGTAGCAGAGTGACTTTCATTTTGTATCAGCTATCATTCATACTAAGAACCCATTCTCCTCAGAGTTACTCAGCAACTTGGTTTTAGCCAAATTCTCCACTGGCCCCTGCACATATCTACAGAGAATTACTGCTAAGGAAGAGCAGAGATCAAACCTTGACACTTTGACTTGTGGTCATTGTTCTCAGGTTTTGATTTTTTTAAGCACATGGTAAGAACGATAACGACCACCCAACATTGCAAATTTAGCCAGAGCTGTGCACCCATGAGCTTCTGGACTTAATGAAAAGTGGATATTATGAACATTTAGTGCCAATATTGTATAGCTCCAACAATTGTTTTGCATCCAACTATTTGTTATGGAAATCAGATAATACAAATTTATGATATGTTCTTGAGGTTAATGTCTGAAGGAATTATCTGGGAAAATTTGTATTCTTTCCATCTGCATCTGTGTGACTGGTGTGAAGATGTTACAGCTTTAACAAAACTAAAAGAATTTTTTTCTATCTTTAAAGAATAATTTTCCAGAATTCTATGAGAAAAAAAAAAAAAGACCATTTGGTGGTAGTCTAGACACTAATACTGGTGAATGGAGCCAGAAACTGAGATGTGTTAAATGCAGAATAGAGGATAAAAAGACATATAGCAACTCTACTGTGTATGCCACAGGAACTGACCATGATAGTTTCTGGGAACAGTGGCTACCATCTTACATTTACCTACTATTCAAGTTCCTTTCTTGGCCAAGTCTACCCAGATTCCATCTAGGGGAATGTAGCTTCAAAACATGCATATGTACTCTAAATTCACAGATGAAGAGTTTCTAAGTAATGAATAAAAGAGAGTAAAGAGATAATAATATAAATAAAGAGTAAAATAAATACATTGGAAAGAATGCATGGTGGCACATGCCATTAATCATAGCAATTGGGAGGCAGAAGCAGGTGGATCTTTGTGTCAGACGCCAGCCTTGTCTACAGGGCAAGATCCAGAATAGCCAGAGCTACACAGAGAAACCCTTTCTGGAAAAATAAAAACAAAACAACAACAAAAGAAAATATGCAAGAAGGTAAGAGTGTGATGTGTTAGGGAAAGGGAAAATTAGAACATGTAGCTACAGTTTTCTCCAGTCACACCAGGCCCATAGTCACTCAGACCCAAATAAACACACAGAGGTTTATATTCATTATAACTGCTTGGCCATTAGTTCAGGCTTAGTATTGACTAGCACACTTAAACTCAGCCTATTTCTGTTCATTTACATGTCACTACATGTTCTTTGGCTTTACCTGTGTGCCATTACATGCTGCTTCCTGGATGGCGGGCTGGTGTCTCCTGGCTCAGGCTTCCTCTTCCCAGAATTCTCCTCACCTGCTCATACCACCTGTACTTCCTGCCTGGCAGCTGACCAATCAGTGTTTTATTAAACCAGTGTACAAGGGCATTATCCAACAACAAGAACAAAAGAGTGGGATAGAGTTTATCCAGCTAGGAAGCCACAGTTGACATATCTACAACAAAATTCCTAAACTTAAGTCTTCTAGTTATGACAGGGAAGCTACAGGCATGGACTATCTATGACTACCTAAACAAGATCCAAACAAGGACCAATGTGCATGGAGGAAGCCTAACAGAGTTCCACACCCAGATGAAGAGCTGTAGATGATTAATGAGTGCTCAGAGCATCAGAGTTAGATGTCATCAAGGAGGAGCTCTCTAATTGGTTTTCCAATATCAAGTGGTCAGCCAGAGCAACATATACATACAGGCAACACTAAATGGACTATTAGTTGCATTATATATTAATTTATATTAATTTTCTTGTACATATATATGTATGTATATATCTATGTATAAATTAATATATACACATGGACATAGTTTAAGATACACAGACTGAATTAAAGGGGTGAGATGGAAAAAATATTGTAATCATACTTTCACTAAGTTAAATAAGAGAACATATAAAGTAAAATGTCAACGTATCATATTTGGGCATTCCTTTTTATAGTGCAATAAACTTTCTATGTGTTCTTAAATAGGTACACTCCTACATATATAGTGCTATTCTTAAGGGTGACTATGTTCCTTTAAAACATGTGTTCTATCCTAAAATGATGATTTTACATCTGTGTTTGTATTACAAGTAGGTCCAAATGCTGAATGCTATTCCATTATAAAATAAAAGAATGGAATCTTTAGGGATACAAAGCACAATCACATGAGGGAATTAAACTCTTTAGAGCTCTAGGGGACTATTGATTGAAATTGCCTTTTCATGACTTTGAAAGTCACAAACATGTACTTACAAAAGATTATTTGCTTTTCTGCTTTGGAAAATACACGTCCCCTGTGGAAGTGAAAGATAAACTGCCAGGGATCCATCACACCCTGTGTCACTTCATCCTCTACCTTGCATTTGGAATCACCACATCCTTTTGTTGACATAGGGGACAAAAATGAAATTCTGAGTCTATTTTTAAATCAGAAAATTCTCTAGTACCCCTCAAATTTATAAGATGCCTCAAGAGTGGTCTTGTATAAAACCCCAGTCTGTCTGCACATATATATATATATACGTATATATGTATATATATACATATACATATATACATATACACATATATATGTAGCCTTTAAATTTATGTCTCGTGCCTTTATCATCTCTAGACAATGAAGAAATATTTGACTTTGTGGAATTATTTATTTAATATAATTTAATTTGATATAATGAAAATTTTGCTTTCTATTTTTATTGTTAATGCATTCATTCATAATTTTGTATACATATATATTCACATATGATTTTCTTTTTTTTTTTTTTTTTTTTTTTTTTTTGGTTTTTCGAGACAGGGTTTCTCTGTGTAGCTTTGCGCCGTTCCTGGGACTCACTTGGTAGTCCAGCCTGCCTCTGCCTCCCGAGTGCTGGGATTAAAGGCGTGCGCCACCACCGCCCGGCGATTTTCTTTTTTTATATACCTTCCATTCTTACAAAATCCCTATTTTTCCCAAGTCCCTCTCCTACTTTTATATTTGTATATTTTTCTTTTGTTTTTTTTGTTATCCACTTTTAAAATTAAGGTTATTTAACTTGAGCAAGAGAAACTAATCAGATACTATACCACCGAGGAATATGAGTCCTCTTCCAAGGAAGCATTATCTGCCTATAGTTCATCAGGTAGGGATGAAGCCTCATGTGTCCTTTTCCTGTCTATGAGGGGTTACTAACAATACCAGCCTTGTATAATTAATCCAATCTCCTGTGATTTCACAAGTACAACTCTTATTTTATGTACAAAAGAGTGTGTTTCTCCACGCTCCATTCCATCCTTTTTGTTGTACTCTTTCTATACCCTCTTCCACATTGTTCCTTGATTCTTACAGATGTGTGTATGTTGGGGAGGGGCGGTATTAGAAATGTCATTTGGGACTGTGTACTCAATAGTCAATTATTCTTGGCACTTCAACAGATTATCAATTTCTAACCAACTACTATAATAAAGAAGTTTTTTTTTTTTTTTTTTTGGTTTTTTGAGACAGGGTTTCTCTGTGTAGCTTTGGAGCCTTTCCTGGAACTCACTTGGTAGCCCAGGCTGGCCTCGAACTCACAGAGATCCACCTGGCTCTGCCTCCCGAGTGCTGGGATTAAAGGCATGCGCCACCACTGCCCGGCTTAAGAAGTTTTAATAACCAAGGCTGAGAGCAACACTAACCTGTGGGTATGAACATAAACATATATGTTTAGAAGGCAGAGTGCCCTAAGCCCTCTTAACTGTGGGCTGTTATTGAACAAGATATGATTTTCTTTTAGTGCCATGCATCTAATATCCAATCAGAAAGTATATTGCTACCTTCATAACAGTCATACTATTATTAGTACTGTAACTATCAGAGTCCACAGCTGGGTAAAAATCATAGATTACTTTCCTTCCCCAGCAAATTTCCTAGAATCTTATGAAAGCTAGCCAGCAGAGAGAAAACTTCCAGCTGAGTTACATCATGGTAACTCTTTGTACTTCAACCAAATTCTGTAGTTCAATAGGAATTTTCCATCTAGTTCTTGTTGGAAATAAATAACAATGACAATAGTCTATACTGTCCTGGGAGTCCCTAAGGCTCCAAGACAACCAACAGCTCATATGTGACCACAGTCACTAGAATTTCATTTAAAAGCTCATGGCTTCTGGGAGGAGCATTATTCAATCATACATGCTATGGTAAATCAAGATCCATTTTCTATTTTTTTACTTATACTTTAAAATTTGCTAACAGAGTAATAGTTTTCCATAACACCTTTAAAAGTAATTTTTAGTTAAAAGTCCCACCATCCTTGCCCTTGCTCTCCTCCTTACATCAAACTGTCCAAAACACATATTCCCTTTCCCTCCTTTCATATCATATATGTTCTACTACTACTAAAAAGTATCTATAGACCCTTTTTAGGTACTAAGTCCAACTTAAATATACAAATCTATAAATCTGAAGCTAGGATGGTCATATGAGAGAACATAAGTTTGTATTTTGAGCCTGGATGAGGCTCATTAATTATATTTTACAGTTACATCCATTTGATCTCAAATATTATTCCTTTATAGGCTACTGAAAATCTATTTTGTACCTGTAATACAGTTTTGTTATTCACTCTTCTGCTGATGGATGTCTAGGATAATTCAATGTAAAAGATACTGTCAATATAAATAGTACTGAACAATAATATGCAGCTATTTCAGCTGTAGAATGTAGAGTCCTTTAGGTATGTGGCCAAGAGCAGTATAGCTGGGTTACATGGTATTTCAATTTTAGTTTGTTAATGAACCTCAGTCTGATTTCTATAGTGATTACACTAGTTTATATTTACACTAACAGTGAATAAGGGTCTGTTTCCCCTCATTGCTTGTTTTTTTTTTTTTCTTGAAACAAGGCAAATAGTTTGTTGTTGTTAGTTCTTTGAGAATTTCATGCAATATTTTTTAATCATATTCTCATCTCCCTTCAACTGTTCCCAGATCCAGTCCCTTCTCAATCTACCTAACTTTTGGTGTTCTTCTTCATTTTTAATCTATGAAGTCCAATTTCTGCTGCCCCAAACTCTTAGATGTGTGGCCTTTCATTGAAGCATAGTCAAAATTTTACGGCATGATACCCATGAAGAAAATTGAATGTTCCTCTTCTAGCAGCTACCAATTGTCAGTAGTTTCTCATTCATTTCATAAACAACTCCCCAGCCCATGAGAGATTTTGTCTTGGTTGGTCTTGCACTTTTTGTGTCTGCTGTCACAAATCTTGTGAGTTCATATGTGTAACACTGTTTCCTTGCAGTCATCCATGGTGCCTGGCTCTTACGTTCCTTAAGGGACCTCTCTCCTACAGGGACCCTACGAAGGGCATGGTATAGATGTAACATTTATGGTTGGACATTTTACACTCTCTTGTCCTCCCTACCTTGATCAATTGTGATATCCTTGTTAATCACCATCTAATACAGGAGAAGCTTCATACATGGTAGTTAAGTGATACACTAATCTATGGCCAGAATGATATGTGTCAACACTTGCCAGTTTAGCTATTCTGACTGGGGCTAGATTGAATCTCAAAAGAATTTTGATTTACTTTCCTTTGAGATAAATATTGAAGATTTTTATAAAAATATTTATTGACCATCTTTATAAAAGTAAATGCATGTTTTGAAGATTCTGTTAGTGCTATAACCCATTTTCATCGGGTTATTTGTTCACATGATATTTAGTTTTGTAGTGTTGTGAGTTTTTTTGGATACTCTGAATAAGAGTCCTCTATCAGATACATAATTGGTCAAGATTTTTCCTCTATTCTAGTCTTACTCTTCAGTTGATTAAATATTTCATTTACTTTACAGAAATTTCCTAATTTCACCAGGTCCCATTAGTCAATTATCAGCTTTATTTATTGATCAACCTGAGTACTACTCAGAAAAATCTCTACCATGTTTTTCACCTAGCAGTTCTTACATTAAGTTTGGTGAAGCATCTGGAGTTGATTTTTGTACAGAGTGAAAAATAAGGGTCTGTTTTTACTCTTCTACATGTAGATATTAGTTTTATCTCTGCTGTTATTTTTTTCTTTTGAAACTGAGAAGTCAGGAAAGTTTTCAAATGAAACCTTTAACTTATGTCCTGATAAAATTATAACCATGTCTTATAAGAGTTGATAATTTTATACAAGCTTAAGAGAAATTTTCTGCCTTCAACCTTCTGTCTCAAAGAAGCACTTAATATTCAATAGATGTTTTCAACTATCACATTCCAGACAAAAATGATAAAATAAAAAGGGTAAAAATATTTTCACAATGAAGCTAAAACTTTATTAGCATTGATAAAAATCACATAATCAAACACCTAAGTGTAATCACAATTGTTGATTCTATTTAGATGAAATAAAGAATCTAGAGTAAGCAAGTCAACAATGTTTAAGAACTTCTTGTTTGAATGAATAAAGCTAATGTGTTGATTATGGTTTTAGAATGCATGTTAGAAATAATAGTCAGCATTATTCATATATCTGGACCTGAGAAAAGAGTCCAAGAATACAATTAGAAATGCAGGAATCATATGCATATAGACTGTAAGTTAAGTTGTGATTAAGGAGGGCACTGCCAAGTTGACAACATACTGAGAGAGATCGGCCAGGTACAGCAATGACAAGTGGTCTTCTGTTTCTTGGTTTGATAGAGAAAAGTGAAAGTGTAAAAGAGTTACAATTCAATAGACCTTTTAAGGAAAAAAAATATGGTGTAGAGTTTCAGGTAGAATAGTCTTGAGATAGAGTTAATTTTTCAAGAAAACACTGCTTGGTACTAAGTACACAATTGCAAAACACAAATTTTCATTTTAAAAAATTATTTTTGAGTAAGTTTGCTATTATATGTGTTCATAGCCAATTAGGGACATTTTTACTTACAAAATATGAGTTGGAATTTCAAATGCAATGTTCTATGATGCATTCACCCCCATACCTTGTGTTTCTAAACTCATTGCCATTAAAAAATGAGGAACAGCTGAAGCCTGGAAACACCAACCAAACACTTGAAACAACATTGGATTTTCTCTTGAAATACATATTCTTATTCTTTTGTGATTACTTTTTTCTAGTTTATACAATATAAATAATGTTTTAAATAAAATATTTCTTTTAGTTTTTAAAAATTCTTGATTTATACTATCTTTTGTAAAAGTGAAAAAACTTTGGACAAGCAGGTGTATTCTTTATGTAAGGTAGCCTTAAAGTGACAATTTATGGTAAATAGACAAATGAATGTTAGTCTATTTAATATATCATCCCAGGGCATTAACAAATGGAAAAATACAATGACATAAAAACAAGAAATATATGGCTTTTTTTAAATTGTGGTGCATAAATTAAAATGTAAATGTAATCAAAATGCTGTGATTAAGTGTATAATGTGGCTGTTTTAGAAAACTGAAATAATTTTGATGTTTTATTTTTATTATCTTTATATATATTTTCTTCATTAATTCTACAAATTCTTGAGATATACATATACACACACACACACACACACACACACACTCACACATATATATATATATATATATATAGTATGGCTTCCAGTTTGTTGTGTTTATAGGATTCCCAAGTATGCAAGCGAATGGGTCTCTGATTCTTGTTTCTTCTTTTGGTCTCTTTTCATTCCTTCTTGTCCAACTCTGATGTGTTAGTTTTTTTATCTTATTATATCATATCTTATTTTATTTGCATCACATAGAAACCTGTGTATTTTCTACAGACAAAAAGAAAGTGGATCCGCAGGGGAGAAGAGGTGGGAAAGAACTGGGAGGAGTAGAGGGAGGGGAAACAATATTAGGACATATTATGTGAGAAAAAAACTACTTTCAAAATATGTTAAACAGTGAAATAACAACTGATTTATACGTCCACAAAAATTTTGAATATATATAACTTAAACTTTATAATTACTCAGAAAATACGTATTTTTGATGATATTGAAGACAAAGAGTAAGGATTATTTATTAATGCATTCATATACCTGGGAAAATAATTAATTATTAAAAGACAACTCCATTCCAAATTTTTAAATAATCAGTTTAAGCATGGGGAAAAGAAATGACAAGTGCCAATTGAGAAAAGAGTTTATTTCAAATTGTGGTAGTAGCAAAAGTTGTGTAACGGAAGCCTTTGTCAGAGAAGCTTTCTCTTGCAGTGGGTGGCAGATGATGAAGATATGCATAACTAGTGAAGGTACTGAGAATAAGTGGATGTTGAGAGTCACTTCTAAATGGGATGTTTATATCATTCTTTACAAAGCTCAGGGCATAACACAGAAGAGGGGATGGTAAGAATGTAAGACCCAGAAGAAGGAGATTTATGCCTCAAGAAGACATCTTCTGGATTTGAGAGAACCAATGCACTAATGGACTCATAGCTGCCATGGTTACCTATGAAAAACTTAACAAATTAAGCTTGTCAGTACTTCATCATGGCTTGACAAGGGACTCGTGAGTCTTACCTCTCTCTGAGGGACTATTACCAGATAATGGTTGTTGAGGAAGGAGAAATTTTCTTCAGTGGAGTGACGACTGACAAGTTGTCCATACCCCAGTAAATAACCTCTGACTCATGCTTATGCAAGCAACCCTTGTTAAACTCAGTTAGCTACACACACCAAACAGACACAGTAGTAGGACAAGGACATTATGGGAAGAAGAAGAGTTTTGGCAGCAGAGCCAAAGGAAGAAGAGATGAGGTGCAGTAATGACCAGTGAAAATGACCAACATTCACTACATAGATGTATGAAACTGTCAAACAATTTTAAAATTGTGGATTTCAGCCACATCTTCTACTATGCAACAAGGATTCAATGCTGCATGATAAACCTCAAATTCAGAGCTTTCCAGAGTTTCCAGTAAAAGTAGATTCAAAATATGAGCATGAGCACATGAATTCACAGACTTGCACAAGGCATACACTGTTCCAAGTCAGATTGTGTCTCAGTACATAGAGGCAAAATGGTCATGAGCCCCAATCCATAGCCCTGAAAATATCACCAATTAATAATTGCTAGCAAAGGAAAATTAATTTTCTCCAGTGATGTCTCACTGGGTATAAAAAACAGACTTAAGGGTTATGCTTCAAGCTTAGCAATAGATGTCCAGCACAAAACATACTCAATGGAATTTTCAGGGATGAATTGTCTCATAATGATTTGTCTGGGCACACTTTTTACCAAATTTGTCTTTTGCTTATCTATCATGGTTTTCCATTTTATGTTATATGGGCCGTGTGTGTGTGTGTGTGTGTGTGTGTGTGTGTGTGTGTGTGTGTGTGCCTGAGTATGTATGTGTTTGTCCTGCTTTTTTGTTTTCTCTCTGATTACTTGCTTATTTTAATTTCCTCTCTATTTTCTGAAGAAAAGAAAGAAAGAAGATGTGCAGTTGGATGAGTCGGGAGGTAGGAAGGATCTGGGAGGAGACAAGGAAAGGGAAATCAATAGAAATATACAGTGTGGAAGAAATTTATTTTCCATTAAAAAGTAAGCATTAATGGTATCAATAATCAAGCCAACATCCTTGTAGAAGTGATCCAGACATCTTCTTGGTCTAAGGCATTAAGAACAAAAATAATTACTGATCATAAAGGCTGTTTTACATGCCAATGGTGTGTTTGTACATTTCTTTTTGCTTAATTTTATTTCCACCTTTGATAACTACATATTGTAATTTTTACTGGCTTCTCATGTAACAAGTTTGTGAATGTTTTATATCAAATGGAGATGTACTTCATAAAATTGTCATCCTGCATGTTTTTGGTTTATGCATTTATGTTCAGGCAATTATTCTTTGGTATTACTAATAGATACTATAAATGGAAAATAATTATATGAGTTAGATATAACTGAACCTTTGTGATCTACTTGTTGAAACACATTCTTACTGCACTGAAAAATATCCCAACACATTACTGTGGAAAGCCTGGCCATTCTCTATGACCTGACTTTGTCTTCTTCAATCTTAACTAAATATGTCCTCACACTTTCAAAGTACATTCAGTCACATTATTTTTATTAAGAAAATCTTTCACACATTTTAACTTTATCCTTTGTTCTATGACTAATTTTCCATTTAATTCACCTTCCACAAATACCTTTGTGTTTCAGGTATCATTGCCTTCAATGTTGCCACATGTTCACTCTGCATTTCTGTTCTCACTTCAGGTACCTCTCTTCTCAGAGTTCACACCACAACCAGCACCATCTCCCTATAGGATTTGGCTGTCTGTCCAGTCATGTAACATTCTCTGAAAAACGTAATATCTTTTTAACTACTTGTCGTTATTCTCTTATTGATTTGTACCTTATGAAAACTGATCCCTTAACTATGGTATTTGTGTTCACTATAATATCCCTGGAGATGACAGTTTTAACTATAATAAAGTAATATCACTAAAATTACATTGATTCAGTTGAGTTATTTATTCCCCACATTCTATTAATGTAGTTGAAGAATTATAAATTTATAAGTGACAAATAAGTTATCTTCTGTAAAAGATAATTTTTAGGTCATTTAACACAATTTCTTACCATTCACTAAAAAAAAAAATCAATGACCTTTTTGGAGTGGTATATCTGCCTATTACCATGATTATATTTGTAGTACTCACAGATATGTGAATATATCTAAATGTCTTAAAAATACTCAGAGATATGGCAATATGTCAAGACTCACCTAATACATTCGATAGCATGTGCAGTTTATTAATGCCACTGCTGAGTCAATACCAAGAAAGGTACTAAGCCAAGAAGTAAGGAAATTGGAAAACATTAGTTGGTGCTGCACATATTATTTCTAATTTCAACTATAGTAATTCATAAGTCACATCTAGATGTGTCAGTTATTTCAATGTCACCAAATATCAAAATGAAATATTTGAATTTTAGTCCAAATTGCTTTACTGCTAACATAATTGGCACTAAATATAATGTTTCCATGTCCTATGGACTGGG
Organism: Peromyscus californicus insignis; assembly: GCF_007827085.1. NCBI lineage: Eukaryota > Metazoa > Chordata > Mammalia > Rodentia > Cricetidae > Peromyscus > Peromyscus californicus. The sequence continues at coordinate 52,678,451 of NW_026294525.1, forward strand.
TCCATCAGCTAAGGCAATGTGTCTGTGTTTTTGCCTCTTACTGTTTGATATCAGAAATAGCAGGAGCCTTCTCTTCTTGGAAAGGCTTATTACTGTGTTAACTAAACTCTATGGATAAGTGCATAAACACTACATTCAAATTTCAAATAACATCAAAGTTATTATTAAAATTTATGTTTAATAAATCTCAATAAAGAGAAAAGATTGAATTTCTAAATGTCTCATCATTTATAGGACTTTTGTGGCATTTCATTCACTCAAATGATGTGAAATAATTCAGTGTAGAAACAAGAAAATGCTTTAAATTTTCATCATTTTCTTTCATTTGGAATCTGTCACCAGGTGTCTTGTTAGCTTGTGGTAAGTACAGCAATTAGAATCCATCTAGATTTCTTTAATATTAAAAAGGTCAAAGCAGACAGATCACTTGGAATTATAAATATGGCTTGTTAGAACAGCCAATCTGTCATCTTTTATTTTCTATGAAGTAACTTGAATTAACCAAAGTTTTAATAACACATAGAAACATTAAATGTGCTAGAAATGTGGTCTCCTGTATAAGGTAACAGATCTTATTCTACAAATGACTTGCTTGTTATCCTCACATGGCTTCATGTAAGCACATCATGCATCACTTAGAGTCTCACTTGCTTCAGTGAGCATCTACCTTTTCTAAGCCATATGAGCCTAGCAAAGAAACATAACTTCAAAAGATTTTTTCACTTCATTTCATTAAATTTTATTTTATGTTTCTTACATTTTGGTATTTAAATCAGGACTTTGTGCATGCCAGATAAGCAATTTACCAGTAAAACACATCTCTAGGTCCCATTGGCTTTTTTCTCCATTGATATCAATGCAATTTCTCTCAGTTTACCTTCTAAGAAATATAATTCACTAATGATTCAACTGCCAATATGTCATCAGCTTGAATTGATATTCTGCTGCTAAAGACAAAATATATTTCAGTATGGCCCTGAGGGCCTGAGCTAGAACTGACTTTAATTCCTTCTTCATGAATAATAAATTTCTTGGTATCAGAAGGCATCATGCAAGCTTACAAAGGAGAGAAGCAACCAACAGTCTTACCCAGCCATCACAACTGTGAACCACTTGACTAGAATTGCATGATAATCCTAAGGGTAGAGTAGTGTACCTTTGTTGTAACCAGCAAGTCTCTAGTTGAACCCAAGGCCCACTCAATAAGGGGAAAAGTATGATTGGTATTGGAAAACTGGGAAACTAAGCAAGGCTGATTAAGTCTTGGATACTCAAGAAACATCTACAACCACCACTTTATTAAAACACTATAATCGCTAACTATATTCTAAATGTTTGTCTTTGTACCTACATATAAGTAGAGCTCACACTTTTCATCAAGAACTTTCTTTTTGCAATAGATAAAAACCACAAGAGCAAACTACAAGCAATCAAATGCAGAACAGTGGTTCTCAGTCTCAGCTAAGATTTACAGTACAATCCCTACACCCAAGCTTTGGGGAACTTTGTGGAAAAAGGACCAGAAAGATTGTATGAGGCAAGGAATCAAGGAGTTTGCTGTGAGAGCACAGTTTCTTAATGTCAGAATCTACACCCATAAAGTGTCATCAACACGTCTGCCTAAGCATGAGCTGAACACGGACAACAATATTGCACATGCTAAAGTGAATGGAGTGGGGGAAACACCATGATGCCACAACCCTACCCAAAGAAATATAGGCAACTAAGGAACGCTGAGAGTGAAAGAAATAGTCTTTCCCAGGGAAGAGTAGAGTAATTGGTCATCTACTCCCAAGGGGTCATCTGAAAACAAACATAACAGAAATATTATAAGACTGAACAGGCTATATTTAGGAATATATATGTTTATATTATATATGTATACATGCATATAACAGCAATTAAAGAAAAAAGATCATGAATTTGAAAGAAAGCAAATAAGCATATATGAGAGAGTTTAGAAGGAGGAAAAGAAAGGGGGTATAGAGTAATTATATTATAATCTCAAAAAGGAAGAAAAAAGGAATAGCAAAAATTATATTAGAAAATGAAAGGTTGTTTCTGCAGAAAATGTGAAATTTTAAAATAAATCATTGCATTCCAATAAATATTAATAAGATTGTTATATTGTAACCAAGAGCAAAGTAAATAAAAGTTAATGAAAATACTTATGATAAAAAGTTAAAGGAAATGATGTATGATATGGGACAATTCATATAAGTAAAGGAATACTAGACAAGTCTTGAGAATACCAGCAAAAGCAAAATTAAATAGTTAAAAGAATTTCTAAAGTGTGTCATTGGCAATAGCAGAATTATTTTTTAAAATACACTATATATAAGGGCATTACTGAAACATGGAAAACAATTTAAATCATTTACTAAGAGTAAGCAAGAAAAAATAGAGTAAACAGGGACAAATCACTTTCCAGAAGATGAAAATATTAGTTTGTTACCATGGGAAATACACTAGTTAAGTGCTGGGGGGGAGGGGGAGGTGTATTTACATTTGTTTTTTTTTTCCTCTTCCCCTTCCCTTCCTCTCCCATCCTACCGCCACCCTCACTTCCCATCTACCCATCTCCCCTTCCACATCTGCTCCATCTCCATTCAGAAAGGGTCAGGCCCCCCATGGGCTTGAACAAATCATGGCACATCAAGTTGAGGCAGTGTTTAAAAAGAAATGAGAAGAACAAGTTAAAAATAGATTCAGTAATTCAGGCCAAATTTAGGCAACCACAAAAGGCTCAACCTACTCAAGCAACTATAGACAACTAAGGAAACTTGGGAACAGAACTGGACTTCTGCAAGGAAGAGCACACCAGGGGGGGTCCAGTGCCAGACCATCATCCCAGAAAATATACACACAAGTAATGTTGTATGGATTTAAATGTTTGTAATTTAGGAATATATGTATGCATATATATGTGTGTGTATAATCTCTTCTGTATCATATACATACATATATGTATGTGTATATGCACATACATATGCACATGTATCATATATACATTACACGTACATATGTATTGTATAAATATATATATCATATATCATATACACATACAGCTACATATATGCATGTAATAGCATTAGTGAAGAGAGGCCATAAACTCAAAAGAGAGTAAGAAAGGGTATACAAGAGTGTTTGGACAAAGAAAAGGGAAGGGAGAAATGTTACAGTTAAATTATAATCTCAAAATTAAACAAAGAAAATAGACTCATTAATACTAGGAAAAAACTGGTGTGCTCTAGGCCTTCTGTAGCATATTTTTCATTGAATTAAGAAAAAAACACAATGTCTACTAAGGCCTAAGAAATCTTGGACATAACCCAATAAATTTCTAAAAAACAAAAATTACTGTTGTTCTGCTAACATTTTGCTTATTTTTAAAGTGAAAATTTTTTTAAACATACAAGAAAATTTACAATACATTGCCACTTGGTAAGCGGATTTTATGGCTTAGGTGACTGATGGAAGTACAGTGAGGTTGTATTATAAACTTTGCAATAGACTTGACAATGTAAGTGTGAGATCTAAAACCAAAATCATGAAAATAATACAGACTCTGACATGTTATGATGATGTAGTAGCAGTAAGTCAAAACAGAAGAGTGAAAAGATAAATGTGCATGAGGTGTTGGTTTAAATAAATGCTTAAACACTGGAATATTGAAGGTGATTACTCTAAAAGGTTGAAATATCAGAACAGGTTTTTGTTGCAGCGGAGAGTGGGAAATTGTCCATAGACACACAACGTAAGGGAAGCTGTGGTGCAACAGTAGCACCAGGAGTTGGTACAGCCTGACGTTGTCAGTAGCACTAAAGGAGTGTGCACACTGACTTAAATTTGAGAAGTAATTAGGAAATGCCAGTGAAAAGGCTCACAGGGACATGGGGCTCAAGTGCTGCAGACACAGTGACAATTTACTGAGCACTTCAACAGGCTTTTCCAGAGTTAGTGATTTTCTTATAGATTAAAAATAGTACATTTATTTCCCCTTCCTAGAGCAATCCTTGCATGTCCCTCTTAGGGTCCTCCTTGTTACCTAGCTTCTCTGAGACTGTGGATTTTAGCTTTACATCTAGTATCCACTTATGAGTGCATACATACTATGTTTGACTTTCTGGGTCTGGGTTTCCTCACTCAGGATGATTTTTTTCTAGTTCCATCCATTTTCCTGCAGATTTCACAACATCATTGTTTTTAAGGCTGAGTAATGCTCCACTGTGTAAGTGTTCCACATGTTCTTTATTTGTTCTTCAGTTGCAGGGCATCTGGGTTGTTTCTAGGTCCTGGGTATTATGAATAATGCTGCTATGAACTGAGGCGCTTGCCTGGGACCGAGCTACGCAATCTGAATGTGGTGACAGTTGTGTGGCTTGGGCTGTTTGTGTGCCCTTCCTGGTGCATGAACTGGCTTTGTGGAGCCCCTTCCCTATGGAGGGATACTTTGCTCAGCCTTGATGAGGGGGAGGGGCTTGGTCCTGCATCAACTTGTTATTCCAGGCTTTGTTGACTCCCCATGGGATGCCTTACCATAACTCTCTGAGGAGTGGATTGGGAGAGGAATAGGAGGAAGTCAGGGGCAAGCAGAAGGCAGGAATGGAGGGGGAACTGTGGTTGGTATGTAAAATAAAAAACATAATATATTGGCAAATGATTCAAAAATCTCTTTCAAAAGATACTTTGTACATGGGCTGCTTATCCTGAAAACAGAACTTGGTAAATACAAGCACACTGAATGAGTGAGCATGAGTCATAATTTGATATGGTTTTGTTTTATTATTTGGTAAATTTTTTCCTCTAAATGATTAAACATGGATAAGCAACATTCTCAAGACATAAATGTATTTTTATTTAATTTTAAGCTATTATTTAAAATCAAAGACCACCATAACCATGGCCCATTGTCCTCCCAGATATGTGTTCCTGTCCTTAATTAAGCAATGTGTACAGTATAATTAAAGTGAATGCTTGTTTTTGTTAATGAAAATAATTTTTTTCATACAATATATTCTGATCAGAGTTTCTCTTCCCTAATCTACTCACAGATTTTTCCAAATTCCCTACTGATCTAACTCCAGCCTTCTTTCTCTTTTTAGAAATAAACAACAGACAAACAAACTAAAAGTGAAAGAAAAACGAAAACACACACAAATATAAAAATATAAAATAGGAATACAAACAAAAAGACCAGTAAAGTAAAAATTACCCAAACAAAGCAATATGAGTTTGAAAATATCGTTGAGCGTGTTTTGTGTTGGCCATTCAATGTTAGACATAGGGTCTACACAGTGTGTTTTGTATATGAAGTGACACTCCATACGCGAAAACTAAAGTTTTCGTTGCAAGCGACTGTCAGTTGAGGACAGCTTCTTGGTTAAGGATGAGAGCTCCCTATCTGCTTTCCTTCTCAGCATTGGGACATTGTCATGCTTGGACTTGTGCAACTGCATGCCGGTTTATGTGAACAAATATGTTATATTAAAATATTTACTATTAATTAAAAGAAAAATAATTAAGCAATAATATGCAAATAGATGATTTCAAGGAAGAAAGGAGAGATGGTTCAACAGTTAAGAGCACTTACTGCTCGAGAAGAACATGGGTTTGGTTCCCAGCACTCACAGTATTGAGCTCACAACTACATGTAGGTTCACTTTCAGGGTATTCAAAGTCCTCTTTTGGCATCTATGGAGTTCAATGGTGCATATAAACTCAAGCACACACACACACATTTGCATGAGATCATTGCATTAAAAATTATAACCACTCATCTTCAAACCAGGCAAGACTTCCAGCAGTGGGGATAGAACATCAACCCAGCTACAAAACCTTCGGCCCACTGCTGGTAGTTGACAGGTTCCGGAGAGGAGACACAGAGTAGATGAAGGAAGAAGTGACCCAAATGGTAGTGATCGCGAGAATCATGCAGCCTGACTAACCAGTAGTCAGAACACGTCTTTATTTAGTCAGAATTCATTAAGCATGTTGTTCTAAAACATAGACCATATCATTTTTGTTTCCAGACATGTGTTTAACTTTTTCTCTTGCACAGTTGGGGTCATTGATAAACCATGGCAGAATATAATTATATTTTACAATCATTTTTGCACATCAACCCCATAACCCAATTTTTTAAGAATCTAGAGGCACATGGCAACCTGTTCTCAGGCTGGTAACTCTTGTGACTTAAAGGATGTTAGATAGAAAGAAAATCTCCAAGTTAGCCTGTGCAGATTGCCATGTCCCAAGCAGTGTATTATTAACTCTTAATGGTCAGAGTGTCAATAGGCCCAAGAAAAATCCTTAGGACAAAGCTACTGCAGTTATTATTCAATATCTGACATAACAGTGTTTATGTTTGATATCTTTATGGAATTTATTTATATGTATAATCCTGACATTCTTTTATTCCCTGATCATATGACACTTCAGTGGCTCTGCACAAGCCAACTTTTCTAAGACAGGGAGATCCTGACACCTCATTCTTTTATCATCTTTTCACACCATTATTTGCCCATCAATGTACATCCCATGTGTAGGGTAGAGGTAACTCCAGCTACTTTGTTGCTGTATTTGCCATGTGATCACCTGACCCTATAATAGGAAGAGACTTGTAATCTGATCTGTGGCCAATTCCTCTAGCTCACTGAATGTTGTTGACCTTTTAAGTTTACTTTGTTTTGATTATCTTGTTCCTGAGTACGTACAGGGGTAGATGTTTTAAGAATATCTCATAGTCTCATAAAGAGACTTCTGGCTTCTTTATGTGTGTCATAACCTCCAAGATATAAGGAAGACCTTTAAGTAGATGAGGATATGTCCATAAAAGCTGGAGGGGTACTATGATAAGGGCTTTCCTGGGGAAGCTTAGAAGCAGTCTGGGAGATTGACTAAATGATCCATTAGAAATTTTCCATCAATCCAATATCCCAAAATTGTAAAAATATTAAAAGTCCCCATGCATGCAACATGTGGAAATCAAAATCCAAAGTGGCACAGCAGCCATCATGCAGCTCAGGCTGCATGGATCTTAGGCAAGCAGCAGTGCTAATTTTATGACTTTGGCTGTCCCCACCATATAGGGCTGCAAAAACATTCCACTTGTTCTGTCTGCAAGATATAAAAAAATGTTTATACTGAATGCTCCTTGAAAGCAGTTGCTTTGAGTGCATTTATATGCATTCTATTTAATAGTTTAGTAAATAAAATATACTTTATGTTTATTGGAAGTATTCCAACATGGTGCTTAATGTAGTATAATAAGGAGAATATAGAAGCTTGTTTTTCCCTCACACACCAGATTTAGAGCAGGATTTCCCATTATCTTTCAGGGTAGATACTAAACTTTCCTTTATTTCTCTTTCTAAGGACAAGCAAGACTGTTTAAAATTTATAATTCCAAATTGATTTGCTGCCGTACTTGCTCTTCTTATTAAGATATTTTTATAACATTTTTAACGTAAACTTCATGTGCTGGAAAATAGATATATTATGGCATTCTTAAGTCTGAAGTTAATGAGGCTCTAGTAATTTCTATTATAGTTACGGATTTCCAAATAAATTGGAAAATATCATAATTTATACATCATGCTAATATATTACATTATCTCTCTCCTGAGCAAATTGGAAAACAAGCCAAATTTCAGATAATCACTAATATTTTGTAACACACAAAGGTAATTTTGGCTTTCACTGAGAAGAAATGAATTTCTTGAGCGCCCCTGTAATGTGTGCATGCCATCAGCTACATTCAGTTCCCTAATGCAGTGCTTTTAATGTGCGCCTCGCCACCTTCATTAAGCAGATGCCCTCTTTAGAGCTTACGCCAGGCCATGTGTGATTGTGTTATAATAGTAGTCTCTCCACATTTATCATTTTAAGTAGACTGAGGCTCTTTCCCTTCTCTCATGGCTTTCATGCCCTTGCCCTGAGCAAAAATAAGCCTGTCAAATCTGTTTATAAATTCACTCATGGAAAGACTCTTAGGACATGTAAAACTTATCTGTAGTGAATTAATTACCCAAACACAGACTTGCTTTATCTACATCTAGGACAGATTGTCTCTAGGTTGAAACAGTGCCCTTCTGACCTACTTCATTGATTCACATTAGCTTTACAGAAAACAATTGAATCATTTTGCACTCTAGTTTTTTACTGTCTTTTTTTTTTCTTACTTTAAAGTAAACACATTTCTTTTGTGTCATTATTAAAAATTCAGAAAATCAGCCAGATTTGTTTCAAAAGTTAACTCTAAAAAACAAAAGTATCATGTACTGAAAAATTATTCTAAACTGAATATTGAAAAATCACACTAAAACAGGATGCAAATCAACCAACTGCCAGTAGTTCCTCAGCGAAGGGTGAGTTCAGGTATCTCTCCCCTATTTTTTTGGAAATTTTAAATAGCATGATCTTGGCCTGTTCTTGAGCAGCTAACAATAGCTGCTATTATTTCGTGTGTATGACAGCCTTATCATAGCTAGAGAACAGCATTTTACAGTATTCTTTCTTCCAGTTTACAAAAAAAGATAATAGTAATAAGGGCATAAGTTTCGAGAGAGATGTGTTGGTGGATAGGTAGAAAAGAGTTGTAAGGAGGTTTGGGGGTAGACATTAAGATGCATGGGATACATGTATCTGTCACAGAATAGATTTCAAAAATAGGATGCACACACTCATTGGTCAGATGTGGGTTTTTTTTGGAATGTGTCTTATATGACATAAGTATGTAGGCTGTATTGACAATGAAGCCTTAATATTCTGTTTATGAGAGCAACCTGTAAATATCAAAGGAAGTTTTAGTGGCATATCCCTGAGTCAGCATTCTAATTCCTGTATTCCATGAGATAGAGCTGTTACATATGCAGAAAAAGTTGTGTAAATGATTCATTTGAACACTCCTGATTATAAGAACAAATCTTCAATTCCAGCACTTGGAAGGCAGAGGCAGGTGGATCTCTGAGTGGGAGGCCAAACTGGACTTCAGAGCGAGTTCCAGGACAGTCAGGACTACACAGAGAAACCCTGTCTTGAAAAAAAAATTTTAATCTTTAAATTTTTTTAAAAAGGAAAAAATGAAAGTGTGCTTTAAAGAGTTACTTACAATAATTATTTCTTATGTATCATTTTTTATTTCTCTTAAAGTTAAACAACAAAATTTAATAATAAATTCTTGAAAAGATGTAAAGGGACAAACCATTTTTTTGAGAAATGTGTTACTTTGTAGATGAGAATGAATTGGTGATTTTGTTTGTTTTTATGATGAAATTTAGTGTTTAATGACATAAATGTCCTTTAAATTTTTTATAATACATATCAATGTAATTTTTAAGAAAGCAACTCAAAAGGTAAAATTTAAAAGATCTGTTTAAAGTATGTCTGGGCAACCAAGTACAATGGCAACAGCATGTGTTATTTTGGGTGCCTGTGGAGCCTCCTTGACCAACAACTCACAACGAAAAAACAGCATTAAGTTTTTACTTAATAACTGCTATTCACTAAGGCTAGGTATCTCTATTCAAACTGCTCCTTTGGAATTGTATTTTTAATTGACTTGCAAACTCTTGGGGTTTCCAAAAGCTTCTTCGTACTTCCTTACTTTTGACTATCCCACTCCTTGTCTCTTCTTTCCCCTCTGGGCCCTTGCTCTATTCCCACATAAGCTGCAGTGTGCAGGGTCTGCACTTCTCAGTTTTTCCTTTCACATGGGCCCTGTCCCTATTGTTATACTTTTATTTAGATTGCAAGGACATATGCCCCTATCTTTGGCATGCATACTTCATTTTGGCTATTCCCACTGCTCATGGTTTCCCAACATAGCTAATTGGTAAAACTCTACTTTTGAAGATACTGTATACTTCACAGGACACAGATAAATAAATCTTGAAATGAATAGGACACTTTGTCCCTGCTGAATAGTTTACAGTTGTGGAAGTCCTTTGTACATTGCTGGGGGGAAAAATATCAGTGATACTATCCCAGTCTGGATTCTCTTCACTAGCAGACATGCCCACTCACCAGTTGCACAACTGTTTACAGGAAAGTAACTAAAATGCTTTCCTGATTGGTCAGCTCCACAGGAGAAAATTTGTGTCTAGAACTCCAAATGTTATCAATAACCACTACTAGAGCTTAAAGAGAACCTCCTGCTGTTGTTTTTTTAAATGATCACACTGTCAAATTGCTTTCTAAATATTTGTGTTTATATCTTTGATTTGAATTGTTCCCAACCTTGGTCAAAGGAGCTTCTAATTGGAGGGGATAATGGTGAATATAGGCCCAGTAATGTCCAAAGGGCTGATGATAAGTGACTGTGCGTGCTCAGTGGCAAATGGGACAGCTATTTCAGCTGCCCAACAAGGCTCAGGAAAGAGGAGTCAGGAAAAATAACAAGAGCTGGTGGAATGGAAGGAGGCAAAGAAAAAGCTGTCCTCTGGAGAGCTCATGACTGTAGCACACATGAACCCTCAGTGGCTCAGTTTTTTACATATTATCAAGTCAGTTAAAATGTTCAGGATTCCAGACACTAGAAGCCTCAAGGCCCCACCACTAGCTGAAGAATATTTGGCAGTTGATGGCTCCTGGAGGAAAAAGGGTTACATTTGTTTGGGGTTATGGACATTGGTAGGTTGTTCATTCCCTGGTAGACAGCATGATACCACATACTTATAGGCAGCAGCAACTGGACTCAGTTGATTAAATAAATAAATACATAAATAAAGAGGATTTGAAGTTGGGAGAAAGATGTGATAGAAAGTCCTAGGGGAGGTTGAAGGCAAAGTAGGTGATACATATTATCATAATACACTGTGTACCACTATGAACATTTCAAGTACTAAATGAAATTAGTATGCTACTTATAAAGCACTTGTGATTCCTTAGATTGTCTACTAGCAAAGTAAATTATTTGCATATATTTAATGAATATTTTTGATAAATTTTTTGTGTTTTCTGCACTGAAAGGTCATTCCAACAAGCAGAATACCTCAGTACTATACTGATGATGACTTAGAAACAATTTTATGGACATAGTTATGTACATATATTTCTATAACATATGGAAAATGTTTTTCTTATCTGTAATGTTAATTGTCTAATTTGGAGGCCATCATATTACCTGGACAAGCACTTTAGTGAGTTATAGTCCCGAAATATATTTGTAACTGGAGATTTCTTCAGTCACACAGGGACCGCAGCCACTCAGACCCAAATAACGCACAGAGACTTATATTACTTAAAAACTGTATGGCTGTGACAGGTTTCTTGTATCTAGTTTTTATATCTTAAACTAACCCATTTCTATTAATCTCTAAGTTGCCACGTGGCTTGTGGCTTACTGGTACTTTGCATCTTACTTCTCATGGCAGCGGCAGCTGGCAGCATCTCCTGACTCAGCCTTCCACTTCCCAGAATTCTCCTCTCTGCTTATCCCGCCTATACTGCCTGGCTACTGGCCACTCAGCATTTTATTTATCAATCAATCAGAGCAACACATTCACAGCATACAGAAAGACTTCCCTAGCATATATTCTTTGCCACTTGAAATGCACTATTTCATTTAAGTGGTAAAACACCAAGTTAAAACATTTCTGAATGTTAATGTGTTTAAAATCATTTGTTTTTACATGTTACAGCATAACACACTTTAGCAATATTTTTCTTTTTAAAATCATGTGCTTTTCCATCTTTAAACATGAAATTATTAATCCTCAAAAGAATACATCATTAAAGAATCTTATACTGCTACAGTTTATTGCACTGTGTGTTTCAACTGGTTTGACCAAGATGAACACAAATAGGAAGGAACTCAGTACATCCTGAAGAAAATAATTTGGGGAGAAAATGCTATATATTTTGCCATTTTTTTCCTATGCTCTACTGTATGTCAATCTTAAGAATATAAATGACATCCTAATAATTACAAATTCATTTTCAAAAATCGTAACACATTGCTACTGTCAACATCTTGCAATATATCTAAAAGAAATATTTTCGTTATAAGGTATTATATATGCATATCAATTTCTTAAAAATAAGTAATTCATCAATGCAATATGTCTTTATAAATTATAGTTGCATTTTTACTTTATTCTAACTCAGATATATAACACAATTCAAATTACATACACCTAGTTCAGTAATAAAAGGGATGATATATGTTATTGGTTTTAATTTAATCATGTTATATGCAAAATTAACATAAGTTTATATTTAAATAAAAATTTGGACCAGAAATAGACAGATGATAAGGTCAATATAAATTGTTGTCTTCATTGTTTACAAGTATTCTATTAGGTGTCATCAATTTGATCAATGAGAATTGTTACTTGGCTCTTTGCTGTTAACAAAAACCTGAGTGGAGTGATTTAATGAAGTGGGTTTATTTGGGTTCAGGATTTAAGGGTACAGTCTACCATGGAAAGGAAGGGATTGCAGTAGGTTTCAGACTATGACTGGGGAGAGTCACTTTGTGCCTCCACTCATGAACAGAGAGCAATGAGTATATGTGATCAGGTAGATGTTACCTAGGTATACATTCTAGGACCCAAGCCCATGAGACAGTGGGTCAACATTCATTATTCGATTTTTTTTCCTACCTCATTGAAAGCACTCTAGAAATGAGATGACACACTTACCCAGAGATGAGTTTTCAGTCCAGTTGACAATGAAGGCTAGCATCAAACTATATTGTCTTACAACTAATACTATTTGTTTTGTGTTGTTCTTCAGAGAACATTTAATAATTTACTTGCTTTGCAAGTCTGGAGATGTATTTAATTTGTCTTACTATTTAATTATCTTTAACTTTTTCTAAATTAAAGACATAATTACACTATAATGAAACATGTTTAAATAAATTGCTTTCAAATATAAAGTCTTTGCTTATATTTTATATGATTTACTATAATCTGAAAAGTATTTTCAAATTAATGTTTGTGCAATTTTCAAAAAAAATAGTTGTTAAATATGAGATGGTTATCAAAGTCTTACTGGTAGAGATTGATGTCACAGCTTTATTAATTGCTATGTTAAAGAACACTCAAAAAGCACAGATACACTTTTTAGATGATCTTCATTGGCAATCTTAATTGCAAGTTATTGTGATATGTTACATAAATCCATACCCATGAATGGATGTATTATCCTCAGAAAAACTAAAAGACCAGAAATATTTGCTGCGTGACCAACATGGCCTTGTTTAAGAATTATGTTCTCCTTCATGTCCACCGATCACAATTACCAGTATGCAGAGTCTTCTCATGAAAAATATTCACGTGTGCAAGTTAAGCAATTAGGCAGTCTGTGAGAGCTCATGCCACATAGCAATCCCTTTTAAAATTATTTTAATATAATTTGCCTTTAATTACTCATACAATACAAAACATAACTGTCAATAGTATGGTAGATCAAGGGTGTGGATATTACAAAATTCACAAATAATATATTAAAGTTTGTGTCTTCTCAGAGATGCCTATGAGTTTGAAAAGAACTGGCCAGATCAAATGCAAATTTTGAATCAAATGTTCATAACCATCTACTTGTTTAGGCATCACAGTTTGAAAAGTGAACATAATGATTAGCTTAACTTTTGTTCGTGTCTTGTACTTAACTAATAAACAGGTTTGTATCTGTTTAATAAAGCCATTTAAATTTTTAAATAGCAAACTAAAGTTCTACAAATTCTGTTGGTCTTCAATATTGGCATATTTACAGTAAATAAATGGATACAATAGAGTAATGTTTTCTGTGATAGTCCTAGTTTAGATTTACTGCAGCTCAGCTCATATCAAATTGTACACTGAAACAGAATTTATGTACACAAATTATGTACAATGCCACAATTAACTTAGGATTGGATTCTCATTACCCTGCTGTTTTGTTTCATTTTTATTCACATGTCAAAAATATCAAATATGAATGCAATTACTTCCTAGGAAGAAGTAAGTGTCAGCAATTCAGTCCTCAAAATGCAACAATCACAGTGCTGGATGACCAAAGCAATAACTTTCAGAAGATAAAAGACAGGCAATTAACCCTACAGCCAGATCATCAACTCATTCAAACCAATTTTAGATCAACAGAGGAGACATGCAATGTGACTTTATAACAAAAAACAGAAACATAAAAACAACCCTGCTGCTCATGCCAGCCTTGTAGTTTACTTTCAATCAGTCCCTGCAGTGTGATAGTTAATATCTGCTATCCTAAGGATTGTTCCAAATTTTACATCCACTTTCATAAGTCTATGCTCTGTGTAGGATTAAGTCCTACTTTACAGAACAACTTTTAGGCATCCTTGGGATAATGTGCATATTTTCAACTTTCCAAATTTTCCACTAAATATGAGACAAATTGAAGATGAAACAGTATATTAAATTTCAAATTTTTCTAAAATACCTGAATCTACTTTATGAATCCTGATGTTTGTAATAATTATAGAAATTATGATATGAACACATTTGAAAACATGAAAATTTATTACAGAGACCCATTAGGCAACAATTCCCCAAAGCAGAGAAAATATTTTCTGTGTACTCACTGGCAGTTGTATAAAGAGACTCTTCAGAGACATAAACTTTTATAATATAAGAGACTATATAATTCCTTTAACTCATTACAATTACTTCATAGCTTAAAACAAAAATAACACAAATACACACACATATGCTTACAGTATACACTGATGTATAATTTGTAGCTGCATTATAATTTTAGTCAGCTAAATAGTATTAAAATATATGACCTTTCACATCATTCTATGTCATTCTTTCTGTTGCTTTCATGCCTACACATGTTAAAGTTCTTGCTGAGGGAAACAAACACTTTCTCAAAATACACTAATGTCACAAAATAGTAAAAATGTAAGCAGAATATAAATTTTCATTTTTAGAACATATAATGGACATGTCTGTGTATTTCCCAAACAACATCAATCAGAATATTATCCTGGATAAATGTAGCTTGCTTTAGGAAAAGACACAGAGAAAGATATCTTGCCCTGGTTAACATGGATGACACTGTTCATGTAAATCAGCCTAGCAAAGTGTCACAAAAGAGCATGACCATGCTGACAGGTGGGATCTCAAATGACAATCGTCACAGAAACATAAAGGAGAAAGATCCTGAGCTAAGGATAAGGTAGATGTGGGAGATATCAGTCAGAAGAGGCAACATAACATGGAGAAAAGACAGAACAAAGGTTTAAGGAATTTTTTCAGTTGATGAGTACATTAAAAATATATTTTATTGTGAAAATACAGAAATCCAATGAGAAACTCCACATATTCTCAATGGCTATAATAACTGATAAAAGGAGACTGAGATTTGTAGACTTTTGAGTCTGACTAATTCACTGATTGTCTATATATATACATATGTATATATATGCAAATTCTTGGAAATAAAGTTGTAATTATATATATATATATTAGATTCAAAATGAAACAAAATTAAATCTTTTCCATTCATGACCATATCTGTTAGATAATATTAGGATATTTGTGTAACAAAATCTGACATTTTAATAATGTTTTCATAAAGATTTCTATGATCTATAGATGTGTATTCATTCATTATGAATTCCAAGTGATACATGTAGAATAATTCTCACAAAAGAGGAGTTCACTCAGAAGGAATGAATCTACTTCAAATTTATTGACTCCTAAGTATGAAAATCTTATTTATTGGTATTGAAAAATTTTGAAATTTTATGATTTTAATGAATTCAATGTTTTTGGCTCTTCACATAAATACATTAGTTGTTGATTTATATGACCTTCTTGCTGATTCTTTTTTTTCAGGGGAATGCGAATGATCTCCAGATTTTGTAAGATTTGCCATGTCCAGACCAGTGACTTCTGGTACTGTAATCATTATAATCTCTAAATACATGTTTTTACACCTGATTAATAAATTGGAAAAAATTCTAAAGTAATGATTTATGAAATGTGCACATAAAATTACAAAGAAAACATATTGCTTCTTACAACTTTTTGCTTTCTATTCTCCAATACCTAGAAAGCTGACAAAAAACAGTATGCACATCACCATATACAATTTTGTTTGGTATTGAAACAAATTGAGGTCAACAATACCAATATCACAGTCCCAAAGTCTGAGTATATTAGGTTATGGTTGTTACCTTTGTGCAGAGCACAGACTTTGGAGATAATGTATTCATGATGATAAGTCGGAAAGGCAATATTGCCCTAGGAAAGGAAGTGACAGTATTTCAACAGAATAAATAAGATTTATTTCAAGTATGTATTTAATCTAAATGTCTGCAGAATGAAATTCTCTTTAAAAAGTGGAGGCTATTTCTTAACAATGCTGCTGTGAAGATTTGAATGCTATCAGCAACACTCAGCGGCATTCCTTCTTTTCATTCTATAGTGAAACACAGTATTTGTCACAATACAGATTTATATTCTTATCTGGGAACTAACAGACACTATGCTATGAGTTTCCCATGAATAAACATTGTCAACTTGAACCTGTAGGAGTCATTATTGAAGGGAAGTAGTGCTTCACCACGCACAGAAGTTTGGTTAAGGACATATTGACAAAGTAATGGTAGACCTATTTAGAATCTGTCTGTCTAAAGTAGTTTGCATTAATTGATACACTGAGCTAGATTATATTCTCCTAGTTACATTTTCAACTGGTAGAAAAAAATTAACTAAGGAATATGCCCAGGGGTGTATCTTTCATATTGTTTGCCCTATATTCTTTGCTGATAGACATCTTCAACAAAATACACTGAAAATGACTATTAAGTCATTTAATGATTAGTTTTGCAATTGTTTTATGCATTTGGATACTATTATGGATTTATATTAATAACTTGATAGAAAATTGTAAAAAAAATTATTTAATGCTATCGCTAGTAGAAAATATTGAGGATGCTTAAAAGTGTGATGGACTATCCTGGCTTCATTGGGAGAACTCCTTCTTCCATATCGAAATCCTGGGGACAGCAAACTAATAATGGACAATAAAGAGCACCACAGAGGATATTTAGACGCAAACTCTATCATCTGTGAACCTGAAATGATAACACGTATTGGTTGCCTAGGCTGTGGATGTCAATTTACTAAAAGAGACAATGTGTTCACAGATAAACTGAAACCTTCAGGTAGAGGATGCAGCCTTGCCATTGACAAGATGAATCATGGAAATCTTGAAAGACTACAGTTCTGACATGTTTTCAGAATATTCTATGCTATTGTCAAACTCAAATGTTACTATCTGTTATTTATTTGCTTCAATAGAGAACACGCCTAAAAAGTTAAACAAAATATTCTCACAAATAAAAGTGTTTTTTATATATTCAAACAAACATGCATACATAAGTGATGTGCTTAAACGATCAGTAAACAGCCAAGGACTTCAAACACATGCTATCTCAGATTTACATATCTTACTGGCACCAAGATTAGTCACAAATTCAACTTTACTTATATTATTCTTAAGAAATACCTTGGTTGTAAGTTACTATTGTGTTAATTCCAAACGTGCTTGCCTAAGCCATGTTTCATTTCAGTTTATCCTTAAAACATTTTATTTATTCTGCCTGCCACCCCTGTGTCATCTCATGACAGCTCAGCACCTAGCAGCTGTTGGGCATCTGGCTGTCATCCACCCTCCAAATTGTTAGTCAAGTAAAGTTGTGTTGTGACAGGAGTCACTTATCACAAGCTGCTCTCCTGCCCTGCACTCTAGATGAGCATGTTGTGTCATTTGAGACAAAAATGAGTGCAGTTCTTGACTGAACTTTACAAAACTAATTTTGGAGCCAAATGTATCTGCAGATATCAGTTATTGCTTTAATTTTCTCTCACCGAAATAAAATACACATTACAAAATATCTGTCTTTTCTGGCTTGTTCATGGAAAGATGGTAAGTGCTGAGATATGTCATGCATTGCTTCATGAACAATGTTAAGATAGGCAGACACATATATCCTATCTTGTTGTCGAATGAGACAATTGGAGCTCCTGTGTGCTGTGTGACTTACTGACAAGTTGTAGTCATGGACTTTGTAATAGTCTCCCACATGGTGTGATACATTGTAGCTATTATTTATTATTTTACAGAGTGTGGAAATTTGAAGTTTCATAAGTATATGTGACACATAAATTATATACATATATGTATATATAATCAAGCTTTTAAACAGCAATTAGGATTGGAAAATAGTGTTGCTAAATCTTTTCAGGGTACTTTGCTTTATATTTGAATATGTTGCTAAGGTTGATAAGCACTGAGCTAGTATATAAAAGGCTGATGATAAATTCCTTGCCTAACAAGAGGAACCAGAATTTATTAATTCCAGGAATATTTTAGGATTAAATATTCAACATAGGTCATTCTCATCTTGCTTATGTTAAAAAACATAAATATTAATAGCTACTACCTGTTTCTCACTGTTATTTTCACTGTTCTGATTTTCTAGGGAAAACAAGGACTCATAAAACTATGCATACTCATAAAATCATTTACCATTTGTGACTGTCAGTATTTGGAAACTGATACAGAGAGAAACCATACCTGACTTCCAGTTTTATGTGATATCTATACTCATTATATTAAAAGGCTTACAGAGACATGAGGAAAACATGTTATAGGGGTAAAGGGAGAATTTTCAGCTTAGCACATTACACACCTGTATCTTCAAGTCTGCATCTGATTCTCATAGCTGAAAATCAGCCTTAGGAAGCACCTTTCAAGTAATTTGATGTCTCTGTGGACACAGAACAAGGGACATTGGAATAGTGGGTTTTGGTGTAGGGTAGATATGTAACAAAGAAACTCAGGAAATTTTACGTCTGAATATTTGAGAAAATCAAAGAAAGTACAATGTTCTTTCTGGATTTTAACCACAAAAAGTCATTTACAGATTTTTTTTTTTTCAACTGAAGTGTATGGTGCAACAAGATATGAGAATCTAAGATAAAACTATCAACTATCAGAGGAGACCAGAAGGTGCAGTAAAGGCAGCCCCATGTTCATGAGACTTAGGAACATGTACTCACACTGTTGTCAAGGAACCAAGGAACACACTTTTGTCATTCATTTTGTTTTTTTTCAACAAGAAGGAACTGGAGTATTAATAAGAGCTATTTCTGTGGAATCGGTTCTATTAGATTCATAATGAGGTACAATGAGAAATGACTGAGAAATAAGGAAATCAGAAACATAACTGAATGAATAAAGAGAATCACAAATCTTAAGGGAGTGTGTTTGATTTGCTCTGAATACTGTATATAGAAAGGATGGATACATATTGGGAAGAATAATGTGTTAATGATTATCTTCCGACTGTGAGAAAATGCCTGGCAGAAGCAATGTAAAGTGGAAGAATTTATTTTACTCCTGGTTTTATGGGACTTGAGTACATCATGGTCAAGAAACTACATGGCAGTTTCTGTGGTTATGGAAGAGTATAAAACAGCCACCCTTTCCTTCACAGTCACCAGATCAGAAAGCAGCGGCTGTTTGGACATCATGAATCATTCTGGACATTTTTACATTCAAACATTGACTTGAGCAGCCATTTCAATGCAGTGTATACATGGAGAAGGAAGGATGGTTCTCAGTCAGGTTCCTACATAATGATGAACACAAACTACATAACCACATGCAAACAGTAACAAGGAGAACAGATAAATTTATGCCTATCTATAGCAAAGAGGAGAACATATAAAATCATTCAGCAATATATCCTCATGTCAGCCTGCCACACTCAGAGCAAAATAATGAATTAGGTAATGAATTAGAACCTACATAAACTAAAGAAAGTATTAAAAGTTAAATGGGAAACATAGAAATGAACTATTACTTTATACTATTTCAAAAGTTGCCAAACTTTTTTGTATGTGTGAATTGTAGAAAACGTACTTTAAAATTTCTATTACTAATTTAGCAGTTTTATATAAAATCAAGATGCATTACTCTTGCTTCAAAATTTATAATGACAAAATTCTCCAGCACTGTAGTATAATATGTACTACAGAGTCACAAAAGATAAACCTTCACTTTAAAAATATATAGCAAATATATTGTATTTGTGAATAATAGTAGACAATTTTATATAGTTACTTTTACTTATTTTTCTTACATTTCTATCATTGTTTATAATCATAATCTCAAAGTTTAGAAAAGTTAATATTAAAAATATAATTAAAATTCCATCACTGCTACTGTACTCTTATGTGCATTTCTCTTTCCACACTTTCATACTTCCTCTCTTCCTCTTTTGCTTTCTCTTTCAATATGTATATGATTGTATATTTATTGTGTATTGTGTAATAGTCTGGACACTATAAAATGGATTATTACTTTTTCTCTCCAAATTTGTATTGTACTTTTTCACAAGAATAAAAAAGAAATTATGCTTAGCTATTGCAAAGATCATTCTAAGACCACTTATCACCCCATGTAATATAACTTTGTCACTACAGAATACCTAATTTTTATTTTAAAGTGTCCTTTGCAAAGTAATGAAATTCTGTAAGGTAAATTTAATCACGATTACTGTACCTCCCTCTGCACAAAAGCAAAGAGAATGTCTGATGTTCCTGCTCCTGAGTTCCAAGGTTATAGTAATTATTCATGCCATCCAACCTGAGGAGCTGTATCCCTAGCTCTATCACATACCATGACTGCCTCAGCAAAGGTGTTTGGAAAACTGACTATGTTGATTGCTCATCTCAGAATCTAGCCAAACAAATCTTTTCTTCTTTTCAATTCACTGTCCACTAAAACCACAGCCTGAAACTTTTAAAAACATCCAAAATGAAGTTAGTGTTCATGATGCCCTCAGGTTTTAATCAGGCAACTCAGAATCTTTTCCTCAATTGTTCAATATTTTAAATAATGTCAATAATTTTTCACATTGTCTAAACATGCATACTCTTTTAAAACATCGGGGTTTTTTTTTCATTTCTTTTTTTGCAAAACTAAAATATAATTACATCATTTTCTCCTTTCCTTTTCCAGGTACTTCTGTCCATTTGGCCTCTCAAATTCATGGCTTCTGACCTCTTTTCCTTTACATGTTTTGATGCATATAGATCTACACAGACACACAGACACACAGACACACAGACACACACACACACACACACACACACACACGCGCACACACACACGCACACACACACAAACACATGCGCACACACACACACACGCACACACACATACACACACACACACACACACACACACACACACACACACACACACACATTTGGGGGAATTCTTCCCTTGGGGAAACTGTTTGCTTCCCATTGCAGTATTGCTTGGTTGCTTGTGATTCTTTGTACAGGGTTGAGCTCTGTGATGTTTCTCTCTCCCATGTTATCATGTGTGTGGTATTGTTTACACAGTCATATGATAAGAGTTTATGGGTTTTACTTCCTTGACATTTCTAGGAAACACTATCTCAGAGAAGATATCATAGTCCTCTGGCTCCTACAGTCTTTTTACTCCCTCCACCAGAGTGTTCCCTGAACCTAAGATGGAAGTGTTGTGTTATAGATGGATCTATTTGGGTTGGGAATCATGTGATCACTTATTATCTGCATTTTGATTAGTTGTGGTTTTCTGTAAGGGTCATCATTTGTTGTAAGGAGAAGTTTTATTGCTGAGGGCAGAGAACGACACTTCTATGTGGGTATAAGGATAAACAGCCTTTTCGCATAAAAACTTATAAAGTTCTATTCTTTGGCTTTTTCAAATTTATGGTAAAATAGGGTGATCTATATCCAACGCTTCACAGGAACAGGCCAGAACTTCTTGCTCGAGTCTAACTTTAGCATAACGCTCACATCCCTACCCTAGGCCCTCTTACCCTGTGGCACAGCAGTCAGTCAAAATAGTGTCTGTAGACATCATGAGCCAGTCCATGATGATGCCACAAATAAGAATATGTTCATTTGTGGCTACATAGGCTCCACTGAGTACATAAGGCACATTCATTTCTATTTTTATTTTTTAAGAAGGATCACACTTTATTTTGTAATGGTTAATTTATTTCATTCATTTATTTCTTTATTTCAAATGGCCAATTTATATCACTCCCCAGTGTATGCTAGGATTCTTTATTTTGCAAGCAGTTGTCCCATTTAGACTTTTTAAAATTTTTATATTTAATTAATTATTTATTTTTTGAGATCATAATATAACTGTCAGGTTCAAAGGAAATTCTACTCCCCAGTTTCTAGAGCCCATTTCCCACCACCTGAGGAGCCATTCCTCATTGTGGTTAGAAGGGACAAATGGCCAACTCAGTGACTAATAGCGTACTATTGAGTATGCTGGCCTCCAGGAGTACCCAGTACCTGTGGCTCTTCTCAGATCTTCTTATCCTGCCCCCATCCTAAAAATCTTCAGCTATGGGCTTCCCTTCCCCAACTTCTCATTGCCCGGTAGCCCGTCAGTTTCAGCATAATGCTCTCTTGGGTTGTCTCTGTCTTCCCTTCTCTTACCCCTCTCTTTTGGTTCTCTCTCTCTCTCTCTCTCTCTCTCTCTCTCTCTCTCTCTCTCTCTCTCTCTCTCTCTCTGAGACTTTCTCCTACTCTAGGCACTCCTTATTTGCCTCTAGTCCTTTGTGCAGGGTTGAGGCCTCCTGGGCTTTCCCCTGTGGATTTTAGCATGTGCATTTCTATTGTGATTGTTCAGCTCTGGTTTACGAAGTTGTGTTGGTGAGGCTTTATTTGTGTAGCATCTGACATTCCTAAAGTCTACACTCTCACAGAAAACTCTGAATCTTTGACCCTTAGAATCTGCTTCCTCAATCCAAGAGCAATAGGTACTTTTTAGCTTTAGGTTTTTGAGCTGCCTTTTTAAAGTTACTCATTGGAAATTTGTATATTTTTTATGAAATGTACTTAGATGTATTGCTCATTATACATTTCAGGGTGTTTTTTTTGCTACTAAATTTTTAGTGTTTCATATATATTTTAGACATGTATGCATCTTCACATGTGTCCAAATAAAATTCTTTTAAAAAATAATGGTCAGAGAACAATTTTCAGATAAAATCCTTGCAAGCTAGTGTATTTACAAAGCTAGTTTGCTAAAGTTTCAGTTGAGTTTCAATTATTAAAAAAAAAAAAAAAAATGGATGGATTTATCTTTAACAAAAGCCATGTGGTTGTAACTCATTTACCATGCAGTGGCATGGGTGAGTGAAAGACAACATCCCCCCTCTGCCCTTGCTACCTGTGGCAGGGGAGAGAGCTGGTCACCCAGTCACAAGAGTGGTAACCCTGCCCCATACCAGCTGCAGCACACAGGAGAGTGGGCCCTGCACCTGCCTGGACAGCCTGCTAGGGCTGACCTCATTGTTAGGAGTGCCGGTGAGCAAGCACTGAAGGGGCGAGAGCAGGAGATCTGACCCCGACCCTCGTACTCTCTCCACGGCAATTGGGAGAGAGGACCCTGCATCTTGCCTGAGTGAAACAGTTGAGCTGGTCCCTGGAGACTTGAGTGAGGGGGACCTAGATCTGGCCCTGCTCCTTGCCATAGGCTACATTGTGTGAGCTAGCCAAGGCAGTGCTGGAGAGCTTACCTGGGTAGTGACAATGAGGGAAATCCAGCTAGCTGACCAACCCAGCTACCACCAGGCCTTGGAGTGGGCCTACCCCAACATCCACCAAATCTATGAACTGTTGGAGCTTGTGAAGGGACGAACATACAGATCCATACTCTTGTGGGCCTCAAGAATATATTATAGATTCAACTGTGTTTAAAGCTATACTTTGACTGGTCAAAGGTCTGTCAAAAGGCAAAGCCATTTATTATGACTATTTGGTGTTACCCAGCCTTTAATATTCCTGCTGTCTTCTGCTATGAAATCTTTGTGTGCCCAGACCAATTGGCAAACAGTTCAGCTCCCCAGACCTGCTGTACTACTAAGCTACTAACTCCCCTGCTGAGCTTAGGAGACAAGCTGATGGGAGACACATAGCTCAGTCCATTCCCTTGCCCTGAGAAGGCCTATTGGTTCTCCAGAGCAATTGACTGAGAACAAAAGAGGTTTTTACATAGCAAGGTGGGAAGTAAAACAACATTCCTGAGGAGGCAGAGAACTGCATGCCCAAGGAAAGAAAGGGCAGGCATTTTCTGTAGAAAGAGACAGAACGACATGGCCAGAGAGAAGAGAGAAAGACAGAGGTTCCGTAGAGGGTAAGCAGATCTCAGGTAGAGTTTTCTGAGTTCCAGGAGTAGAGAGTAGCAGAGATGGAGAAAGAGGGCACAGATGACTAAGATGAGGCTGGAAGCATAGGAGTTTAGTCTTTAGCAGGACTATGAACTAGGGAACTGGAAGGAACTATAGTTTATGGAGACAGGATTTCATCCCAGAGAAATAGAGTAGACGGATATAGAGATTGGTATGTCTAGAGTTATACCTGCCTTGAATGCCTGGTGGAGCTATAGCTGAATTGATAGAATTTTGTCTTAGAGGAATAAAGTTGACAGACAAAAGAACACAGTGTACATAATTTTTTTTTTCTCTCAGATATCTCACTCCCGATGTAGCTAAATGCCGGGACCCCTGGATATTTCATACCGAACCATGTGATCTCCATGACACAGGACAATAGGAGAGGAGCCCCAGTGAGGACCCACTACAAATTTGATTTTGACTTCAGAGGAGGGATAAGGAGATAAGTGGGATCAGAATGTATGATGTGAAATCCACAAGAATCAATAAAAGTAAAAGTAAAAAGATGAAAAAAAGAATAAAATTCCTGGAACTTATCTTTGTAAGGATTCTGTCCTTAATTACGTCATCAGTCTTCAATGGCATCCCAGCCTAAAAAATGGGTGGGCCCTCTGCTCCCCTTCCTCCCTCTTTTTCCTTTCAGCTCCTTCCTTCCATCTGTCTCTCCCACTCTTCCCCCTCCCCAATAAAGCTCTAAAAAGGTAACCATGGCTGTGATTCTTCCAATCAGCACTCTTCTCTGCCGGCATGGCCGCCATGGGCGGCGGCCAGCCAGGAGCAGCCATTAAACCAACATTGGTGCTGTTCAGACTCGGATACACCACCCAACACCTAGGACCTGTTGTGACCACTGCCGCCTGCTGACTCTTCCCCCATCCATGAGACCACAAGTGTGTGTGCGTCCCTCGCCGCCTCTGCTGGACCCCCACACAGCTGCCATCACCACAGTGAGTCTGCCATTCTTGTGGCTGTAGTCTGAGCTGTATTCTTTGTGACAGACACCCTGGGGGTTGTCCTCGGGCTGTACTGGCAATGGCAGCCATATTTTCGCTCCTGACAGGTTCAAGGGTCGACCAACTACAGTACAGCCAAGCCCTCACCTTCCCTTGACGAAGAGGAATGGTGACTTGAGCTGATTCATGAATTTCTCTCCACTCTTTGGGGACGCCCGAGATTGTAGTCTGATCCCGGTTTGTTATTTTAATTTTTTATTTTTCTCTCAGTTACGGTCATGAGACAAAGGGGTGGATACATTTACCACCTACATTGGCAGACAGGGGCGGGCACAGTGTAAACCTGGCCACATAACAGCGTCACGGGAACTTCTGCCAGTGAACCGGCAAATAAGAGTTACTTTATCTCCAAGCTTTCTACTAAATTTCTAAACACCTCTCCTTCCCCACTTCTACATCTGCCACGTGCAACCTTTTCTGTCTGACTTCTGCTGGCAGTGGGCGGGCTCAAATGGATGGGCTTGGGAGGTTTCTATGACTCACCCTAACTCACCTTAACTCCACCCACTCATTCTCAAACTACCTTGAGAAACACAGATGGGTCTGGAAACAGCTAAGATCCATACAAATAAGTTTACAGTAGTCAGGATGGCTCTTAAGCCAAAAAATCAGCTTATAGCCTCAGACAAGTCTTCCAAAAGGATCAGTTTATAGTCTGCCTACTGGTAGATCTTCCAAAAGCTGTCCTTAAGCCACCAATCATCAGGGAAAAAAAATTCAGGACACGGAGTAAAATCCGTTTCTTGTTCCCAGACCTCCCTAACTAAAACTTAAGCATCTGGAGAGCAAGGCTCCTGACCCCACAGGCAAAAGAGTCATCTGTGGCATTTAAGGTATTCCAGGGAAGAGATAAAAACCTGAAAACAAAATTGCCAAGTGCTGGCACTCTCTGCCTCCCAAAAGCTGTTGGGTCCCTGTTTTAAGTGAGGAAAAGGCCGTGGGCTAGCTAATGCCCTGCCAGGCCATCAACAGCCTTGTTAAAGGTGCCTCCTAGAAAGACAATGAGTCAGCTGACTGCCCCAGGCACCAAGATGCATGGGTATATCAAGCTAAGACCTCCAGCAGACCTAGGCTTGGTTACAGACACGGCAGGGAACCCAAAACGCAGCAGGGAAGTGATCTGTTTCTTTCCTTCTGGACACCAGAGCCACTGACTCAGTCCTGGGAGTTTTGGGGTGCCATCTCTCCTTTATTGTCGGGTACAGAGGACAGCCTTACCACCTCACCAGATTTAATTCCACTTTCAGAGTTACTTAATGAAAAAAAAAGGATTTCCACCTAAAATAAGAGCTCATTGCTTCACTCCAGATCCAATGCCTGTGTTTCTCATGTGCATACAGACAGGGCCCTGATCTTTGCCTAATTCCAAAAAATAAATTCTCATGCACCACAAGCTTTTCCCAGTTCCCTATTCTAACTCACTGTTCAGCTAATGGTACAGGACCACCACAGAACCAGAGTCCAGAGATCATCAAATAAGAAACTGTAACAGCTAAAAGGTATTTACATCCCCAGACCCAAAAGCGTCTGGGCACTATAAAAAGACTTTAACGTAAACATCTATTACTTTGAGATGCTTTTAACAATTGATCACCTGTCTCCTAGATGCTGAACTAATAAAGAAAACAGGTGCTTTAAAATAATCTGTCTCTGATAAAGCTTAACATGTTTCAAAATCCATAGGGACAGGCCAGATCTACCTCAGATAAATGTCAACATAAAATAATAATGATTCTTTTATCACTCTAAGTTTTTTTTCTGTGTCACCAGCATCTTGTCAAACAGAAAGTTCCCAGCCACAGCCAAGAAGGATACATGTTTCCAGAGCAAACGGATGAGAGAGAGCATTCCACAACGCCTGTCTACCTAGGAAAACTCCCCTTCTCCATTCCCCCAGAGCCAACCAACGTCCAAGAGTCAGCTAGAAGCAGTTTTTGAGAGGAATGTCGTCCCTAGTCCCATCTACCTGCTTTTTTTTTTTTTTTTATAATAAGCAAAAGTCTGGGATGTAAGGATTCTGTCCTTAATTGCGTCATCAGCCTGCGACGGCCTCCCAGCCTAAAAAGCGGGTGGGCCCTCTGTGCGCCCCTTCCTCCCTCTCTTTCCTTTCCGCTCCTTCCTTCCGTCTGTACCCCCCCCCTTTGTCTCCCCCTCTCTCCCAATAAAGCTCTAAAAAGGTAACCATGGATGTGATTTTTCCAATCAGCACTTTCCTTGCGGGCAGCGGCCAGCCACCAGGAGCAGCACCACAGCGTAACCAACAACCTTAATAATAGGTATTGCATTTTGCTTGTGTATTATATTCTTTGTATATATAAGTTTGAGATCCAAAAATTTTAAAGTGATAGAAGTTATGTCAGAGGACTGTGACCTCACCATAACACTCAGAGTGCAATGCATATGATCATTGGCACAATCCCAGGCAGGTCAACTACATGTTCTTGAATTTACTGTTAGATAAATTAATATTGTGTGCATGGGAGACCTTGAATGAAATTCTTCAAAATGGCTGTGACAGTGAATCCAATTGTGAAAAATAATGGCATGTATTCACAGAATAGCAGGACTATAATCTTTCCTACTAAAAATACCAATTAAAACACTGAACAAATACAGATAGCTAAATTTTCAATCTTAGAGACCTGAAAGCAGTAAAACATTAGACAGTATCCCAAATAAGTACAAAATAATATGTATAGATGGATACATTTTGGAATATTTTGACAATATATATTACATAAAATAGATATGTGTGTATTTATATGCACATACCCATTTAATTATTGGCTCACTCTAATTATATTTGATGAAAAAATCAAAAAGGAAACAATGGCTATTGCATAGATAGTGAAATTTTAAATCATGGCTGTCTGGTATGGCAAGGACAAGTAGATCTCTGGTTCTTGCTGGATAGCCAACCCAGGCTATTTGGTGAGTTCCAAGCCAATGAGAGACCTTATTTCAAAACAGGGTGCATAGAATTCTTGTGGAAGGACATCAGGGATGGCTTCTTACCTTTGCCCCCCCCAACACACCTGAATATATATACATATATATATATATATATATATATATATATATATATATATATATATATACATGCACACACAAATACAAAATAATATAATTGATTAATAAATATACTGGGATGAATCAACAACAGAAAAGCATGTGTTGTAAGCAAAAACAGAAAAGCATAATATGGGATACTATAGGCAAAAGAGGTCTTTGTGAAATTCATATAAATCTTGATTTCTTGAATTGTATTTCTGAGAACATAATATATTGCATTGTCACATTTTTTCCCCAGATACAAGAATGTGTTTCTTGACTTCCAATGTTTCTTCATAGCATTTCTCCATTACACCCTCTTCTTTACTCAGATGTCCTGACACATGTAAAATTAAAGAAGAATCAGAGCTTTTTATGCATGTCTATCTATTGAAATCATTTACTTGTAAATTAAATAAAAACCTCAAAGCAACAATAAACATATGCCATGTTAATAAAGTGCAATCACACATTAGAATATATGTCCAAATGAAATCAGAATGTCATAGGTGTACAAACACTGTCATTTTCATTGTAGTCTTATTCAAAATAGCAAATAGTAAACAATCAAAGAGGTCACCAGTACGTGGCTGGATCAAGGAAATTAACATATATTGTAATGGAATATCTTTTGTCTTTCAAATTAGGAAAATGCTGTCATTTGTGTTAATATGGGTGAACTTGGAGATCATTAAATGAATATGCCAAACACATACACACATGCCACTGGGTCTCAGTTATAAGTGCAACTTGTAGATTGATTTTATAGAAATAGAAAGCAGGAGAATGATCAGCAGAGTCTGAAGGAAGAGGAAATGAGGAAATGGAGAGCTTGGGTAAAAAGGAACAAAATTTCAGATATATTAAGGAATAAGTTCTATCATTTATTGCAGATCAAGGTGACTATAATTAATAATGATGTACATTTCAATATAACTTAGGCCCATTTTAAATGTCTCAGAACAAATATGATAAGTAAAAAAAGTGGTAGTGACAATATTTTGCAAAATTAATTCCTTTCATGTTCACATATAAATATTACAATGTATTCCATAAATGTAAATATCTTTGCTGTAAAATAATGCTGTACTTGACTTTGTTAATATCTAAAAACATTGCTTAATGAAAAGTAATGTTACTTTTTATTACTGTGAACAGAAAAAATGTAATTCAAAGTAAGGAATTCATTTGCTTTACAGTTTCAAATATTTCAGACCAGCATCAAAAGGCTCCTTCTTTTTGAACCATGAAGAATCCAAATTTTTCTCTTCTTTCAACTTTTTATTGATTCTTTGTGGGTTTCATATCATGCATCCTGATCCCACTCATTTCCAAGTCCCCTCACTTTGGCCCTCTGCCCTTGTAACCTTCCCCAAAACAAAATTTAAAAGTAAATAAATACAAAAAAAAAAAAAAAGGAAACACCTCCCCACACAGACAAAAATAAATAAATAAATAAACAAAACAAATGAAGAACATCTCAGTGTGGAAGCTGTAGTATGGCCCAATGAGTCAGAGAGTATACACTTTAGTCCATATACTTTGACTTGTAAGTGTTCATTGCAATGAGTTGTTGGTCTGGTTCAAGGCCTCCGGCTTCAGTTCATCCTTCAGCTACATCCCTGACAGGGACTCCTCTTGGATATCTTATTTTTGCCCTATGTCATGGAGATCTTGTAGTGTTTCATCTGCAGGTCCTGCCCCTTCACATGCTCCATCAGTTCATAGATGAGGTGAATGTCGGGGTAGGCCACCTTATAGTCCTGGTTCTGGGCCTGGATGGGAACTGGGTTGGTCAACCCGCCAGCTTTCTCTCATCCTTACCACTTGGGCAAGCTCTCCAGCACTGTCCTGGCTAGTTCAACAGATGCAGCCTACAGAAAAGAGCATGGCCAGTGTTGCTTTTACACCATTGAGTCCAGGTGACCCACACTCACACCACCAGGGCCAGCTCTTCTATTTGCCCTGAGGAGGTACAGGGCCAGCTCTTCCATTCTCATGCCCCCAAGACTGGCTTTCCCACATGTCGCACTTACTCTTACCACCCCATGGAATATAAGGGAGGGGCCAGGGGCAACTCTCCTGTTCTCATGCCCACAGGCCCAGATCACCTGTACCCTAACTCCTGCTCCAACAGGGTCAGCTCTAGTGTCCTGCTGACTGAGATGCTGTGTCCACTATGCTACATTGTGGTAGCTGGTGGATGCCAGGGCCAGTTCTCCCACTATCATGGCTTTGGAACCAGATTTTCCCAACTGCAGTAGGTGGTAAGGGGTAAGGGTAAGGGGATGAGGAGCTAGCTTTCCCACTCTCAGGTCTTCAGGGTTGGCTGACCCACACCCCCATCAGCAGGAACTGCTCTATTGTGCTGCCCTAGGAAGGTACAGGGCCTATCTCCTGAGTGCTGCAGTTGGTGAAGGGCAGGAGCATTTAGCCCTACTGCTGCAGCCACTGAGGGGTGGCAACAACTTCAGGCAGCCCTATCCTTACTGCTTTCAGTGGTAACAGGAGCCACAGACCCAGACATGTCCCCTGATAGCTGTGCAAGCTCAGTTGACACCATGCCCAGGTGACAACCCAGGCTACTCAGATGTATATGAACCTGGCAAAGGCTCAACTCTCAGACATAAACCTGGCTCTACATGGTGGCCGAGACCTCTGACATCCATGTGGCCCTTAAAGGCACTACAGGTCGTGGACATCAATGTGGACCCTAGCTGTAGCTGTACCATGGAATCAGACATGATCCTTGGTCCTGGTTTGCAGTACAGGTCACTCAGGCATGGACCCAATGACAGCATGGCCCTTGAAGCCCCATATGGCCTCACACAGCCTTTAATGTGAACAGGGGCCTTGGACATCTGTGCAGACCCTGGCTGCAACAAGGCTATAGAACCAGACATGTCACTGGCAGGATCTCAAGTCTGAAAGGACACCCTGTCCCCAAGTGGTAGTGTATGTCACTCAGATCTGTATGGGCCTGGCAGCAGTATAGCCCTCAGGCACAAAGAAGGCCACAGGTGGAGGTCCAGATACTGACCATCATTGTGACCTTTGGTGGCAACATGGGCCACAAACAGCACAGATTCAGGTTATGGTAGGATCGCAAACCCAGACATGGTCCTTGGCAACAAACAGCCCAG
This sequence comes from Peromyscus californicus insignis, assembly GCF_007827085.1. NCBI lineage: Eukaryota > Metazoa > Chordata > Mammalia > Rodentia > Cricetidae > Peromyscus > Peromyscus californicus. Next base: position 52,709,899 of record NW_026294525.1, read on the forward strand.
GTCCAGATGTCATCATGACCCTAGTTGCGGATCACCCAGATCAGCATGGCCCCAGTGGAGGCATGGTCCCCAAATGCCAACATGTCCCCAGGTGGCAGTCCAGATTCCTGGTATCTGATTGGCCATCAATGGTAATGGGAGCCACAGACATTGACACAGCCCCTGCCTGGGGTAGGGCCATGGAATCCAAATCTCTTGGCAGAAGGACATGGCAGAGAAAAACTTAATGTCAGCCAGGATGAAGTTGAGCAGGTTAATAACAAAATACAACCTTTGGGCCTGGTGTTGGTGTTATAGTGGTAAGCATAGCTACCTTCCAAAATAGTTACTTCAAATACATACTTCCAGTGACTCACATTCCACTACCTTTGTAGTAGGACAGGCCCATAGGGTTGAGGAAATGGGCTCAGACTAGTTGCCAAGGCATACGCATAATATACTCCTTAAGAGCCAACCTGGAGTCTGCCTGAGGGCTTCGTAACAGGCGCTGTCAGAGTTTCTGGTCACTGTCAGAGGTCCTGGTGACTGTTAGAGTTCCTGATCATGCCCAGCCAATGAGGGAGGACCACACAGACTCGGTCCTGGGTAGAGGGTATATAAGGCCTTCCCTGTTATCGAATAAAGGAGTTTGTTATTTGCCTTCAATGGATTCCCGGTGTTGCACCTTCTCACCCCTCCCCCAAGGGACCGTTAGAATCCAAGATACATACCTTCTAATAATGTCTTCAAAATATTAGTCTATTAATGGATTAACTCTCTGATTGAATGATTTCTTATGGTATCACTAGCTGGGAACCAAGTTGACAGCAAATGAACTCCTCATATTATTTTTGTATCCAACCCATAAGAAGTAGTGATGTTTTTAAATTATAAAACTTACTATGTTTTAGATTTTTACATTTTTCTTGAATTGTCTTCTGGAATCTCCTTTTTAGCTAAAAAAAAAAAAAAAAAAAAAAAAAAAAAAGGTTGTTGTGAATTCATATGTCATGTTGCCTCGAGGAAACACAACAGTTTACTCTTGACAGAAAGTACAAAAGCTAAACCATGCCAGTATTATTGTAAACAGAGTTTCAACCTTGATGAACTTCTGCAAAATGTCAGGCAACCCCAGAGGTCTCCAAACCATGTCATAGATCTGCTACCCCAGCAACAAAATTACAGCAACATGCAACATTGACTTCTCTTTGTTTACTGTATCCTTGAAGCTATTGTCTTCTGCAACAGACAGGATTACAAAAGATGCACATACAAGTAGATCTAATTTATAGTGATTTGAGCATTAGAAGAAATGAAACAACAGTGATCATGAAATGGAAGAAGAGGTTACATTTAGAACATAGTCTAACCCACTAGTCCATCTGAGCTTTAGATGTAGCAGGAATCTTAGATGGTCTTAATAAAAACAAACCTGGAGCCAGGTACTGGGGTGAATGCTGGAAGATCAGAGAAGCAGAACAAGCCACAGCTACCTCACCTCACCAATTCATCAGCTGATCCTGTTTCCTCAGACTGGAAGCCTCTAAGTCCTCATCCAAATGGATCTCAGCTGAACTGTGCTGCTCAAAGCCTAAAAGCTTAACCAACCTAGTTCCTGGTTTTCACACCTTATATACCTTCTGCTTTCTGTCCTCACTTCCTGGGACCAAAGGCTCACTTCTTGGGATTAAAGGCGTGAGTCACCATGCCTGGCTGTTTCCAGGATGGCTTTAAACTCAGAGATTCAAATGGATCTCTGTCTCCCAAGTGATAGGATTAAAGGCGTGAGCACCACCATTTTCTGGCCTCTGTATCTAGTGGCTGTTCTGTTCTCTGATCCCAGATAAGTTTATTAGAGTATGCAATATTTTGGGGAACACAATACCATCACAATACTGAAAAATTACTCTCTTGCTCAAAGAAGTTTAAGTTTCTGAAAACTAGGATATAATGTCAGAATTTTCAGCACTAAGCCAACTAAAGGAAGGATAATGTGCATTAGCATATAGATGAAAGCACATAGGAAAAGCAATAGTCCTTCAAACCAAGAACAATTAACTGGCAGTATAGAAAGATCAGACAGAATGCTGCCAGAAGAAGGTAATTTCCATTTTCTCTATGTGTACTAATAGAGACAATACAGCTTTTCGCGTGGTACCTTATGATCAGACACTTCTGAGATTTAAGATACACTGAGACAGACTCACAAAAGCTGAGGTTTACTGAGAATTTTTAACATCACAGATGAATAGTCATTAATTAGGCCCTTGCCTCATGCTAATTAGAAACCTGCACTGATTCAGGTGACATGTCCTGTATGGGGTAGAAAGATCAAGGGGATTTCCCTTTTCATCAATTTATACATACAATTTAGTTTACAAGTCTAAGTGTAGGTTTTAAACTGTAAATCTAAGAATAGATGCTCAGAAAAAATGTCTGAGATGGGGAAGGACTTAATCAATGTACTCACTAGTACTTCTTTATTCCCTTTGTTTTTAACTATAAAAAAGGATTATAAAATATCCTATGATTATAATTCATACATGTATGAAAATGTTAGCTAAGGAGTGTAGATGAATTTCTAAATGGTCTTATTAAATAAAAAACACAGAGCCAAATATAGGGGTGAAAGCCTTAGATCAGGGAAATATGGAAAGCCACCAGCCAACCTTCCCTCACCAACTCTGCAGTTTCCAAATGCAACCTACTTCCTGTCTACCCACGATTTTATATGCCTTGTTTTACTGCCCTCTCATTGGCTCTTAGCCCAGCTACTTCACTTCCTTGTCATGTCTGTCTGTACAGACCTCCAGGTCTCTATGGTTGTTACTGGGATTAAAGGCCTGTGTCACCACGCTTGGCTCTGTTCCCTAGTATGGCCTTGAATACAGAGAGACCCTGCCTGCTAGGTGATCAGATTAAGGACATGTGCTGCCTGATTTTGTTTACGTAAAATGGCCCGAATCTCCAGGTAAGCTTTATTAAAGCACAAATAAAACATCACCACATTTCAGCACACATAAGATATCACCAGAGAGTAGACAATTCATTTTATTTTGAGGTTTTTAAGGCCAATCTCATATTAATTTGTGGAATTTAAATTTCTAATTTCATCAAAAATATGAAGAGCTTTCTCTCACTAAAATATAAACATTGCAGTTACAATTTTACTTTAATATACTAGTGAAAATGGTATTTTAATAAAGAAAATTGAGCAGTCTTATAAAGCAAAGACTTCATTTTATTAACTAATGTATAGAGTATAATATAGTGCATTAAAATGAGTTTAAAACATTACATGATTTGAGGGAAAAGTACAAAATTCTTTTATTAGAAATGTATCAAATATGTTAAATGGAAAATAAAATGGGGCATACAATTACTCAACAAAAATACTCAAAGACATAAATAAGTAACATAAATGCAGAAGTAATTGCTTCAAAAATGAAGAAGTATAGAAGGCATATGTGATTACAATATGAATAATTTATATGATCGATTAACCACAAACTTTCAGATTGTACTAACAGGATTGACACCATTCCATACAATGAATAACTAATTAGGGCATGATAATGCTTTATATGTGCATATATGTTTATTGTGTTTCTATTTACAAAAACAAAACTTAAAGAATATATTTAAAAGCAAAATTGAATGGAAAAATAATTTTATGATATAATGTTGAATACATAAGTTTTCTACAAAATACTTTTGAAAGATCTTGAAACATGAATGTGTTCCTTAATAGTTGAATACGAAGCCATACTATGGATTCCCACACTGTCAAATAAAAAGGTATTCTAATACAAGGCTCAATTCATTCCAGCCTCATTGAATTCTCTAATTTTAGAAAATTTTTCATAGTCAAGTCTGTTTGTTTTAGATGTTATGGCAGCTTGTTTACTTCTTAACTAAATGTTTGGTGTTTGAGGATTCAGATCAGAATATCTTCCGAGGAAGGTTTCTTGTCCTGGTTTTCTAATGGATCATTTCCCATATTCTACCAGCAGGATTGCCAGTAGCATTAATCACAATTCAGTCTGATTGTTGAAACAAATACAATTTTTACTCATATTTATTTTTACTAATAAAAAATTGACTTACATTTAATTGTAATTGTTCATCTCAGTATTTGTCAGTCTAACATACATTGACAAAACAAGCTACAAACTCATGAAATGAGAAAATGTATATCCACCAATTCTGCTTCAAGGAACAGGGAAGCTTACCATTTCTGATTTCAGCAATGGGAATGTGTTGGTTAGCCAGGAATGTAACCCTGGAGTGCTTTCCTAGTACACATGATGCTCTAGCTTTGATCCCCAGCACTGCATATGATAGAAGTGGGGGTACAAGCCTCTACTTCCAGTATTCAGGAAGGAGAAGCAGAAGGAGCAGTGGTTCAAGGCCACCCTCTTCTATGTACTAAGATCACAGCCAGGTAGGAAATGAAATGCTGTCTCTTCTAAGGCACAGACACAGAATGATTTGACCATTGGTTTCTTTACTTTGTTTTACCTAAAATATTCATATTCAGGAAAATACTAGAGAAAAGCTTAATTTCTCCCATAAAGACTATTTTTTGAGAAGACATTGAGGGTAGATTTGTCTTGGTTATTTCACAAATGTATGCTGAATATTATCTGAAGATAAGGGGAAATGAATAGTTTGCAGAGTACTGTGAAAGTTCTTCTGAGAATCTAGCCCACAACTTCTTGTTTCATCATTTTTCTTTAGCTAATAGAACTCTAACAGTACTGAATATAACACAACTTTCAGGATACAATTAAAACAAATGAATAGTATCTCCAAATGTGATAAAAAAAGAAACAAAACTTGGAGGCTAGTCTGATCATATTGATCATTGTGGTTGTTTACTGATACAGAAACCATGGTCTCCTGTTTTCATGCCAGTAATTAAACCAAATAACTAATTGAACTAGTATTATAAGCAGGACCATTTCACAGTCACATTGTACAAACGTTCTCTTTTATTGCATTTTTTTATTGAGTCACTGACAATAGAAACAGAGGTAAGGAAATGAGTAAAAAGTAATGATAATGATTCTGATAACCAGTTTAAAAATTGGTAAAGACCTAAATAGACACTCTTCAATGGAAGAATTATAAATACATAACAGACATGTTAAAATTCTATATATATCACACTGCAGGGTAATGTAAATCAATATAAAAAATAAATATGTAAATCAATATAAAAAATAAATATGACTCTGTTCCTTTTAGGTGGTTACAGTACACATTTTGGTAAAAGATAGTGAGGGCTAGACAAAATAAGGCTCTGTCCTTCCTTACCTGACTAAGGCACCTTCTGATTTGTTTGGTACAAAGCTGAATGGTCAATAGCTAGGCAGCAGAGGATAAGTGGGACTTCCAGGTAGAGATAGGAATTAGGGAAAAAAATCTAAGAGGCAAGAGGATTTGCCAGTGAGATGTGGAAGAAGTTGGTATATAATATGGGGTGGGGGGTTTACAAACCACCATGGCAGAACAGAGATTAGTATAAATTGGTTAATTTAAGTTTTAAGAGCTATTTGGGAATAAGCCTAAGCTAAGGCCAAGCTTCCATAATTAATAAGAAGTCTGTATGTTGTTATTTGGGAGCTGGTGGCCCAAAGAAAGTCCAACTGCACCTTGTCTTGTATCTTGACTTGTTGTGTTTGGTTGTTGCCTATCACGGGCTTGCTCCCTTCTGAATGGAAACAGAGGGGCAGTGGATCTGGTATGAGAGGAGGTAGGGAGTAGAGCTTCAAGGAAAGGAGGAAGGAGGAATTAAAACTTAATTGTGTAAAAGGATACAGCCAGCATTGGAGACACACACCTTTAATCTCAATCCCAACCATAGAAGACCTGGAAGTCTTTACAGACAGGCAGTGACGAGGCATGGGTTTACAATCAATGAGAAGGCAGAACCGAAAGTCTTTATAAAGACAATCACACAGGAAGTAGCTCCTTTCTTGGCTGAAGAGGATCGCTGAAGCAGGAAGGGTGAGGCTCTTAGCTCTGACCTCTTGGCTGTATCCTTTTACACACAGAGATCTACTTAGCTCTGTCTACCAAGTGCTGCGATTAAAGACATGTGCCACCACCGCCACGCTCTTGCTATGGCTCTAATAGCTCTGACCCCCGAGCAACTTTATTTATTAACATACAATTAAAATCACATTTCAGTACAAGTAAAATACCACCACACAATGACAACTAAGTAAATCTTGGTGAATCGATTTGAGTGTAATTATTGCCTTCTTATATTGATTTTGTATTATATTGACAGTTTTCATTGAATGTGTGTTTTGAGTTTTAATCAAATTTCTAAAAACAATAAGGCATAGGACAAATGAATATATGAAGGCTATAGAGACTCATACACACATATAGAGAGATACAGATATAGAGATATGGATATAGGTAGATGAGATGATATAGAGTTAGATATATTCCTATGGATAGGTACCTCCTTTTGAGTTGTTGGTCAGTGTCCAAGAGACTTCACAAAATAAAGGCTATTGCGCATGCCCTTGGTTGCCTCAAATGTTTAAAGTAAGTCCCATTACTGAACACCACATGTTTCAGACACAGGACACAAAAGATTAAGGATACATCTGACCCAAAAGGCTTCAGCCTGAGTATTACTTTTCACAACACCAGAAGATTATATAAAGTCTCCCAAGGGTAGAAAGCTTAAATAGCTGTGATGCCCATGAACCACAAATGATCATCATGACAATATATTTCTTTTTTTTTAAAGATTTATTTATTTATTCATTTATTATGTATACATTGTTCTGCTGCATGTATGCCCGCATACCAGAAGAGGGCACCAGATCTCATTACAGATGGTTGTGAGCCACCATGTGGTTGCTGGGAATTGAACTCAGGACCTCTGGAAAAACAGCCAGTACTCTTAACCCCTGAGCTACCTCTCCAGCCCAGCAATATATTTCTAATGGTACAATAGTGGCATTCATCTTTTTGGTAAAAAGCAGATCTCTAATTAGACTTAAGGTTCACTCAGCAGGAGATAAATCATTTCTGATACTGTAAACCTAGCCAACTGCTCATGGCCATTGATGTTCTGGATTTTAGAGGCAAACCTACCAGTATAATATAATTCCCAACTATGTTCCAAACACACACACACACACACACACACACACACACACACACACACACACACACACATATATATATATATATATATATATATATATATATATATATATATATATATATATATCCATAAGTAAGTGTAGCTCTGACACTTCATCAAAGACATTTCTTTTAGCAGCAGGTGGATATAACTTCAGAAAGTGACAACTGGCCAAAATCAGAGAGCAATTGACACTTGAATGGCCAGTCTTGACTAATAGATCTACAGCACAACTTCTGTGATTAAAGTTCAGTGTAGTCGGAAAAATTTCCTGTGTTCCGCCTGGTCCTACAACCCCTCAGACCCAAGTAAACACACAGGGGCTTAGATCAATTATAACTGCTTGGCCATTAGCTCAGGCTTATTACTGACAAGCTCTTATACTTAATTTAACCCATAATCCTTATCTATGTTTAGCCATGTAGCTTGGTACCTTTTCTCAGTTCTTCCTTGTCATCTTGCTTCCTCTGTGTCTGACTGGTGACTCCTGACTCAGCCCTTCTTCTTCCCAGAATTCTCCTCATTTGCTTGCCCACCTATACTTCCTGCCTGGCTACTGACCAATCAGCATTTTATTTATCACCAATCGGAGCAACACACATTCACAGCATAAAGAACAACATCCCACAGCACTTCTCCTTTTCTGTCTAATCAAAAAGGAAGGGTTTAATTTTAACAGTAAAATTACATATAATAGAACAGTTATCAAGCAGAAATTACAATTACAATATCTAGTCCATTCATATTTAGCAAAATTAAAGAAAATATTCTATCTATCCTATATATGAGCCTAAAGTTTCATATCTAAGTTATCTTTAATCATAACCAAGGAAAATTATGATTATAACCATCTAGTCTTCAACTACATCAAGACCAAAGAAGGATATGATATTACCTAAATAAACAGGAAGTACATTGTAAGCAACTTCCAAAAATCTAGAATGACAGAGACAGCTGACTGCCTGTACAATCACCCAAAATTCCTCTGCAATGTTGGGGCATCCATCTTCAGCCCATAGGTCTAGTATCTCAGTCATTTTTCCCTATGTCCTGTAGAATATCTGGCAGTCTCCTCTGCAAAGCAGGAACTTGAAGAACCATTTCATCTTGCAAAATTCAGTGGTCACCTTCCTATGGGTTCTGCATGTCCAGTTATATAACATGCTGTCAGCAGACCAGGCAAGAGCAGTTTCTTGCCCAAATGGCTATTTTTACCAAGAAGAAGATAAATTCCATATGGAGTATCCTCAATGTCCATCTTCCTCCCTGAAGTAAGTCAGTGCTGCCAAGAGCAGACGTCTCTCATTATCCAGAGAAGTCTAAGTTTTTAAAATGTTTTTAAATACCATATTCTGTAGGTCTTTGAAGAGTTTGAAGATTGCCTACCTAATTGAAATATATCTATGTATACCTAGAAAACTTAACTAGCATAACTATAAGTTTGATTATCATGGATGACTAATTATTAATCTGTATTTTTAATTATACATTGCAATTTTAATGAGCTGCATAAACATAATACCTTAAACAAGAGTAGAAATATACATGCAGTATAACAAAATTATCTTTAAATTTGTATCAACAAACTAAAATCCATAGCAATGTAAACTATTTTAAACAAGTTGTTGCTTTTTAAAAATAAATTCAATAAATTCAATAATCTATTCTTTTATCCTATCATATCTATATCCTATATTTCTATATCATATCCCCCTTTTTATTTTTAGAAAGAGATTGACTATGACCAATAAAAATTTGCAACCAACAATGTAAACAAAGACAAACATCTATAATCCATTTTTTTGGAAATGTGGGAATAGTTTTCTAGGCTACTTCCTGCTGATAGGGGCCACTGATGGGGATCCTGAGAAAATTCAAGATAATGGTCAAGTCCTAGGAAGACCAGCTATAACCTTTGTTGATAAGTACCATGTTTCAGGATGTCTGGCTTGATCAAATCTGATCCATCTTAACCTGGAATAAATCCATAGGTTCTCTTCTGTGGAAAAAAAAGCAGAATCTCTTTTCCAAAGCAACATATCCTTAGACATAAATTTTGAAGTCAAGATAACTTTAAAATATACATTGATTTAATTCAGCAGCTTTTACAATCAAATGTCTCTCTGCAGTTAAAAATCCCAAAGACAACACAATCCAGATTCTCTGTGTAATATCCATCTTTATGTGGCTTATTATTTTATTTTTATTTTCTTTTTGGTTTTGTTTGTTTGTTTTGTTTTTTGAGACATGGTTTCTCTGTGTAGTTTTGAGGCCTATCCTGGATCTCTCTCTGTAGACCAGGCTGGCCTCGAACTCACAGAGATCCACTTGGCTCAGCTTCCTGAGTGCTGGGATTAAAGGCATGCACCACCACCTGTTTTTTTTGTTTGTTTGTTTGGTTTTTGTTTTGTTTTTTCTTTTCTTTTTTTTTTTTTTTTTTTTTTTTTTTTGCGTGGTCGGGAGAATCTTGCAGCCTGACTAGCAGCCAGAGCATTTCTTTATTTATACAGAATTTAGTTAGCAGGGATACATTCATGATGTTCAAAAACATAGATCATATCATTTTTGTTTTTGGAAATGTGTTTTACTTCCTTTTGCTCATCTTTTAGTCATCATTAATAAACTATGACAGAACAGAGTTATCATTTCCAATCATTTCCCCTCAAGTTTTGACATCATTAATAAACAGAGTTATCATTTTTAGTCATTAACCCCATGACCCAATTTTTGAGAATCTAGAGGCATATGACAGTGTGTGCTCAAGCTGGTTGCTTTGGTTGCTTCAAGGACACTAGACCAAAACAAAATCGTCAACTACTTTGGGCATTTTGTCATGTCTTAAGCAGTGTATTATTAACTCTAAAAACCAAACAAACATATTTTGCTAAAGTAAAAAGGGGGAAATAGGGACTTATCATTCCTCTCCACATTCTATTCTTTCCCTTGTTTTATATATTTTAAATTTTTTATTGGTGGATTCTACTGGAGTAGCTGCTGCAGATAAGCACTGGAGGGCTCCTGTTGCAAACCACCCTCTGGAGCGACGGAAGGATCTTTCTACTGGCACTTGGAGGAGACCCGATCTGGTATTGGTGTGGGCCGAGGGTTCTGTTTATGTCTTTCCTCAGGACAATGAGGTTCCTCTTTGGATTCCTGAGTGCTGTGTGCTCCCTGTGGCTGCTGCCGAGGCCCAACATGGCAGAGACTTATTGGGCCTTCATGAAAACCTTTGCCCTTCTCATGCCAATGGGGATTGAGAGCCCAATATTGCCAGCTTTGGCAAGCATTTACATAAGCCTAGGAACTGTAGCCATGTGGTTGGATTCTCCAGAAGATAATGTATGGTAACTGCTTTTTCAAGTATGTTTGAGAACGTGTCACCCAAACACCTTGGAGATTATGGATAACCCTGAAGGTCACTGACCTCCATTTGTTAACAGTTGCATGCCAGCTAAGCCTTTTCATTTTCAAAATCCTCTTCAAGCTGGTGTAGTACCTACTTTTCAGGAGTGGCTCTGTGCAACATTTATTGGACTCCTGAAATTCATTTAACCCCCTTTGAAGATACCTTAAAATTTATGAGTCTAAATGTAACCATTATAAGACCATTAGTTATGCTCCTTGTGAGCTGCCTGTTTTTTCTTTATGGTTCTTAGTTGTTCTTTTGCAGACCTGCCAGATTAAGTCGTGCTGGGATCAAGAAAAATGGGCCTTGGCAGTTCATGTTCCTGGAGTTGTATTCATGCCAGTAGATGCCCACACACTCCAGAAGAGAATTTGACATTGCTGCTGCCGTTGTTTCTTTCATTATCTTTTTAAAGACTTTATTTTTTAAAACTTTCTATTTCTTTATATAACTGTCTATATTCCTTTTTCTCTCTTCCATTCCTGGTCATATTTTTATGCATATTATAAACCGTTTAGAGGTTTATTTCATCTGAATCTGTTTTATTGTGAATCTATTGCTTTAAACTGCAGAGTGGTTAGGACAGAAGCAGCATCCTTGGCTGTTGACTCTGCCCAACTTAGCTTTTTAACATAGTGGTGATATGTTTACCACCAGCTCTGAGAGCTAATATGTACCACCAACTCTTGGAAGCAGTGGGTCTATGCCTCCATTAAAGCAGCACGTAGCCAAGAAACCTGTTTTGTTTTATTTTTGTCTTTACTAGTAAAGGCTAAATCCACCATGCACCACACTGCATGGCTTGGAGTGGCCTCTGTGTGGGAATCTGCAGCCATGACACTTAGCTCATGGCAGCTGGCGGCCAGCTCCATCATGCAGGCAGCTGTTAGGAGATGAGTCTGCTGGCATGAGACTATGAGACTAGGAAGCCTAGTGTGGCTTTCTTTCTGTGCATTCAGAATTGTTCAGCTTTCTTAGGTCTACATGGATCATTGCCCAATGGTAAGGTGCCAATTGTAGTTGGAAGTTTTTCTGTGTCCTGGCCGGACAGCAGTTGGGACAAATCTCTCCCACTCATGTCCCCCAAGTAAACACACAGAGGTTTATATTAATTATAACTGCTTGGCCATTAGCTCAGGCTTATTACTGACTAGCTCTTACACTTAATTTAACCCATAGTTCTTATCTATGTTTAGCCATGTGGCTTGGTTTCTTTTCTCAGTTCTGCTTTGATATCTTGCTTCCTATGTGTCTGACTGGCAACTCCTGACTCAGCCTTCCTTTTCCCAGAATTCTGGTCATCTGATTGCCCCGCCTATATTTTTTGCCTGGCTACTGGCCAATCAGCATTTTATTTATCAACCAATTAGAGCAACACATATTCACAGCACACAAAATGACATCCCACAGCAGTTCAGGGAATGTGGTTGTTTGAATGAGAATGTCCCCCACAGTCTCAAGCTTTTGAACAGTTGGCTCTCAGTTGGTAGTGCTCTTTACAACTTTTAGGAGGTAGTTTTTCAGGGGGAAGTAAGCTATTGTGGGCTTTGCAAGTTCAAGACTCCACATTATTGTAATTTACTCACTTTGCTTCCTGTTTGTTGTTCAAGAGGTGCATTTTATTTCTGCTTCCATGCCTGCCACTTCCTGCCATGATTCCCTGTCATGATGGGCATATACCAATGGAACTGTAAACCAAACTAAACTATTTTTTTCTATATATTGCCTTGATTTTTTTATTTGAAGTAACAGAAACTTAGTTAATATGGGTAATATCAAAAAGTGGGGCAGAAAGTTTGTAAGAGCTGACAGAAGCTACACCCACAAATTCTCAGCAATATGGCTACCTAAACAAGACCTTAATAATTTCAGCACCAATTGATATTTAATTTGTGCAAATGTAACTTGTGTAATCAAAATTGGGGAAATTTTACTGGGCCTCACCCGTAGATGAAGAAATACAAACAATTAAAAACTACTGAGAGAGAAAGAATTAACCTTCCCAAGAGATTAGCCCCCTAATTGGCTATGCAATATGAAGTGGTCATTCCTAAAAACATGCATGTACAAGCAACACTAAATAAACTCAGCAGGTTGCACTCAAGTATTTGTTCCTTGGAAAAGCAAGGTAGAAATAAGAGGGAAGAGATGGAGGCAGGATATGATGTTGTATTTCAATTATAAATAAAAAAATTTAAATATTGAGACATCTAGAACATTATTCACAAGTTAAAATGTAATAGATATTCACATATTTTCATATATCCTATATTATCCAAATTATTATTTTAATGAAAATTATTTGGGAATTTCACATATGAATACTGTATTTACATGATTTAGACCCCTTCCTTCCCCCATCCAACTCTTACTATTTCATCTCCAGTCTTTCTCAAATTCACAACCTCTTCTTCACACACAACTTTTAGTACAATCAGTGCTGTCATTTTGTACACGTTTAGAAGTGATCACTTGGGGTTGAATAACCTATCAGGGGGCTCATAACTGGAAAAAACTCACTAACTCTCTCTTAGCAGCCATTTACTGACTTTAGTTCTTGTCCACGGGTGGTGACCTTGTGACACACACTCCATACAAGTCACTATGTCCATGGTGTTCTCATTATGCAGATCTTGATAAGCAACCAATTGTTGAGATTTCCTTTTGTATCTAGAAGACACTGCCTCACAGCAGTTGTTCTGGTTTTCTGACTCCTGAAAATGTCCTTTCCTCTCTTCTACAATGTTCCCTGAACCTTATATATAGGGACTGTGTTATAAATGGACCAAATGGGGATGGACACCCTATAGTCACTTATTTTTGCACTTTGTCCATGTATAGATATCTGGAAGTTTCCATCTGCTGCATAAAGAAGCTTCTTTGACGAAGGATGAGCGCTATGCTTATCTATATGTATAAGAATATATATTGGGGTTGGGGATTTAGCTCAGTGGTAGAGCGCTTGCCTAGCAAGTGCAAGGCCCTGGGTTTGGTCCTCAGCTCTGACAAAAAGAAAAGAATATATATTAATGTATGTGTATTATATATAATTATTTATATTAATGAATGTATTGCTTATATAGGTATAAGGATATGTATTACTTAATCTGTATTTGTACTGATGTATGTGTATAATGCATTTAGAAACTACATTTGAATTTGGACCATTGAAATATCAGTTTTTTTTCTCTAAGGTCCATGCCCTTTCCAGTCACCAGTTGTTGACTGAGTTTACAGTACAAGGCATGAATTCCTTCCTATTGAATGGACTTTAAGTCCAGTAAACAGCTGTTCACTATGCCCCATGATAAAAGTGCCACTATTTTACCATCAAGAATATCTTACTGAGATTTTGATAGTTGTGGGTCATATGCTTTACAGCTAGACAGTATACTGGTTGCTTTTTCTCCTTTGGTAGCTTACATAGAACCTTTAGTTGAGAGCTAGTCTTTGGAGAGGAAGCACCCAAGTCAATTCCAGCTCAGTTCCTCCATATTTTGCACCCATAATATGTAGTATATTAAGCAATATACATTTAAATTCAAGTTTGGGGAGGCAACCAAGTGATGTACCATTAGCCATATAATTTTGGGGGATCTCTTGGAAACCTCTAACAACTGGAAGAGAAGTTTCCCATGTCTGGTGCTGTGATTCTTGCTAGGCTGTCTGTAGTTTTTGGAAAAAAGCATTATCACTCCATGTAACATAACACTATTTAAAATACACACATATACATGCATGCTATATATTCCTTTTGAAGTAAGCTTTTAAACAATAATATTCCATATATCTTTTTAAATAGCCTTCCTTTCTCTCTCCCTCTGAATTACTATACTTTTCCTCCTCCTCAATTAAAATCCTCCCCCCCCATTTCTCCCTTTGCCCGTAATAGTACCTGCATTTTATTATATCTTCTAGAGATTGTTTAATTGGTCTATAATCATTCTTTTTCTTCATCATAAGTTCTATTGATAAAAGTAGTAGCAAAACAACCCCTGGTATAACGCAGGACCATAAACAGTATTTCTGAAGTTTCTTCTCACCATGAAGCTACACACACTAAAGAATTATCACTTGGAAGTGACATGTAGATGAAGGTGGACCTGGGTTGTGTTCCTAAAAGCTGACTCATCTCTACAGTTCTTTATGTATAATTCTGTTATTCAACAAATATTTTGTGGGACCAATGAAGCATTAGTACTATTTTGTTCACACTAAATTTTTCACTAGCTGAACAGGCTCTTTTGACTTGGGAAACACAAAGAGTAGGCACAAGTACAGAAACTCTGGTAAAATAAATAGACAAGAAGACAGTGTTGTAGGCACATAGGAAACCATAGCATCAAGTATGTGACAAGGCCATATGAAGTCCAGGAACCTGGTGAGGTAGAAGAAATCTCAGATGTAAAAATAACTAAATGATTGAGAGTGTGGGTGTTGTTTTCTAATATAGCTCTTGTGCATCACGAGAGTAATGCTTACTTAATATGTGAAAATAATGTTTCTTATGAATGGATATGTAAGCTAGCATTAACAACTGTGATTAGATTTCTTATTCCTTTTTTATCAAAAATAAAATTCTGAGCCATCTTTATGGCTCACAGACAAGATGTGTCTAGGAAAAGCTTTGCAATTATATTTTAAAAGCATATTAACAAATGAGAAAAATATTTGTTTTAGTTTCTCAGTACCTTCCTACTTTTATAGGAGTCAGAATAAGAACAATGAAACTCACCAATTTGGTCCTGGTTCTCATACAATTGGAGCAATGTGCAATATGCATATATTATTATTTTTGCTTAATGTGTGGAGATATGAGATATTATAAGCTAAAATTATAACAGATGTAAAGAAGTATACATAATAAAATATATACAAGTTATAAGAAAAACAATTTTTTTCCTATTATGCATTGACACTAATGCCATTGTTTTCCATCTATGTTTATAAAACAAACTAAATTAAGATGTTCTCATTTGAAAATCATAATCCTCAATAAGGTATTTTTCTCTTTTCACCATGACTTCAGTTAATTAATACAATTTTTTATAGCATGAACTATTTGCTTTTGTCTCTCTCAAGTATTAACAAAATTACTATTTTAACAGTGTTCCAACCTGCTCAGGACTTCTTTCCTTTGTTCACCATCCCAAGAGATAACTATCATTTAACATTGGTAAATACCTGCTCACATGTATATCTGTGAGGCTATAACATATGATTTATAATGCATCTTCCGTGTTACTATTTTTTCTAGGATGCTGATTAGACATAATAATTGACATCTTTTTTCAGAATTGCTGGAAAACCCTGAAGAAGATCCTCTCGGGATCAGGCATATTAACATCCATTTATAAGGGTAGGCTGGCTCATGGGGCTCACAAGGTCCCTCCTCAAGGTTATTCTAGAAATTAACATCTAGTTGTGCAGTTCTCCTAAGCTACCTGTGTTGCAAGTGAGATGCTTCAGTATTGTAGCTACCCGAAAATTGCCCCAAGGGACTTTCAGATGGTATACCTGTCTTGTAGTCATGCCTGGTCCTGTAAGCAACTGCAATAAACACATAATTTTGTTAAACTGAAATCAGGTGGCCTCTTTTATTTGGTAAGTTGGTACCCTCTCTTCTAGTAATTAATAGAAATTTCTTTAATTAATACTTTGTGCACTGTAACATAATCCTCAAAGACAGCAGAACTGGAATTGCAAATTGTGTCTCAAATCATCTCTCTCCATAGTGTGGCAATATGGAAACAGTACTTTCATTATAAAAATAAAATGTATATGCTTAGAGACTTAAGTATACTACATTGTTTTATGATATAACAAATATTAGTATATTATATTTATTTAAATATATAAACAGAATTTAATGTCTATTTTGAGGCATACTAATATTAATCAAATATTAGATTAGATTAGTTCTAAGATATTCTATATGATTTGACAATTTAATGTTTTTAAAAATTACCTTTCCTAAATTATTAGTAGAATTGATGTCTACATATAAAATATGTCCAACAAACTTGCCAGTGTTCTTTATTTTGTAAATATATATATATATATGGCTCATTTTTAATTTTTAAAACATCAATCATATGTACATTATGGTAGTCTTTCCTCTTCTTTTTCTACCCTTAATTTATTTTTCTTATATTGAAGTATTCAACTCAAGAAAAAATAGCAAACATGCATAATATGGCAAGCATGCGTGTCTTCGATTAAGAGTCAGTCTAAAGAAGGAACTTTTCATTTGTTGAATGGTTAATTGATAGCTGTAATTTTTCTTTTCCTTTCCTTTATTTACATTATGCTTGTTTTATTTTTATACATTCATTTTTATAATTATGTTTCTGTTAGATGTTTTACAAAATGTACACTGAATTTATTTTATATATTTTAAATTAGAATATATAGCAATAAGTTTTATTGTATCATTTGCATAAATACTTCATCTCAATTGATTCTATCCCTTCTTCTCTCCCCAATCTGTCTCCCAAATAGAATAGCCCCATTCCCACATTCCTGTCACATAAGTACTCTTCTTTCCCTTCCACATTCCTCTTCAACAGTAAGAGAGTAAGGATTTCTCCATCCTGTCTCAGCTGAAGCTATTTTTGTTTCTTTGCCCACTGCCCTGAGAAATCCTACGGGAAAGCGCTCAGTCACGTTCTAGGAACTCTGGGTGGAAATGCCCCAGCTAACTGCATGTTCTTGACTCTTGTTAAACTGCCGACTTGCTTCCCCTGCACCTGCCAAAAAGGCTGCAGCTTTTCAGAGATTTTTTTTTTGTCTTTACAAACTCCCTGTAATACACATTTGAGGCTGCTCTGTAGGAGCATTTCTCTCCAGGCAGTTGCCAGCCAGGTTAATACAGACTCTCACTTGGAACTTTGGTAGTACTGAGTAGTCTTTGGATCTCTCTACCTGGTAATAGCATGAGTACTCTTCTCCCTTCCAACATTCCTGTCACATGAATAGTCTTCACACCACCTCAACAAACTTCTCCATCACCTGTCACAGCCCCCTTCTTAATTATTTGTGGTCTGCCACACTCAAACACACATATATACATGTTCACTTACTTATCTACCTGTTATGGGGTACCTGAAAAGGAAAAACTCCCTAAAAGCCTAGATAAGTCAAATGGTCTTTATTAACCATTATTTTTCCAAGCAGATTAGTTTCCTGACCTCCAGTTGGCTTGACTTTTTAAGGCAAGAAATACAGTTATGAAGTATACAGAAAGCAATTCTTGTTTACAGGAGTAGAAAGAGAGACCATTTAAACAGTCAAGTGCAGCTGAAGTTTTCCTGTGTCCTGGCCTTCAGGCAGTCAGAGCAAATCTCTCCCACTCGTGTCCCCCAAATAAACACACAGAGACTTATATTACTTATAAACTGTATGGCTGTGGCAGGCTTCTTGCTATCTGTTCTTATATCTTAAATTAACCCATTTCTATAAATCTATACCTATCCACGTGGCTCGTGACTTACCAGTACCTTACATCATGCTTCTCCTCGTGGCAGCTGGCAGCATCTCCCTACCTCAGCCTTCCACCTCCCAAAATTCTCCTCTCTCCTTATCCCACCTACACTATGCTTCCTGCCTCGCTACTGGCCAATCAGCATTTTATTTATCAATCAGTCAGAGCAACACATTCACAGCATCCCCAGCAGTCAAGCAGTTAACCTTTAGCTCAGGGTCACATTGTATGGGAACTTAGGGCTGGTCCAAAGACTAGTTTACCTTAAGAATTTAAGGCTAATACAGAGACTAGTTTTAGCCAAGATATTTTTTTATCACTTAAAAGTATTCTTAAGAATACTTTCATGAGATGGTATAACTATAGTTCAGTAGCTTACTACTTACCTATCCTTGCTGTCTCTGAGCCTGTGGGAGCCATTCTTATTCAAAACACAACAAACAGGTCCATTGTATATAGGTAATACATTTCAATATCCATTAGTTGGTTAATGGACATCTAGGCTGATTCTATTTCCTTGATATAGTGACTAGAATGGCAATAAACATTAGTATGCAATATCTCTGTAGCAGGATGTGGAGTCCTGTTTTGTTACTTTTCCATTGCTGTATTGAAACACCATGACAAAGATAGCTTATAAAATAAAGTGTTTAATGTGGGGATTATGCAGTTTCAGAAGGTTATAGCCCATGATGACAGAGCAACTGAACAGTGATTAGAACTGCTGATAGCATGTGTATCTTGGTCTGCAAGTAAGAGGCTGAGAGATAAATACTGGAAATTGTATGTTTTTTGAAATCTCAAAACTTGTCCCCAGTTACATACCTCCACAACAATGTTACATCTCTTAACCCATCGCAAACATTTCCACCAACTTCAGTCCAAGTTCAACCTATGAGCCTATGGGGGCTGTTCTCATTCCTACTGTTACAGTCCACGTCATGGATCCTATACGCTTGCTGCCATAACAAAATACAAACTGTTTTATAACGGCTTCACAAGTCCCTGTAATCTTTCCCAATCACAAGACATTTTAAATGTTCAATACTCAAATCTCTTCTGAGACTCAAGACAAACCTTAATTGTATCCCCTGTAAGTTAAAAAAATAATAAATGACGTACTTCTAGCATACGATGGCACAGAATATACATTACCATCCCAAACGGAGGAAATAGGGGCATAGTGTGGAAATAGTGAAAAAAAAAAAAACAAGACTAAAACTTTGCAGGGGAAACTCCAAACCCTACAGTCAGTGGGCTAAGACGGCTCTCTCTTTACAGCTTTGATGGCTGCATCACACTTCTCTCTTTTGAGTTATTTCCACTCCCTGTCTATAGCTTCCTTGACAGATGTCTCATGGTTCTGGCATTTTCAACTTCCTGAGAAGTCTCCAACACATCCCTGCCTGGTTCACTTTCACAGACTCACACAACGGCCTTTCATAATCTTCATGCAGGGTTTTCCCTGCTATAGGTCTGGCCTCAATGATTGTCCTTAACTGTGGAACAAGATTCAACAACCCTTTACTCATGTATCTTTTATGAGTCTAAAACCAGGAACACATGGATATAATTGCCAAGTTTGCCTGCCCCCTTGAGGTAGAGACAGGCTTCCTACATTTGCAGAAGCTTTCCTTTGTTGATGTTTTCAGGAGCAGAAAATTCTTCAGTGCTTCGATTTTGTGTTAGAAGTTTAGCTGGGTGGGGTTTGGTTTGAGGGTACACCTTCCTTTATTCCACTTTGGATCAGGCTTTTCTTTAATCTTTTCATCTCTCTCAGTACACACCTAGGCTCCACTATTAAATTTCCTGGTGCCTTTTCTCTTCATACTGAACATTTTGAATTTCTTTTTGACCTGCTTGTTCTTTTTCATTGTAAACCTGCATAAGTGTGATTTCTAATAATCACAAAACACAGACAATAAAGGTTGTCTTGAAATCTCTTCCACCAAGGAAATTAATCTAATACTTTTCAATAAAGCCTCAGACAGATTTTTAGGACTAGGGTAGAAAGCAGCCACCGTCTATCCCAAATATCACACGTATTTTCAGTTGACTATTGAATTTTTTTGCATAGCAGTTTTTTTCTTGGTCTTTAATTTTTGCATTTCTTTATACATTTCAAATATCCATATGCTTCAACAACAGCTATCCATCTTATAGACTGCTTCTTTGTTTGATAATGTCTTTAAGTGTTGACATATATTTTGTCAATTACATTTTCATTTATACCCATCAAATATTTTGAGGTTTTGTTCACTTTTTATTATATCTTTTCTTATTTTGGTATTATACATGACAACCTTTTCCTCAGATCATAACAAGATGCCATCTTGTACTTTTGTTCCCCATAGCCATGGCAACTATAGCAAAACAATATAGTGATAACCAGGTCTGTAGTAATAGTAAAAGAACACACCGATACTACCTGGGAAGGGTCAGGAGACCCTTGCCTCAAGTTCCTGATACTTAAGCTTCAATTCGTCCAGCTTCAAGAGATCTAGGGATATTCTAGACTATATGCAGAAAGTAAAGGGATTAAAAGTGGAATTTGATGTAGATAACATTAGGTTACCATCCATGAGAGGGTGGAACATTGTGGTGATGCAACTGTTTAAGGGTCACCCACATTCCTGTAATCAGTATTCTATAGAATGTCCAATAAACACATTGTTCTTAAGTTGGACTTTGAAGAAATTGTCTCTATTTGGTACACCAGGTAATTAGAGATTCATTTGTATCTCTTCACAAAATGTCAACACAACAGGTATCAGGATAATACTGTCTTCACATAATTAAATTAGTAATGTCCCTTCCTTTTCTATGTGTGGAACACTTTAAAAGTTTAGGTGTTACATTTGACTTGAGAATTTTGTAAAATTCAGCAAAAAGTTTCCCTGATCATTTGAAAAATTAAATAAGGAGTTATAACAATTGCAAATATTGTGCAAAAAATCTTGAAGGTGTCTTAATTTTATAAATAAACATGACAAGGTATAATAAAGCTCACAGAGTTCTAGTCAAAATGACAATGGCAGATTTTGACTTTAATATTGTATTTAGATATTCTTCAAATTAAAAATTAGCAAAGACATTTCAGAACTAAATTACTCAATAGATCATTTATATTAAACATGTGTCTTTGCTCTTAATTGAGTTTTGCATATTTACACCTTTTATTTTGAGACATATTTCTAGTACCCATTTTGTGATATCAGTTCACAGTAATTCAGCCAGTTAAATAGCCAAAACAGTGCAAACTCAATGAAAACCACTGCTCTTATCTGGCATCAACATTCACAATAACTCAAAGTATAAGGCAAACCTCTGAAATATATAAAATACTTTTATATTTATCCAATTACCTTATGGCTTGGGGAAATTCCATCTATTATGGGTGCCTTCTTTCAATCTGGAACCAGTCAGACACAAGGTAAACTGTCAGATTAAGTTTCAAAAAAATGATTTTTTTTTTCTGTTCAGTTTCAACACAATAGGGAAGATTTTAGCAATGACCCTCTTCCCCCAAAAGTTAATACAAATATAGCTTAGAACCCATGAATTAAATAGCTTAAGTGGTATACCGATCTTTCATTATCCAATTAGTCCTTAGTACATTATAATTCCTATTGAAACAGGACCAAATATCTATTCACCCCAGATAAAACAATGATGTAGACCAAAACCATGATTCTATCCAAATATAGCTTCATTAATTGATGAGTTTTCTGGGGTGACTTAAGGACCATAGATGAAGGATCATTTATAAAAACTTGAGAAAATCAAAAGATGCTATGTCTTCAAAAAGCTTTTGAAGCATGTCTCAAATCCAATTAGAAAGCAGTTGGTTGTACCCATAACTGCCACACCACTATTACACCAGTAGTCACAACTTACTTGGCGTGTTGTATACCATACAGAGTCCACAAGTGAGAATGACAGTTAACAACCTGAATTACGCCTCCCAAGACTATATGTTATCACTTCATCTTAGTTTTAGCCTGATGTTTTCTGTATGCTGGAACCAAAGTGTGACATCTTCAGCAAGCTTTGGCATGGAACCAAGAACAACAGACTTTATGACTTTTGGGACAACAAATCATAATACAAAGAACCATCCTACCCCTGCACTGGGATTTAATCTAATCAGCTTATAGTTTGGGGGAATATCTTTTTCCATCTATTAAGGATGCCTTCTTTTAAGGTTTTTAGCTGATATTTTCATAACTCTTCCCAATTGTATTTCAAATCTTTAACTCAAGGGTTAATGTTATACAATGAAAGTTTCTTTATATGGGCTATGTAAAACCTCTGAAGACCCATAGCCATAAATTCCAAGGAAATTCACATTGGTCTTAGGATTTAGCATCGAAAAGGATATTAAATTAAACATCATCAAATTATAAAGTTCCAGTAACAGCATTAACATACCATAATATTTGTATCCATTGTTTTGTCAAAGAAGCATTATTGAATACAACAACATGGATAGAGGACAGGACATTAGATGTCTGTAACTTACTGTCTCCATAGATATCCTTCTTCCTCATCCTGTAGTAGTGACTTTGGCATACCAACATGAGGCTCTCGAATTTCCATAGGGTCTGAGAAAGCTTGAGAATAAAAAAAAAAAAAAAGAGGATATGGCTTCTTTAAGTGCTTCTGCCTGCTGGGAGCCCATGAGAAGCTAGTATTTTAAGTAGGAATAACAACAACTACAACAACAAAACTAAGTAAAAATGGCTGCCACAACACAATTATCAGCATTCTAGGGCTCTAGGAAGATTGAATGTAGTTCTTGTTCACCCACCTTGGTCCAAGCCTGGGTTTTAGTTTATGATTGGCAACCTGAGAAATGAGTGGAGTCTGCCACCAAAGCCATGGTTGGAGGTCCTAAGCTTCTCCACTTCACAAGTATTTTTGTTCATGCAGACAAAAAAGGCTAAAAGATATATAGCAAAAGAGGTCCAGATGGAAAAACCTCTAAATAGGCTACAGTGTGTTTAACAATGTACATAGGCTTAAGAAAAGAAAAAGGGTATAGTCAGAGAAAAAAATGAATAGTTAAAAAAATAATAAAGTCTTTAAAGAGAAAGTAAAAGTAATATAAAAGAAAAAAGCCAAGTAAGATGGGAAATACACAGGGAGTATGTGAACTGGACTGCTAAACTGAACCAATCTAGATACTTCAGGAATGCCTTAACTTTAAAATGGAATTCAAATACATTTGTCAAATGGAAATCAAAAATGCTTTGGAGAAAAGTTTTTGCTTTTGTTCCCACAGGACATGAGAGGTTGTGGATTTTTTTTCAAGAGTAATATAGATCAAGTTTAATCAAAAGAGACCTCTTAAATCTTGACAGGTAATGATATCTATCAACAAAGGTTATAGTTGTTCTTCCCAGGACTTGGCCATTATCTCAAATTTTCTCAGGGACGCTAAAGATACTTTGTCCACAGACAGCAGGAAGCAGTTTGGAGAACATGGCGCCCACATTCAGAAGAGGGATGTGGGAGGCTTTTGGTTAATTTATGGGTTATGGATGTTTGTTATCAACTAGGGGAATATAGTATATTAATACAAATTTAAAGTTATTTTTGTGAATATATATATCTATGCAGTTCACTTAAAAATGTATGGAAAATTCTAGTTTTTGAAAGCTATTATTATAAACCATTTAGAATAATCAAGAAACATAGGTTATTAGTTCATCATTTATAACAATCAAGTTTATTGATATGTTAGGTATGTTTTCAAGATCATACAGAGATATATTTTAGATAGGTAAAGGACTTTCAAACACTTCAAAGATCTTCAGAATATGGCATTTAAAATGTTTATTTAACCTAAGGTTCTTTGTGACAATGAGACACATCTGCTCCTGACAGCAACAATTTACTTCAGAGATGATGGGCCTTGATCAAATTCCTTGGGGAGTTTTCTTTCCTTGTGGCAAGGTTAGCCACTTTGCAAAGAAACTGCTCTTGCCTTTGTCTGTTGACAATATGCTGTGAAGACTGGACATGCAGAACACACAGGAAAAAGACTGTTGAACTTGGCCAAAACAAGGTGGGATGGTCCTTCAAAATTCCTGCTTCATAGAAGAGTCTGCCATATAATTCTGCAGGACACAAGAAAGTGACTGATGAACTTTGCCAATAAAAGGCAGGACAATACTTCAAATTTCCTGCTTCACTGAAAGATCTGCCAGACACTATGGGACTGTAGGCTGAAAATGGATGCCCAAATCTTGCAGAGGAATTTTGGGTGACTGTCTAAGCAGTGATATGTCTTTGTAACTTCTAGAATTTTTGGAAGTTGTCTACAATGCACTTTTTGTTTACTTAAATAACATTATATCCTTTTAGGGCCTTTGCAAAATTGAAAACTAGATAGTTGTTATTGTGGTTTTCATTAGATATGACAGAAAAAAAATTAGGCATAAAATTTTGGATTTAATAAGATAGGATAGAATATGGGGTGTTTTCTTTAAATTTACCAGACACAAATGAGTTGGAATTCAGTACACTGTGAATGTAATCTTTACTTGATAAATGTTCTTATTGTGTACAGTCAGTAAGATGTTAAAGTTAAAGCTTTTCATTTTTGTTTAGAAAATAATGGGGGAAATGTTGGGGAATATTATTTTAAAGTGTGTTGCATTTTTTCCCTACTGCTTTTGTTAACAGTTCAAAGATGTATTTGATTAAATAAAATTAACCTTTGAAAAGAAGGCTGAGTCATCAAGTAGCTGACAGAAAGTGGTAAGGAGGAACCACGTGTAGCAAAGGTTTTTTAAGTGGGGACTGAGAGAAGGACGCTGGGTTTTTTGGAAGACACCAGCAAAGGAAGGACTCTAGCTACTTGCTACTAGGCCACTCTGAGTGAGCAGAAAACCACCTAAATCATGTAAGCTATGGAAGGGATAACTTCCATCCATGTATTGCTCCAGATTATGCAACCTTTGTCTCAAGAAGGGGATATTTATAAATAGTCATATTATTCATTTTATACACATATTACACTTTAATATCATCAGCATCACATCTCAGAGACTCAGGAGTCATAATATGAAGGGTTCTTTCCATTTTATCATAATTTAAATGTCTTTTCTAGTTCAGGTCATTTAGAGATAGAAACTTTCCTGATTATCATAGCTTCCTTTATTAGACCATTATTTGGTCCTGTATGCATGATCAGAGTCATGGAATTTTTCCTTCCCCTCTATTAAATATCAGTCCTGAATGATAATTTTGATCATTTTTACATTGCGTCTCCCTTCACATTGTATGATTTCTCCTATAAGCTCCAAGATTTTGGTTCCAAGGAAAAGCTTTTAGCAGAGCTCTAATTTGTAGTCTCTTTCACTGGCATTTCACTCCATGTAGAAATCTCACTCTCATTCCATGCTTCTTTTTCCTACATTTCCTGCCAAATCATAGACCACTGTAGAGGATAATGCTCCTATGTCTTTTTCCCCATTGCAATGCCCCAAAATATGTGCAGAAATCCTTTCTGGGAAGATAGTGGAGTCTTAGATGCCTATCGTATTGCTTACAGCAAATGCAGCACAACTGCTGTCATGGCTTGCTTATAAACCCAGTTTACATGTGCTGTTCTCTGGGATTGGCACATACTCTGTGGCCTATGAACTATTTGCATTGTTGGACTCACATAGCAGATCACCTCATATCTCTACCATGATGTCTGACCCTCAGACAACTTTTTATATGTCCAATCACCTATAGTACAGTACCAGGAACTGACACTACATCAAGGAGTCATACCATTCCATACTACATAGAGTGGGTCATATAAAGATTACCCATTCCCCCCTGCAATATTCCATCCTCAGTTGCATGTTATTATTCATTACAGGCACTGTCCAATTGTTCTTCCCAACTCATTGTTGGTTCTGTCCATGCCCACATTGAATGATTTTCCTAGTGAGACATGAACAAGTATATATTCATGCAGATAAAAGACCAAAGCAATTTCTTGCCTGTTGAAACAATAAATATACTTGGAATTCTTTAAAAAGTATGGGCGAGAAATTATTAAAAGGAGCAAACTTGAAAAATCAGCTGTGTCAGTTAAAACTCTACTTCAGCCAGGGTGAAACTTTCCAAAAGCTGTGTCATTAGAGCTGAGCCCACATTTCAGATCCTCTGAAGAGTCTCCTTCACAAAGTGTTTCCTGTTTTCATATCTTTTATGGGGACTCCATAAGTCTACTATCTTTATGAGTTCCTGAGTCTTGTAAATTTCATGAACTTCCTTATATTTGTAAGTTTTCTTAGCTTTCTGAGTTTTACACTATACAGTAAATAATTTTCAAGACAAAAAGAGGAAATCTCAAGCATTATGCTGTTTTCAACTTTAATACACAACTGAATGGGTCAGATATTGTTTGATATCTATATTTTATGGTTAAGGAATTCCTTTAAGTTTCATCAATATGATGAGAAATTAATTTGTATGCATAACTTGTCTGTTGCTGTGATAAAACAATATGAACATAGCTTACAGTTCCAGATCTTTATTCTACACCAGCTGGAGATTCATGACAGCATGTGACCAAACAGGAAACTGACTAGAACAGGAAACAAAGAGATCATTTCTTCAACCACAAATATGAACTGGAAGTTTCAGAAGCTTCCATTAGAGTAAACTGGAAGTTGAGTAAGGCTATAAACTACCATAGTCTATTTACAGTAATATACTACTTTGTGCAAGGCCACACAACTTTCGCAAACAGTGCCACTAACTAGGGGCCAAGCGTTCAAATGTCTGCTCCTATGAGAAACATACTACCACAGGATTGTTTTTGAGGAGTATCATGATATCAAACATGTCATAGGCATTATTAACTTCCTCATGTATATTTCTCATTGAAGAAAAGAAGCCCAGGTTCTTACCATTTACCTCATATTACTATCTCCTTGGTATGTATTTCCTAGATTTTCTATGGAAAGAAATTGAATCATAGAAAATTTGTTCCATAGATATTAATTCAACCATATTCCTTTTAACTGATACTTTCATCTCATCTTGATGATTGTATTTTCCCCATAATCAACAATGATTGGAACTTTTGTACATGTGTTGACAAGAAAGAGATGAAATGGGAAGATATTTAGTTTTTCTATGTCCGGTATTTTCCACTGTTCTATTATTTTCCAAAACTATCAACTTGCTGGGGGAATGTGACTATTAGTAAAAGGTATTATTCAGAAGAACTTTTACACAATTTGGCTTCAGTAGAAGTAGCTTTGTTATCATGCAAAGAACCTGTGGCTATTGGAGTGGGGAATGTAATCAAAACAAACATTGTGTGCTGGGGATTCTAAGTGATCTTACCTACCCTGATGATTCCAGTCACTGTAATATATTCCATACTTGTTATGCATAGCAAGCTCAACTCCTATTCACAGATATAAAGAGGACCACTATTCAAAAGTTTCTGTTCTACCCATTTGAAATATTTGAGAGGAAGATGCCTCTTAGAATGATCCACTCTCACAATGCCAGTGAGCATGCTAAAAATGGCAGGGGTTCCTTTATATAAAGTGCCCGTTTGCTGCTCAAGCCATAGGCTTTTGTTTTAAATTGCCAGAATATCAATGTCCTTAATAAAGTAGCTGGTTATCTCTGTTTATTAATGACTCACTGAAGGATACCTCATCTTTCTGTACTACATTGTCAGGTACATATTGGAGTTGTTTATTATATTAATCTAAATTCCAAAATTTCTGGTGTTCACTATTAGAGTTTTGTCTGTTTCTGTATCAGTCACCTTTCCACATCAATCAATTACTACAGCAATGAAACTGTAGTTTGTCTTTTTTTTATATATATATAAATCTTGTGAAAGTAAAGGAATATGCTGGCTATCTCTAATTTTCTATCTTGTCCTCTTTCATATAAACACTTTTCCTATAATCTCTTTCCCTCCTCTATCTATTAACAAGGCCCTTCTCTAATAATATATTTTCTATATTCATTTTATATTTTTAGTTCCTATATAAGAGAGAAAAAATGATAATACTTAGCTTTCCTTGTCTGGCTAAATTTATATGACATAATGATTTCCAGTTCCAAACCTGTTTCCACTTAATAATGCATTGTCAAATGTATATACTATATATTTCAATCCAGAAATTTCTTAAAACTATGCTAGACAAGTTTCATATCTTATTACTATGAGTACTGGTGAAGTATAAATTGACATTCATTTCTTGATTATGTAGAAGATCACCTCATTTCTTTTGGGTTTAAACATGGGAATAATACATGTGGATCTTGTATGAGGTGTAGTTTAAGATTTTGAAGCATCTCCAGACATCCAGAGTGGCTTTACTAATTTACATTCACACCAACAATGCATGAGAGTTTCAATTTCATCACACTCTCTCTAGCATTTGTTATCTGTCTGGTTTTTAATAACAGCTATTCTAACTGGACTGAGATAGAACTTCAATTAAGTTTTGATTTGCATTTCCTCTGCGAGTAAAGATATTTAACATATTTTTTCATAAATTTACTGGCCATTTATTCTTGTGAGAATGATCAGTTCAGAGTATCAGTCCATGTATTTATTAGAACAATTGTTCTTTTGCTACTGAGTTTGTGAGTTCTATCTATAGTCTACAAATGAATGACATATTAGATGGCTCACATTGCATCCTATTATATTATGCTGGTCATTTATCCACATGGTTCTTTAATTTTTAGTGCTGAGTCTTTTTTGACTTGTAAATTCTTTATTTTGTAACCTCATCTGTGGGAGCTCTGTTTAAGATCTGTATCTGTACCCTATCAAATTTTCTATTATAG
The DNA here is from genome assembly GCF_007827085.1 of Peromyscus californicus insignis. Taxonomy (NCBI): domain Eukaryota; kingdom Metazoa; phylum Chordata; class Mammalia; order Rodentia; family Cricetidae; genus Peromyscus; species Peromyscus californicus. The sequence continues at coordinate 52,738,777 of NW_026294525.1, forward strand.
TTTGAGATGTCAGTCTTGCATTTGGGACCTTGATTTCCTTTAGTTACCTCTGTACAGGATGAAGACACTCTTGTTTCAGTTATCTGCAAAGGATTATCAACGTACTTATGTAAACGGAGACTTTTCTGTCACACCCTGTCCCTCAGCCGCTTTTAAAATAATCACCCAGAGGCTTAATATTAATTAAAAACCATTTGGCCTATTGCTTAGGCTTATTACTAACTAGCTCTTACAACTTATATTAACCCATTTCTATTAATCTATATTTTACTACATGGCTTCATGGTGTTAACTATATTCTGCTTCTGTGGTTTGCTGGCACCTGACTCTGCCCTTCTCCCTGTATCTCTGCTTAGATTTCCTGCCTGGCTCTATCCTGCCTTGCTATAGGCTAAAGCAGCTTCTTTGTTAACCAATGGTAATAAAACATAATCACAGTATATAGAGGGATTATCCCACAGCACACCTAAGTGCCATTCTGAAAGAGGCTGCCTTTTCAACAATACATGTTTTCCACACCTTTGTTGAGAATCAGAAGATGCTACATGTATGGGTGCATTTCTTTGTCAACATGCTCAATAGTGTTAGGAAAATTCAGTGCTGGCCTTTAGCCTAGAATTCTATTGGCTACCTGGGTTCTTTGTTTCCGTATGAATTTTAAGACTATCACTGAGATATTTATAAGGGCTGTGTTGAGTCTCTCCAGTGACTTTGATTTCATGTTATTTCAGTATGATTAATTTTTCCAATCAATGAATATGAGAAACCTCTCTATCTGTGTCACCTTCATTCTTTTCTTAAGTCTTTTGTATTTTCTTTTAATTTGAGAGAACTTTTGCTAGTTGCTGTGTTTTATTTTTAGGCATTTTAAGTCATGTGTGACTATGATTATTTTCATGAATTCATTCTTAATGAGTTCACTATTAGTTTATAAAAGAGTTACTTGTTTTAGTACATTGATTTTTCCATTCTGTTAATTTGCTGAAGTTGTGTGACCAAGACATTCTGAATCTTATGATAATTCCTTTAGGAATCTGTAAGTAAATAATCATGTAATCTGTAAAAGGATATAATTGAACTTCCAGTCTTGTTTTTGGCATGTCCTTTGTTTCTCGTTATGTCCCTATTATACTTGAAAAGAACGGCATGTGGATATGAAGTACAGTGATGAGCATAGACAGATGCTCCTGTCTCAAGCTAGAGCAAACTCAGTCTCTGTCCATTTAGTCGAATGATAGCTACGCATTTGTTTTGTTCAAACTTTATGCTGTTGAAGTACCATCTTTACAAAATTTTTTCAGAACGCTTTTTCATGAAAGATGTTAATTTGGTCAAAGGTCTTTTATCCATCTACGAGATGATATACAGATTTTTGTTCTTGATTTTACTCTGATGCTTTACTGCATTTTGGTTCTTTACAATGAAACAAGTTTGGTCATGTGATATGAAGTTTTTATCATATTGTTTAATTCAATTTGTATTTTATTTAAAAAAAACCCAACCATTTAAAATTATGATCCATTTTAAAGAAAATTCGTTGGCGGCTTACGTTTTTGGTGTATCCATGTCTAATTTGGTAACAGAGTAATATTGATTTTTAAACTTTACTTTCTAGATATTAATATAATTACATTTCTTCCTTCTCTTTCCTCCCTCCAAACCTTCTCATATACCCCTCCTTGATTTCTTTTAAATTAATGGCTTCTTTTTTCATTAATTGTTACTATATCCATATCTGTACATCTATCTATGCCTATATCATCAATATCTATATTTATACTCTACATATATTCCTCAGTACAAACTGCTTTGTCTGTATAATTTTACTCATATGTGAATTGTCAGAGCTGACTATTTGGGTATTGTGTAATATTTTTGTGTGCTCTTCCCTAAGAAAGATTATTTCTCTCCCTTTGAGCATTTTGCCTGTAGTTTTTTTGTAGGGTAGAGGCCTTGTGATCTTTCACTCATTAACTCTACAATTTCTATCAGTGTTGGAGAGACATTATGGATGTAGCTTCTGATGATCTTAGAAGACACAATCATATGGACTTTACAGATTGAGTTTCACATGACTCTTTCCTCTCTATGTTATAAAATAGTCACTATAGAAATCGTACACAGGCCTATAAATTTTGTTACTTTATCTAGCCCTGTAATTGGCTTTGTTAAGAGATATTTTATTGGTATTTCAGTTACATTGACTCTTCTTACTCTATTAATGTTTTTCCTCCTGGTTAACTTTTGAGAGAAAAATTTCTGGAAATGTTTCCATTTATAACAAATATTCCAATTTATTGTTTTATAATTTCTTTGAAGATATTTACTAATGTCTCCATGGATTTCAGTAGTTTTGTGAAAATCTTTATTTTTTATTGTAACTAATTTTATTTATTTGGGTGTTTTTCTCTTATTGAGTGGTGAAGAAGGATCCACCAATATTGGTTATCTTTTAATAGACAGAAACGTTTGTTTCCTTTATATTTCTCATTGTTTTCCAAGTCTCTTTCATTAATTTTGTGTAGTACATATTTGAAATTCTAATTTAAATTGTCACTTTTTTTGATTGATAAAGAATGTGATTTGTTAAATTATTACCACACTTTCATGTGGATATTTTCTATCTCAGTGGTAAGATACCTAGAGTTCCATTCAATATGCGAAATTGATTTTCTCTCCTCTGTCTGTGTGTCATGATCTGAAGCACACATCAAAGCCAATTTTAAAGAAACCAAACTGCCATGTGGGAAATTCACATCACACAATCAAGTATCTTGATTTGTCTTGACTGGCAGAAGATTACAGGGTTCATAAATAGAACAATGAGTGTGCAGATCCTTAGATGCATAGACCTTCAGTTCTTGTTATGCAATGATAAATTTACCTGGTTCTTCATTGTTTCCCCATCATAACTATAACAATTTATAATTAATCTCCTTTTGTTTTTGGATGGTTCTCTCACAACACTGTGACAATCACTGAGTAACTAGTGTTGGAATTATCTTATGACATTCAGGGTGGGGCATTTCTAACATTCACAGTGAAAAGTTGGTAATTATCCTTCAAAGGGCTGAAATGATTGACATCATTAGGCAGCTTGTGAGTCTAAAATCCCAGTGGTGTCTGCTGAGTAGCCTTATTCTGTTGCTGCCAAAAGCTCCTGTTGTGCTTTCCAGTTGAAGTCACTTTTAAATCATCTGATTAGTCAGATCATAAGGCTCCAGTGAGAAATCCTGGACCATAAACCTTTGTGAAACATTTAATGCCTGCTTCTGCTCAAAGTTATATTCAAATTCTCATTTCCTTCAGCTGTATTTTGAAATAGAGATCAATACTTATTCCTTCAAGGACAATGGGATGTTGTCCAAACTTAAACAGTCCTACAGGCCCCATACTTTCAGTTTAGTAGATAGGCCAGTAAGAAAAAAACGACAGAAAAATGAAGCTATGAAATTTACAGATAAATAGATATAACTAGAACTATAAACTGCATGAAGTAACCCAGGAATAGAAAGAAAATGCTCCATATTCTCTCCCATATGTACAACCTTGTTTCAAAGCTATAGTTTAACGAAGGGTTCTTGTAGAGTTTAGACTTCTAGAAAGATGGTATTGAGAGGGAAATCCATGAAAAGAGCATAATACTAGTAGGTAATGTGAAGGTAGAGTGGAGAAATACTGGAAGTGGGTGTGTTTAAACAGAGAGGGTATGGAGGTCAGGGAGTAGAGGGGGCAGTGGAGATGGTTAATCACACAAAAGAGGAATGAAGGGCCATATTTAAACTTTTTCTCCTGTAAATCAAACCAAAACATAATTTATTTAAGTATTATAAAAGAGTTGGGTGGAAGATAACCTCCATGGCTGAACAAAACTCAGCCTAGAAGCTATAGGTTATTAACCAAAAAATCCAGTGCCAAGAGTGAGGTACATACTTACAGCTTACTGGTCAGGGAGGCACTACAGTTTACCCATACAATACAATCCCTTGATATTCCTCTTGGATTCTCACCACAACTAGATAATACAACACTATTGTTAAAGACATATTTTTCGGTGGTTATAGAGAAAGCAACCTGGCTCTGAGCCATAACCTTTCCCACTACCTCAGACTGACACAGTCCTGGAAGGTGCTATGTAGACTGCTGAGGAAGAGAAAACATCAAGTCTCACCCAGCTGTGAACACTACCAACTGTTATACACAGTACTGGAAGGTGTTATGTAGACTGCTGGGGAAGAGAAAGCATCGTAGTCTCACCCCACTGTGAACTTTATCGACTATTATACCTGCCTGCCAGTCAAGTACTCATTTGTGCAGTACTGTTTGTGTATCGCTGTTACATGGGGATAACCAACTACTCTGCTTGGATTCGACTACCACTACCACTCCACAAGGAATGAATTCATATCTGATATTATAAACCACACCAATGCCATGGAAGGAAGACCATAGATTTTAGGGGAAGATTTCATTACATTGCTTAGCTAAATTTATATGGCATCAATTTTTCTTCACAATAGTTGTGTATGTATTTGCTCACAGGCAATTACCATTTTCAGCCTTAATCAGAGAAATCTCCCTTTCCAGTGAGCTGAGGTGAGTGCAGAGACTTACGGCTGCACAAGCTGCTGAAAATAAGTGACAAGGAAACTTGGGTACTCAGCCCTAACAAAGATGGGGCTCTAAAGCTGAAGATAACTGTGGCATCCGAAGGGACATAAGGCCAAAATACAAGGTGAAGGGCTGCAAAATGTCATATTCTGGGGAAAACATCAGCCATTGCAATCATGAATGGACCAGGTGTGCAAAAGAATGAGTCTATCAAATCAGCCGTAGATGACTGAGGAGTTCATCCTCCTAACCCACACTGCTGAACTATTTCCTTTGGGTTCAGAGACAGTGTAAGTCATTGCCTTCATTCACTTCTGTACCTACTGGTGATCCCAAGACGTCCAAACCCAGTGGTCACACAATAGCTCTGATTGTATTAAATGGGCCACAAAACCAAGCTAAAGGTCCTCAGTCTGGGAAAGGAAGAGGTAAAAGGAGGACTGAAATGAGTGGGAAGGAGATAAGAGAGGACACAGAGAGAAAGTAACCAGAATAGATCATATCCAAATATAAAATTATCATTGAACTAAAAAAGGAAATAATAATAATTTAATCTTTCACACTTTGTGGCATAGAGTTGGTAACATGGTTCTGGCTTCTTTTCAGAAGTTTGGTTAGGCCTTGGATTGGATTGATTTAAGTTTTGGTCATTGTTTGTGTGAACATTTTCCTTGCACTTTAGACTGTGCTGTTAAAGGAAGTGTGTGTGGTCACTGAAGTATATTAACTCGTTTTGAATTTCAGGACACACAACTACCATAGCAGGGGGTTTAGACAGTGCACTGGCAAATTTACTCTGTGAATACACAGTTGAAATATCCAGTATTTATCTTCAAAATGCAAATTCTACTTTCTCAGACTATAAGAAGAGCAATTTTGAATTGTAAAGACTTTATCAGTTTGGTCTCTGATGTTTACTACATACATGAATAATTATTAGTGTTTTTACTTTCTATTGATCATTTGGAAAAAATGTCATCCTGACAGGTGCATTGAAAAGAAAACAATGCAAATTATTTATCTTGCATCAAAAAAAAATTCTCAATGTACATTGATAGTTTGTGGTAGGGTCCTGTGCTCCCTTTGGGGGAGGGGTCCAATTAGGCACACAATCAACAACACAGACTGGGAGAATGTTGAAACAACAAGCTCAGTTTATTCAGAAAGAGAAAAGCCTTATTATATACCCTCCATGCCAACCAGAGGGAAGGGCTGATGAATATGCATCTGCTGGCATGGCATGACTGACTCTCATTGGTCGAGGTCATCTCCAGATCATGTCTCAGTTGCTGTTTCTAAGGCCTTTAGGCAGACCCAGATTGGCTGCCAGAAAGTATCTTATTACTGCTTTGGGCCGGCTGGCCCTCAACCCTGTTAGGGATGAGTCATCCCACATATCCACTCATTTTTATTATTGTATGGGATATGCTCAGTGGGAGCTAGGGTGCATTGCCCTAGCCCTGTTGACCCCACCTCAGGAGAACTCAGCATAATGGACTGTGCCTACTTGAAGTTGGCTTGCCAAACAAGCTCATACTCATCTTTGACTACCAGCCCTAGAAGAGCATCAATCCTAGAGAGATATCCGGGTGGTGGGCTTTAGGCAGTAACCTTCTGCATCTCAGTGAGCCATGCGGGCATTATCTCTCTAGGAGGACTTTGATCTAAGTGTCTGAGAGCCAATAAAACCTGTAGGGTCACCTTTGTGGCCACCTTCTGTTGGTGAACCTGTTGTAAAAGACATTTGAGCAAGAGGGAATTAGTCAAAAATTCAGTCTCAAAGACATGAATGGGACCCTGGTCATATTTATTGTGCCAATCAAAGTCTTTCTGATGATGCATTAGCAACCTTGTAGGGGGTGAGACAATTGTTTTATATCTAGGATCACATGCCAGTGATAACATGACCTTTACTAATGCCACAGTAGCAAGGCAAATCATACATTACCCCTCTAAAGCTTCTTCTCTGGCCAATGTCTCTTGGTCTCTTGCTGGATGCACATCTCTGGAGGGTATCTATATCAGTGTGGTGGTATTCTGGGAGTCTGTGACATTGACTCTGTGTCTACTAGGCTCCCTCCCCCAAAGAGAACAATAACACAGGACCCTGCCACAATAGTTTTCTAATCAATGTAAAATTTTACACAGCTTTGTGTTTATACTCTGTAGAGATGGAGTGTTCTGGAGATATACTTTAGAACACCCACTTACAAATAGCTACAAATAATGTTTCTGATATTCCATATGAGGGAGAAAAAATAGAATGCTCCATTTGTGTAAAATATTGCTCCAATGATATATTCAAATTATGGCATTGCAATCATGCATATCTGCAGTCAGTTTTCAAATCACATATTTCCTATGGCTTTAAAAACCACTATGATACATTCAAAGATCAATTTTGGAAAATATAATGCAAAAACTGAAAATGAGAACATATTTTTTGATACTAATACATAGCTAGAAGTTCCTCTGGTCCTATCTGGGCCCTGCAGTACTGACTAGCTGACGCTAACTACTGACTAGCTCTTACACTTAAACTCAGCCCATTTCTGTTAATCTATATGTCACCACATTTTCTGTGTCTTTACCTGTGTACCATTATGTGCTGCTCCCTGGACACTGGGTTGGCATCTCCTGACTCAGTCTTCCTCTTCCCACAATTCTCCTCTTCTCCTCACCCTGCCTATACTTCCTGCCTGCCTACTGGCCAATCAGCGTTTTATTAAACCAGTTTATAAGAACATTATCCCACAGCATTCCCCTTTTCTGTTTAATTAAGAAGGAAAGTTTTATTTTTTTTTCCTTTTTTTTTTTTGGTTTTTTTCGAGACAGGGTTTCCCTGTGTAGCTTTGCGCCTTTCCTGGAACTCACTTGGTAGCCCAGGCTGGCCTCGAACTCACAGAGATCCGCCTGGCTCTGCCTCCCAAGTGCTGGGATTAAAGGCGTGCTGCGCCGCCGCCGCCGCCGCCGCCGCCACCACCACCGCCTGGCGGAAAGTTTTAATTTTAACGTAGTAAAATTATATATAACAAAACAGTTAGCAAGCAAGAATTACAGTTACAATGTCTAGTCTATTTATATTTGGCAAATTTAAAGAAAATATTCTATTTATTCTATATTTGTGAGTCTAAGGTTTCATATCTAACATCTTTTATCATAACTAAGGAAAATTATAACTATCTGGTCTTCAACTACATCAAAGACCTCAGAAGGATGCAATATTATCTAAGTAAACAGGAAGAGCATTGTAAGCAACCTCCAAAAATCTAGAATGACAGAGACAGCTGCCTGCCTGAACAGTCATCCAAAGTTCCTCTATAAAGTTGGGGCATCCAACTTCAACCAATAGGACTAGTCTCTCAGTCATTTTTTTTCTCTGTGTCTTGTAGAATGTTTGGCAGTTTCTTCTGTGAAGCAGGAACCTGAAGGACCATCTTGCTTTGCAAAGTTCAATGGTCACCTTCCTGTGGGTCCTGCATGTCCAGTCAACACAACATTTTGTCAAGCAGTCCAGGCAAGAACAGTTTCTTGCCCAAATGGTTGTTTTTGCCAAGAAGAAGATAAACTCCATATAGAGTGTCTTCAACACTCATCTTTCTCCTTAAAGTAAATGGGTGCTGCCAGGAGCAGATATATCTCTATGTCCAGAAAAGTCTAAGTTTTTAAAACATTTTAAATGCCATATTCTGTGGGTCTTTGAAGTGTTTGAAGATTACCTACCTAATTGAATTATATCTATAAATACCTAGAAAGCTTAACTAACATGACTATAAGTTTGATTATCATGGAAAACTAATTATTAATCTGTATTTCTTAATTATCCATTACAATTTTAAATGAATTGCACAAACATAATACTTTAGACAAGAGTAGAAATATACATACAGTACAACAAAATTAACTTTAAATTTGTTATAAACTAAAATCTATAACAATGTAAAACATTTTAAACAAGTTGCTCTTTAAAAGTATGTTCAACAATCCACCCTTTTATCCAATCATATCTATATCCTATATTTTCATATTATATCCCTCCTTCTTCTTTTAGAAAGATATTGACTATGACCAATGACAACTTGTAACCAACAACCTAAACAAAAACAAACATCCATAATCTATTTTTTGGGAATGTGGACGTAGTTTTTTATGTTACTTCCTACTGAAAGAGGGTACTGAATTCTTATGGGGATCTTGAGAAAATTAAGGTCAAGTCCTGACTGAAATAGTCTGTGATGTTGCATTCTATGAGTCAGTTGCCTTGAAGCTGTTTTTGGATGTTGGATCATCTGACCCTCTCAGGGGGTCTTCCTTGGTCAAACCATATTAGCCTGGAAACAATCTACAGGTTCTCATCTTCTGTGGAAATAAAAGCAGAACCTCTTTTCTAAAGCAGCATATCCTTACACATAAATTTTGAAATGAAAATATCTGTAAAATATACATATTGATTCAACTCAGCAGCTTTTACAATCAAATGTCTTTCTGCAGTTAAATCCCAAAGACAACACAATTCAGATTCTCTGTGTGATATCCATCTTTATGTGACTTATTTTTTATATTACCTTTACTGTCTCTTTAAAGTCTTTATTTTTTTAAATTATTTCTTTATATAACTGTCTGTATTCCTTTTCCTCTCTGTTCCAAGCCTATGTACATTTTTACACATGCTGTAAACCATTTAGAGGTTTATTTAATCTGAATCTGCCTTATTGTGAATCTATTGTTTTAAACTGCAGCATGACTAGGACTGAAATAGCAGCTTTGGCTCTGGCTCTGCCCACCTCAGCTTTCCAACATGGCCGAACTACGTTTACAGCCAGCTCTGGGAACCATGCTCAACACCAACTCTGGGAAGCAGTAGGTCTATGCTTCCATTAAAGCAGCGTGTAGCCCAGAAAACTTTTTTTTTTAAATCTCTACTAACAAAGTCTAAATCCATGATGCAGCATAATGTGTGGCTTAGAGACATCTCTGTGTACTGTGGCAGGAATCTGCCATAGTGCAGGTCAAGCCCGCATGCCAGTGGGAACCAGCCGTACTATAGCTCACGGCTTGCCCGAGAGACACAACTAGGAAGCTGCTTTTAGCTCTGTTTTAGAATCTTATTTTTTTAACGCTTTCTCAGGTTTTAGGTGGAAACTCTTGCCCCATATATTGGTGCCATTTATAGTTGAAATGTTCTGTGTCCCACCCAGTCCATAGATGCTCAGACCCAACTGTAAACACACAGAGGTTTATATTAATTAAAACTGCTCTTTTGTTTTTTGGTGTTTTGTTTTGTTTTTTGAGACAGGGTTTCTCTGTGTAGCTTTGTGCCTTTCCTGGAACTCACTCTGTAGCTCAGGCTGGCTTTGAACTCAGAGAGATCCACCTGCCTCTGCCTCCCAAGTGCAGGGATTAAAGACATGCGGCACCACCACCCAGTGCTGTTTTCCAAGTTTTGATGTGAAGAATTTTAAGAACTTATCAGGCTGAGAAAGAAGTCAGAGAAACATCACCCTTTATGACAGCCATAAATAATATAAAATACCTTGGGATAACACTAACTAAACAAGTGAAGGACCTTTTTGATAAGAACTTTAAATCTCTAAAGAAAGAAATTGAAGAAGATATCAGAAAATGGAAGGATCTCCCATGCTCATGGATAGGTAGAATTAACATACTAAAAATTGCAATCTTACCAAAAGCAATCTACAGATTCAACTCAATCCTCATCAAAATCCCAACACACTTCTTCACAGACTTGGAAAGAAAAGTACTCAATTTCATATGGAAAAACAAAAAACCCAGGATAGCTAAAATAATCCTGTATAATAAAGCAACCTCTGGAGGCATCACCATTCCTGACCTCAAGCTATACTATAGAGCTACAGTAATAAAAACAGCTTAGTGCTGGTATAAAAAACCAACATACAGACCAATGGAATCTAATTGAAGACCCTGACATTAATCCACACACATATGAACACCTGATTTTTGACAAAGAAGCCAAAACTATACAATGGAAAAAAGAAAGCATCTTTAACAAATGGTGCTGGCATAACTGGATGCCAATATGTCGAAGATTACAAATAGATCCATATCTGTCACCATGCACAAAACTCAAGTCCAAGTGGATCAAAGACCTCAACATAAATCCAGTTACACTAAACTTGATAGAAGAGAAAGTAGGAAGTACTCTTGAACGCATTGGCACTGGAGATCACTTCCTAAATATAACACCAGCAGTACAGACACTGAGCACAACAATTAATAAATGGGACCTCTTGAAACTGAGACGCTTTTGTAGGGTAAAAGACATGGTCTGTAAACAAAAAGACAGCCTACAGAATGAGAAAAGACCTTCACCAACCCCACATCTGACAGAGGACTGATCTCCAAAGTATACAAAGCACTCAAGAAACTAGACATCAAAATACTGAACAATCCAATTTAAAAATGGGCTGAAGAGCTAAACAGAGAATTCTCAAAAGAAGAATCTCAAATGGCTGCAAGACACAAAGAAATGCTCAACATCCTTAATCATCAAAGAAATGCAAATCAAAACAACTCTGAGATACCATCTTACACCTGTCAGAATGGCTATGATCAAAAACACTAATGACAGTCAATATTGGAGAGGATGAGGAGCAAAGGGAACACTTCTCCACTGTTGGTGGGAATGCAAACTTGTACAGCCACTGTGGAAATCAGTATGGTAGTTTCTCAGAAAATTGGGAATCGATCTACCTCAAGACCAGCCATACCACTCTTGGGCATATATCCAAGGAATGCTCAATCATAACACAAGGACACATGCTTAACTATGTTCATAGCAGCATTAACAGGTTCATAATAGCCAGAACCTGGAAACAACCTAGATGCCCGTCAACTGAAGAATGAATTAAGAAAATGTGGTATATATACACAACGGAGTACTACTCAGCAGAGTAAAACAATGACAGCATGAAATTTGCAGGCAAATGGATGGAACTAGAAAATATCATCCTGAGTGAGGTAACCCAAACCCAGAAGAACAAACATGGTATGTACTCACTCATAAGTGGATTCTAGATGTAAAGCAAAGAACAATTAGACACCAACCCACAGAACCAGGGAGGCTATATAGCAGGGGGGACCCTAGGATGACTGTGGCTTATAATAAGTTTTGGTTTTACTAAATTACTGAGCAATTGAGTAAACATTTCACTATTAGGATAAGAATTTATACTGTATCAAGCTGATAATAAAAAATTAATTAATCAATTAAAAAAACTGCTCAACCATTAGCTCAGGCTAACTACTGACTAGCTTTTATACTTAAACTCAGCCTATTTCTGTTAATCTATATGTTGCCACATTTTCCGTGGCTTTACTTGTGTGCCATTACATGCTGCTCCCTGGACAATGCGCTGGCATCTCCTGACTCAGCCTTCCTCTTCCCATGATTCTCCTCTTCTGCTTATCCTGCCTATACTTTCTGCCTGGCTACTGGCCAATCAGTGTTTTATTAAATCAGTTTACAAAAGCATTCTCCAACAGCACTAATATGAGTGTATTTTGGAATCATCTTTAGATTATATTTTGGGATAATAAATACCATTTTTCTTTTCTGAATTTCAGTCTTTTTTGACCCTAAGACTTGGGAAATCTACATCCTTGTTAAATGTTTTCCATTATGAGAAATTATCGTTATAATTATATGACATATAACCAGACTATGATATAAGGAACAATTTTGACAGGAAATAAAGTGTTATTTGGATACTTTCATTTTCAAAACTTTAATAGTTTCATGAACTAAGATCAGATATTTTTCCAGGTGCCTCAATTTGGATTTATCTGTCCATTTTTCAAGATCACATAGGGTTACAGTTTTGGCAGAAGAGAACATGAATGGGAGTATCTGTGTGTCTCAATCATTACTTATGTTAACCTTCATCTGTGATGAAGGAAATGTTTTCCATGCTTCTTCACAAGAAACTTACTACTTTTTCATTTTTCCTTCTCTTTTCCTCATTCCATATTCTAAAATCAGGCAATGTATTACCCTTGGACCAAATGGAATATAACATCTTTACATTCATTTATAAATTATATGTGGCTACTTATGCACATTTTTGCAGTACTTATTTCCCAATACACAAAACACAAAGAAGTGTCTATATTTATTTTTTATATTTTACTTATTTATTTTTATATGTATGAATGTTTTGCCTGCACGTATGTCTGTGTTTGTTGCTCGTGGAGGCCAGAAGAAAACATTAGATCCCCTGGGCCTGGAGTTACAAAGTTTTGAGTTCTCCTGTGAGGGCTGTGTATCACATCCATGTCATCTGAAAAAAAGACCCAATTCCTTGATCCCTAGGCCATCTCTCCAGTCCCATGTCCTGTCTTTTAATGAGCAGGCATCAGTGGCTATTTTGGAAAGCAAGTCATGAAGTCCAGCCTGATTTCATAAGGAGAAGCACAGTGTAGCTTCTGGCTATGTTATTCAGAATTTTGATGAGATCTGTTTTATCTCTTCTCCTTTCTTTGATCTTTTAATTTCTCTCAGTAAATACAGAATCATGGACATTCAATTTATTCCTTAAATTAAACCAGCACTGCTCATCCTCTTTGCTCTGCCACAGTGGTGCCACCTACCAACATCAGGAGCTGTTTCAGGTTTGCCTAAATATCACTGTCCTTTCAGAAGCCTTTAAAAAAGTGAAGTAAGCTCCCTTAATGTTATAGAAGTATAAGATACCTTATGACTCTCCCTTAATACTAAAATTATCCATTTCTTCAAAGATCTTTGATTACTTTTGATATATAAATGTGCTTGGGGCTTATAGAAACTGGACTACCACTATATCTAAGTCTTGTCAGTAGCTCAAACAGGAAGTAATGAGATTATACTAAAGTTTTTACACAAAGATTTACTCTTTACCAATCAATCTCAATTTGTACTAAAATAAATGTGAATTCGGGCTGATTCTTCTCCCTCTGTGTACAACACAGTGAATATTGGACTTTTCTTTTTTTTTTTTACACTGATGATTAATATCGATCATCTACCTCACAGAATTGAGAATCATCTAGGATACAAGCTTCTGAACAAGGATGTGGAGGTTGTCTACATTGGTTTAAACTCTAGAAATGCTTGTGAAGGGTTATCAATATTATGTTAACTGAAATAGGAAGACTATGGGCAACACCATTCAATGAGATGGGGTCCTGGAGTCATTAAATTGGGAAAGTATGCTGGGTATAGCACGACTTTTTGCTTTCTGACTATAGATGTAATGTGACAGCTGCCTAAAGGACCTGATACTGTGGTTTCTCAACAATATGGATTGCATTCTAGAATTGTTTGTCAAAATAAAGCCTTCCTTCCCTGAGTTGCATTGTCAGAGTAATTTGCCATAAGGAAAAGAAGTAACTAACATATTTGAAATGCTTAATATTCTTCTCCAGTAAGAATCAGAATTGGTTATTTTTAGTTTATTTAATTATTTGTTCAATCAATTTTATGTGCAAAATAGTTTCAACATTAATAATCTATCTTTCCAAAATAAATTAAAACAAAACAAATTTGTCAATAAGATTATAGAGTTTGTTTTTGTGTTTATTTTCTTCTTAATTTGTCTTCTGCTCCTTTCTTTTTTGTCTTTAGTTATATACACTTACTATTTCTAGAAACTTATTTGGAGAGGCCTTATATTCCCTGGGAATTCAAGTCAGACTGCATGAATTCACTAGGCTAAACCTTGAAAACAAATACATTTGTAAATTCTAAAGGAAATAGGAGTCCTAAATCAAATGCCTAGAATTAGCTACCAAGAAATGAGAAGCTATATGGGTGATTATCCCATTCTCAATGGGCCAGGAGATTACATATTTCCCTCTCACTTGATGAAATTGATAATATAAAAAGAAATTGGATCCTATGTCAAAAGAAACAGACTTATTTGAAAATGGCTCTGGCTAAAATTTTTAAATGTAAAGTCTGCCCTATTGCTAGCAAATGAACACAGGAAATCTATGAAAGTTCTACAAGATAGTCACTTAAAATTTTAATTTAATCTACTATAGGATTTGCTCTCTTATAAATCCAAAACTTCAAAGATCACAGTTAATATGGTGAATCAAAATGTTCTATCGGTTAGACTCATCTTCACACACTTGTTTCCACATTCCACATTTTAATGATACCAAGGTAGGGAAAGTTCTGAAACAGTACAAAATGATCCAGACACCCTGATTGTTAACATATGATAAATTGTTTGATTGAATATGCAAATGTAGGAAAGAGTTATTTTAGCAATATTTTCTTAACATAGTTGCAAAACCATGAATTGATTAACTATATCAAGGTTGGTATGAAAGCTTTCAGTTTCTGCTTACATCCATGTATAAAGAACCTTAAAGCTGATGTGTTAGGCTTTCCTGAGGATACATAAAATAATGTCTGTTCACCAGAGATCCCAATGTTCGAACAAAGTAACATTTCCACTAATGTCCACCTATGTTACCCAATGAGTATTGGGCTTATTTGCTAAGCAGGTGGTTGCACATAAGAGAATAGACAACCCATAAACAGTTGCATCACTGCAAAGTCTCATTAAATCGGGAAGGAAAACCTCATGGAAATTGCAACATGGAGTCCCATTTTCAGATAATCTTCCTTCCACTAAGCACATAGTTAGTATCTACCAAGATTACTTTTGTCTGGGGGCCAACTTGGGTGAGTATTGCCTTGAATCTCAAAAGAGGGCTATGTGTCTCTCTCTTTCATTTTATTTCATTGTTTGCACCTGTGTGTTTGTGTGCAGGTTTCTGTGCATGTGTGTGTGTGTGTGTGTGTGTGTGTGTGTGTGTGTGTGTGAGAGAGAGAGAGAGAGAGAGAGAGAGAGAGAGAGAGAGAGAGAGAGAGAGAGAGAGAAAGAGAGAGAGAGAATGAGTTTGAGTATATGTCAGCACACGTGTACATGTGTGCACACGTATGTGAGTATGCAAGTGTTTGCATAGGTATGTAGTGTGTGCCGGTGTGAGTGTTTGAATGTGTTAGTGTGCATGTTTGTGTGCATGTGTGTACTAAGTCATATATATCAGAGAACAACATGAGTCATTGTTCTCCTTTTACCATGTGGGTTCAAGTTATTGAACTCAGGTTACCAGATTGGTTAAAAGCACCTTTACCTGGTGAACCTTCTTGCTCAGCTGTTTTTCTTTTATTTTTAGCATCAATTATTGATAAAACACCAGTTAAAAACAAACAAACAAAAAGGATAAAAAATACAGGCTATAGCTTGAGTCCACCAAGGCATAGACTTTATATAAGAGCAAATTCCAATATAATTCTAAAATTGGAGACATAATGATGTTAAGATAGAGATAAAATATGAGTCTTCTGGAATCCTGATCTGCAAGAGGCATTTAACCCCTTTCTGGATCTAGGCAAGATCACCATGAAACTTTATACTCAGCCCTGAGTATCTCAATTGCTATTATCTAAAAAATTTGAATAAACTTAGTACGCTTTACACACACAAACACACACACACACACACACACACACACGACATGAAGTTGGGATGATGATTTGGGGGTGCATCTGGGAGGTTGGAGTGTGGACTTAAATTTGAATTGACTAAACTAAATATATTAATCAATGAAAGGAAAAATAACAGCTGAAAGAAGAAACAAACATTGAAATCCAACTTTGATTATCTGTTAAGCAAAGATATGTAAACTTAAGAAAACAACAAAAGAAAGTTATAGAATAAAAACTAATCATGAAATGAAGAATATCACGTAGAGATTTATCAATAGAGCAGACACAGACAGGAAATGAATCTGAGAACTTTTAAGTTACTTTTTGAGTTAAATGTATTTAAGCCAACAGAGGCTATCCAAATTGACACACAAAGACAAGGGCTGAAACAAATATTGAAGAGCTGTTGTGAAACCTCAAGCAGCATAATGTGCACCTGGGGTAACAAAGGCACCAAAAGAGAGAATACTTGAAAGCTTTTGAGGAGATAATGTTGTTTTTAAAGTAATAGTATGTTTTATACCACAGATCAAATAGACCTAGGGACAAGTCAGACAAATATAAATAATATTGAACTGTGTTATATCTGAAATGCAAGAAAGACAATGCAAAGAGATCATGGAAGGCACCAAAGAAAGGAGTTCACTATACAGAGGTGAGGAAAAGAATCACATAAGTATTTTGATCAATTATCACGCAAGCACAGGAGGAGATCCAAGAAGTATTTAAAGTTTTAAAAAACACAATGTTGATTCCTATATTCAGAGAACCATCGTTTAAAGTGAGGGGAAGATTATCAGACAAACAGAATGTGAGTGAGCATCTCCTATCCAATGGACACTCCACGCCTGGAATGTGAAAATCACTTTAGGCAACAGAAACAAAATATGGCAATTTCATCTTCGTTCAGAGAAGGAATAAGAAAGTGCACACTAAATATTTTATTCTAACAAATCCAAAATGGTTTCTTAAAGGAATAAAATGACAGAATTGTGGGTAATTACAGGTTTAGTTCAGTGAATGTATGAGAAGAGTGACTTGGAGTAGCAATAAGAAATCTGAGTAACATGACATAAAACAGAGTGTTACTTGATGGCGGGTCTATATTAATTAAATGTATATTGCATCATTAGGTAAGCTGCTGATTTATAGAATATACTTAATATTTTAATTGTGAGTACAGCATACAATCATAAAACTGTGTCAATTAACACCAACAAAACAGGAAAAGCAAAACAAAATATAATATAAACAAGCAGGATATGTAAAACAAAACAAGGATGAAATGTGAGAAATACAAAATAATGGTAGTTATTAAAAATCACATTAACAGAATTATTAAGTGTGGTCTCAGTGTATCATTAAAAACACAAAAGTTTCCTGATATATACAAAGGAAAGACCTCAAGATACATTGTCTATAGGAAACCTGAGTTAAGCTAAAAGAAATGCTGGAATGTGCCATGTTGATACTGAATGACCATAACAAAAAATAACTGGGGCAGTTACATTAGTTTCAGATGAGGTGAATGTCACATTTCTTCAATAAAATGCCATTAAATAGCTTATATTTAAAATAAATGCATTTCTCACATTTTGGAAGGTTTGGAGATCCATGATGAAGTCAAAAGAGTTGAGAATCCACTCCTCACTCGTACATTAGTTTCTTGATATCTTTCTACAATTACAGGGGCTCCCATTAACCTCGACATCCTAATCTTGATTTAATCAACTCCACAAAGCCACCACTACACCACCTTATGGTTTGGATTCCAATGAATTAATTTTATGTGTTGCAGACATCAGGACAACAACAGCTTCAGAAGAATGAGATTATTTTGGATAAAAGAACATCTTTACAAAATTATACAAAAATTCTATCAGATAATTAGACTTTGAACTTTTATTGATGCTGTTTCTAATGGAACCAGAATAACTATTCTTTTTAAATATGTGTAAGACAGTCATGAAGATAAAATGCTATCAACATTATACAATTCCAAGAATAGGAATGAGATCTACTGGTAACACTTACAAAAATAAACAATAATTGCAAAAAATAGACAGATGTTCCATGCTTACAGATTATAAGTATCAACTTTCATATAATGTCACATCATCCAACAGTTATCTGAAATCATAATGCCCCATTATTCAAAAAGGCAAATAAAATTTAAATTTAAAAACATTTTAGAGTTTACATAAAAATGCAAATGCATATAATAATAAAATATTGATACATAGAGACAAATACTGTCTTATGTCACTATTGACAAAGTGTAGCTGGAGAGCTTCTCTCCAGTCCCACCAAGCCCCCACAGTCCTGCAGCCCACTTATAAAATAAATACATAGATGCTTATATTGTTTAAACTGTTTGATCTAATGGGTCAGGCTTATTGCTATCTAGTTTTTATATCTTAAATTAACCCATTTTTATTAATCTATTAATTGCCATGTGGCTTGTGGCTTACTAGTACTTTACATCTTGCTTCTCATGGTGGTGGTTGGCAGCAGCGTCTCTCTGTCTCAGCCTTTCACTTCCCAGACCTCTCTTCTCTCTTTGTCCCTCCTATACTTTTTGTCTGGCTACTGGCCAATCAGCGTTTTATTTATCAGTCAATCATCCACCGCAACAAAGCTATATGATAAAGATGGAATGGCATTGTTAAATAATTGATACATAGATAGGTAGGGCAGATCAGAGAGACCAGAACTAGGCCTGTGCAAAGAGAGTCAGCTGATCTGTGTAGAGATTAGATGGAAAAGAAGAGACAGTCTATTGCCAGTGTTTCCAAGACAACTTTATGACCTTTGTGAAATGAATGAACCTAGAAATACTACAGTTTAAACCTTCATATAATGACTCAAAGCAGGTATACCTAAGCACAAAATTGTAACACTAAAAGAATACATGAGAAAACATAAATAACTTGTGTTTGAAAATCAGGATCAGCCAGGCAGTGGTGGCGCATGCCTTTAATTCCAGCACTTGGGAGGCAGAGCCAGGCGGATCTCTGTGAGTTCGAGGCCAGCCTGGGCTACCAAGTGAGTTTCAGGAAAGGTGCAAAGCTACACAGAGAAACCCTGTCTCAAAAAACCAAAAAAAAACAACAACAAAAAAAAATCAGAATCAAATGTGATTTATAAAAGAAAATTCTAGTAATTCTTATTTATTTAAAACAAAACTCTGAAAAAATTGAGTACAGAATGAACAGCCAAGCTTCATGTGTTAGGAAAGCGTGAGAAGAATGGATCAAATATCTTCAAAGCTTTACATAGAACTCTTCCATGTCAACAACAAAATATATTGGCCTAAAAAAAAATTAGTGAATATGAGATAAAGTCAAATATAATTCATTAAAGAACAAAATTATAATACTATTAAAAGTTTATCTTCCTTGAAAAATACTTTCTAGAGGATACACAAGCTATATTAGGTGAAATATTTAAAATATGTATTCTGATGATCACCAACTTCATTTTAAGGTTTTAAAGTAAAATTACTTTGAATCCATTTAAGTTGATATTGGCATTGGGCCAGTATGATATATACATATATATGATATGTATTATATATTTACACATATACATATATATGTATATATGAAAGAAATCTAAAGTCATGAAATAAAAGAGAGACAAAGCCCCAAACAGACATAATTTATATTGCTCTCTGCAAAATAATAGCAAGGACCTGTTGCTAAAAACAACATATACATATCTTTGAGGAAGAATGATCTGTGATTGGTATGTAAAATGATTAAAAAATTTCTTTAAAAAAAGGTTTAATGCTTAAAAAAAGAATGGCCTCCATAGGCTTATATATGTGAATATTTCATCATTATAGAGTGGAAGTTTTTGAAATGATTAAAAAGATTTCAATTAAAAAAAAGAAAAAATAAATTAAAAAAAAGATTACAATTAATGACCTTTTTGGAGTAAATATGACCTTTTTGAAGAAAGTGTGTGGGCTTTGAGGATTTGAAATTCCTTTCAAGGCCTAGCTTCTTCCTCTCTTTCTGTCTCTCTTTTCTCTGTGTTTCCCCTCTCCATTCCAGTGCCTGGCTGCATGCTGCCATGCTACCCACAATGACAATAATAGACTAGATCTTTGAAAGTGTAATCAACCCCTCAATTAAATGATTTCTATTTATAAGATTTTTCCTTTGTCGTGGTGTCTCTTAACATAAATAGAACACCAAGGTATATCTCACTGAACATGGGAGAAGTAGTGTTAGTACCTAGCTAGAGATTTTATCCCTAGTATTCAAAGTACTGGAGCTACTCTCTATGCTCACAGAAGAGAAATGTAATCAACGCATCTACAAAAACTGTGACCTACAAAGGTGATCTTCCTGTAAGACATGCTGGCGCAAGAGTGGCAAAAACATTGTGAGAGTAACCAACCACTATCTGACTGGATTTAAGGCCCACTCCAGGAGACGTAACCCATAACTGATGCTGCTTAGTTGGTCAAGTACCTGAGAGTGGATAGACTACAGGAAAACCAAGTGCTATTGTTCTCTTAAAGGAATACAGCAAAGTAGTTCCTCTTGCTAGGCTTTCTTCTACCCCATACATTAGGGCCTTCCTCATGCATCATCAGAGGATCTTCTTCTTTACAGTGGATGGACAGTAACACAGCATACAACTGCAAAACGTGCAAAGAGTAAGAGAGTTTGGAGCACTCAGTCCGAAGTGATAGTTGTCTATCAAACCTCTCCTCCCAGGGCTAACAGACATATTTGGAATAGAATGAGGAAAGACTGTAAGAGTCAGAAGTGATGAATGACTCCAAGGAAACCATTTCTTCTAGACCACAGTGGACTGATCCACATATGAAGGCAGAGATTCTCTGGCAGTAAGCACAGGGCATGTAAAGATTCAAAGCAGATGGGTCCCAGCACTGAGATGAGAACCTGCATGTAGGTTCCCAACCCTAACCAAGAATCCATTTATATCTTTTACCAACTTTCAAAGGAAAAACTTCATTTCTCCAATGGACTCTCACTGGATATATTAACCATATTTCAGGGTTGACACCATAACCCAGGAGAAGTTGGGAAACACAAAACATACTCAATGATATTTTTGTAAACTTTTTTTTGTCTCATATTGCTTTGTTTTGGGCATTTTTAATATTACTTTTATTTTGCTTAAGTATTTGGTTTCCTTTTTTGCGTTTTAGTAAGGTTTATATTTGTGTGAGTTACATTTTTGTTTGTTTGAGAGTGAAGAAAAGGACATTGATTTGTGTGGGTCTGGAGTTATACAGTTCTGGGAGGAGTTTAGGAAAGGGAAAAACATGATCATAATATACTGTATTGTAGCTAGAGTTTTCCTGCCTGGCCCAGAGTCAGGGCAAATCTCTCTCACCTGCCAGTCCCACAGCCGCTCAGACCCAACCAAGTAAACACAGAGACTTATACTGGTTACAGGCTGTATGGCCATGGCAGGCTTCTTGCTAACTGTTCCTACAGCTCAAATTAATCCATCTCTATAAATCTATACCTTGCCACGTGGCTCATGGCTTACCAGCATCTTCACATGCTGTTTGTCATCGTGGGGGCTGGCAGTGTCTCTCTCTCAGCCTTCCACTTCCCAGCTTTATTCTCCTCCTTGTCCCACCTATACTTCCTGCCTGGCCACTGGCCAATCAGTGATTTATTTATTGAGCAATCAGCAACACACTTGACATACAGAACATCCCACAGCACTGTATAGTTTTTTTTTCAATATAAAAGCAACTAATGGCTAAAAAAGTACATTTATTGCTTAGTTTAATATTTTAATATCAAAATTTATGCTTAGTGTGTGTTTCATTAAATAAAATCTATACATGTTCAATGTGTAACTTATTATTTATTACTTATTTAAATATGGTAATTATGTTTCATATGACATATTATTCCAAAAATGATGTTGAAAACAATTCTAAGCAAAATTATTGAATAAATAGTATATAAATATTTATCATTATAAGTAAGAAGCAATTTTTAAAATGATTTTAAAAAGATTTTAAAAAAGACTTAAAAAACTGTAGATAGGTATTTCTGTCCCACAAGCTGGTCTCAACTAATCACACAGAGGCTTAATATTAATTATTGATGATCAGCCAGTAGCTCAGTCTTGTTATTAGCTAACTCATACAATTTCAATGAACCCATATTTTTATCTATGCCTTGTCATGTGGCTTAGTTTGTTTTCTCAGTATGGCATGTCCACCTTGCTTCTCTCCGCATCTCTAGCTACAACTCTGACTCTGTCCTTCTTATTCCCAGCATTCTGTTTGGCTCTCCCGCTAAACTTAACCCATCTTGCTGTTGGCCTGTCAGCTTCTTTTTAAAACTAATCACAAAGACACATATTCACACAGTGTAAAGGAATATTCCACATCCCCCCTTCTTTTTGTCTAATTAAAGAGAATGGTTTTAACTTTAACACCATAAAAATATATACAACAAAACAGTTATTAAGTAAGAATGCAGTTACAATATCCAGTCCATGTGTATTTGCAAATTTAGAGAAAATATTCTATTATTTATCTTATCTTTGTGACTCAAAAGTTTTATACATAATTTACCTTTTAACATGACTAAGGGAAACTCTAACTATGTCTATCTATTCTTTAACTCTGTCAAAGACTTTAGAAGGATGAAATGTTAACCAATGACAGGACCATCTGGCTGCCTCGACAGTCACCCTAGGCAGGTGTAACAATAGGGAATCCAACCTTGACTTATAGGCCTAATATATCTGACAGACATTTTTTAGTAGCAGGGAGTTTTGAAGAACTGGCCTACCTTGTCTTGGCAAAGCTTGACAATCCCCTTTTTTGTGTCCTATTAGTCCAGTTTGGACAGTATACTGTCAGTAATTGAAGCCAGGGCAGTTTCTTTGTCCAAATGACTAGTTAGCTTTTTTCATAAAGAAAACAAACTCCTTACAGAGTTTTTTCAATGCTCATTATCTTCTCTGAAGCAGATTGTTATTGTCAGGAACAGACATGTCTCACTGGCATGAAAATCCTTAGGTTATT
This sequence comes from Peromyscus californicus insignis, assembly GCF_007827085.1. NCBI lineage: Eukaryota > Metazoa > Chordata > Mammalia > Rodentia > Cricetidae > Peromyscus > Peromyscus californicus. Next base: position 52,761,948 of record NW_026294525.1, read on the forward strand.
AAACATAGTAAATGCTATATTCTGTAGGTCTTTGAAGTGTTTGAAGCCCATCTATCTATCTCAATATATCCGTCTATGACCTTGAAAATATACCAAATATGGCTGTAGTATTGACTATTACAGATGAGCTTCATAAGCACAATACCCCAAACAAGAGTAGAAACATACATATAATATAACAAAGTTAACTTTGAATATGTATCAATAAACCAAAATCTATTCCAATGTAAAATATTTTAAGATCAATATTTGTTTTTTGGATTAAAGTAGATACAATAATCTATCCTTTTCCCCTATCATTCCTATAAGCTATTCTTCTTTTTTTCCTTTAAAAAGAGATCTTTGAATTTAACTCCTTTGTTTAGTTTTTTTCCTGACTATGATCAATAATGACTTATAAACAACTCCCATTAAATGATAATAAACATCTATAACTGATCTTTGAGAATGTGGGCATTGTTCTCTAGACTACTTTCTCTTGTTTGGGGATGCTGGTATCTTTGGACCCTGGGGAAATTAAAGTAATTGTTAAGTCTTGGCTAGAGTAGTTTGTGAGGCTGGACCATATCAGCCAGCAGCCTTGAAGATGTTTTGGATACAGAACTCGAAAAAACTGCAACAGAGTCCTTTTGAGATGCTGGAACATTTGTGTCTGGTCCCTTGTTCTGAAAATACATAGACTTTTGAAGGTAACATACATATTTGTATTAGTATAAGTATAAACTGTATGATGTACACAAATTAGCCAAAAATTATTTTATTTTTGTTTTATTTTTGAGCAGGTAACTTATACATTACTTGTTTTATAGTTTTTCTAGGTTTATTTTTCTATGTGTGTAGTCAGAATTTTCAGGGTATCTTTTTTGATCAAACCTGATACATATCAATCTAGAATGAATCCACAACTTCTCATTTCCCATGGAAATAAAAGCATAACCTCTCCTACAAAGCAATACACCTTTTGACTTAAATTTTGAAGTCAAGATATTTGTAAAATATATACATTGGTTTAATCTAGCTATTTTCATAATCAAATGTCTCTTAGAAGTTATCATTCACTCATAAGTAGTTAAAAAATTTATAAACAGCACAATAACATACAAAATCTAAACTCTCTGTTTTTCTCATTTTTAGGTGACTTATTATCTTTTTATTACTTTATTTCTTTTTTAAGGACTTTACTCTTTTTAAAACTGTACTTTTTAAATCCATGACTGTATATACTCTTCCTCTTTTCTCTTCCAAGACTATGTATATTTTTAAACATGCTGTAACCCATTCAGAGGCTTTTTTCTGTCTGTATCTATTTTTACTGAACAACTGTTTTGCTTCTTGATTGCATGAGATGAATCTTAAACTAGTATGTCAGCCACCACTGGTGTAGCTTAGCTTAGTGTATGGTAGTAGTACATGATGGCTGGTTCTTCCCTAGGCAGCTGCCAGGAGGCAGCCCATGTGAGAGACCGCAGGAACCCCCCAAGTGGCTTAGCTCATGGTGTGCTGGCAGGGCTCAGCCTCACAGATCACGTCCACAGGCAGGGGCTAGAAGGTGCATCTCCTCAACTCAGCCAGCATGTGAGACATGAGACTAGGAAGCCATGCCGGGCTCTGTTTCTATGTGTCTAGAACCATGTCCCAAGCTCTCTAAGGTTTTATGTGGATGCAGGTTCCACACATTTGGCACCATTTATAGGTGGACATTTCTGTCCCAGAAGCCACTCCCAAGTAACCACAAAAAGGCTTAATATTAATTATAAATGATCAGCCAGTAGCTCAGGCTTGCTATTAGCTAACTCTTTTTTCAACAAATCCATGTTTTTATCTATTCTTTGCCATGTGGCTTGATACCTTTTCTCAGTATGGGATGTCTGTTTTTTTTTCTCTCTGCATCTCTCACTTCTCCTCTGACTCTGCCCTTCTTCTTCCCAGCATTCTCAGTTTGGCTTGCTCACTAACCTTATCCTGTTCAACCATTAGCCAGTCAGGGTCTTTATTAAACCAGTTACAGAAACACATATTCACCTAATGTAAAGGAATATTCAACACAAAACAAAACACCATTAAATTCATATCAGTACTTATTAGAAATGAAAAGCACAGTAATTTTCTTATTTTTTTGATTTGAGCTATAATACAATAGAATGTAAAGGAATAAATGAAAGTTAATTGTTAAGAATTTACACAAAATAATTTTCAGTTAAACATATTTTTAAGAGTTGGAATAGATCAACATATCTGAGGTATATGAATGACAACCTGTTTCCCTAAACATTCCCACTCAAATACAAACAGCTATTTTTAATTTTTTAACAATGCTTAATTTTCAAGGGAGTTTCTATAGTTTTTTTGCTTAATTGTAAATGTTTCTTACTTAAAATAACAACTTTGGAGCTGTGGGTTAGTAGGTGATTTTCCTCCAAGAAGATTTTCACAGACCCAGTCTTCAGTGGCATTCCTATCCAGACAGCATTGTTGCTCTCTGGGTTGCTGGTCAATAGGGTTTAAAAAAATAACAACTATTAAAGACTCAACTAAAAGGGCATGTTATTTTTGCTTGCATTACATTGCTTGGATAAGCTGCATGGACATATGTGGATAATGTAAAATTCTAGGTACATTTTTATTAAAGTTATTGTCTTTATTTTATTATTTTTTAATTTAATATTTTTTCTTTTATTGAAAATAGATTTGGTTATCAGATAATACATGCAGATTGTGGTTTCCCTTCACTCTACTCCCCCCAGTCCCCCTGACATGCCTCTACCGTCATCTGGATCCACTCCCTTTTTGTCTATCATTAGAAAAGGACAAGCCTCTATGAGATAATAATACAATATAACTAAGTAATATATAATAAGGTAAAATAAAATCTATCACATCAAAATTGTACAAGCCAAGCCAATAGAATTCCAAGAGAAGGGAAAAGAATCAGAGACCCACTCATACACATACTCAGTAATTCCATAAAAAACACTAAATGGAAAGCTACAATATATATGCAGAAGACGTGGTTGAGACGCATGCAGGCCTTGTATATGCTGCTTCCATGTCTATAAATTCATATGTACTTTGACCAGGTTAATTTTCTTGATGTCCTTGATCCCCTCTGGCTCTTACAATCTTTTACCTCCTTTTTCTTGGGGCTCCCTGAGCTCTGAGGGAAGGAATTTGATGGAGACATTCCACTTAGGGCTGAGTGTTCCAAGGTCTCTTGCTGTCTACATAATGTCTGACTGTGAGTCTTTGTATTTATTACCCTTTTCTGCCAGAAGAATCTTCTCTGCCGATGGCTGAACAAGGCACTGATCTATGAGCATAGCAAAATATCATTAGGAGTCACTTTATTATTATTATTATTTTTAAGATTAGTAGTTTTTGGTTTTCCCATAGATTCCTGATCTCTTTAGTCTCAGGCTCTTGATCATCCAAGCAGTGTTAGGTATTGGTTCCATGTTATAGAATGGGCCTTAAATTAAATCAGTTATTGCTTGATTACTCCCATGAGGTTTGTGCCACCATTGCCCAAGCATTGTCCTTCCAAGTGGGATATTATTGCAGCTCGAAGAGTTTGTGGCTGCCTTTGTGTCTAAATTTCTCTTCTTGTAGCATGAAGAGACATCTCTGTACCAAAGATGTGGGAACATAGAACTGAAGGCACCAGCTGGACTCTTCCATGTTAATGGGTTGTATAGATGTTATCGTCATCAATTGCACCTTGCTGTCAGTCTGTGGAGAGCAACCTAGTGTCTTGGCCACAGCCTGGGTTGTTTGGGATTATGTGAGGTCTGTGGACAACAACTCAATTATATGTAACCCAATCCTGGTACTAGAAACTTCATTTGGTGACAGGAGATGGCCAGTTGTGGCTCTTTCTCCTCCCATCCATCCCCATTATTTGGCTATTTCATTTAATCACCTTCATGTATTTATATACTTTAGGAAGTTTATACTGTATTAATTGCCATACTACCCCTCAAATATCCTTTAATTTTTGCTCTGCCTTCCCATATTCATCTCCCTATACACTTTCAGCTTAATCCTCCTATTCCAACTCTCCATCCATTCATAATTATTTATACTATTTCCTTTTCCTAATGGTATCTGTCTGTATCCACTAGTTCCTTACTCTATATCTACCACTTGTTGCTCTACAGAGTGTAGCTTAGTTATTACTGACTTAGCAGATAATATCCACACATAAGTAACTATATGCCATATTTGTCTTTATGGTTTTGGATCCTTTGGAGGTAGTTCTTGGTATCTTCTTCATAGTGTGGAATGTGACCATCAGGTCTAGTGGACAGTCACTCACTTTGAAAGGAGACTAGTTATAAGTTCAGAGTTATTACAGTACTGTAACTATATAATTCTACTTCCTTATACTTTAGCTTTACATTATTGTTGTTTTTTTTTAATTTATAAATGAGAAAATTGGAAGCCAAATGGTTTTCTGGTTTTTACACTTATACAGTTAAATATAAATAAATGTTTATATTCAAATATGTCTCTCCATTAACAAATAAATTAAAATTCACATTTTATTAGTATATGCATGTTTTAGCTGAAATATATAGTCTCTTTCATTACTAAAGCATCTAGGACCTGGAGATACAGTTCGTCAGTTAAAAGCTCTTGTTGCTCTTGCATGGGGCCCAGTTTCAGCCCCTAGCACTCACATCAGGTAACTCATAACCATTCTAGCCTCTGGAGGCAACTACATATACATGATATGCACACAGACATTCAGGTACACAATAACACATAAAATAAAATCAATAAATTTTAAAAATAAAATGAAATAAAATACAATAACACTATACTGCTTGTTCTTGCAGAGAACCTGACTTTACTTCCCAGCACCAACACCAGGCAGCTCATGCTCACCTTTAACCTCAGCTCCAGGACAACTTACACCTCAGTTTTAGTCCTTAATCACCTATATTCATATGTGTATATACACATATACAATTAATTAGAATGAATAAAATGTATATAAATTAAAATTTTAAAAGTTTCAACCATATTCACATGTCATCAAGTCAATAATTCTCTGAAATAATAGTCCCTGTGTCCCAGGACCTCTGACAATGTATTTGTAGAATGTTCAATTCACAAAGTAAGACAAACCTATCTTTTGTTAAAATGTATTTTGTACATTAGAAAATTGATGAATTATAAATCTTTAGAAATTAGAGAGGTTAAAGACACTGAATATTGAGTCTACATCAAGGAGCTATTAATAGAAGTGCCCTTTCCTAATAGGCAAATGAACAATAAGAACAGTCTTGGTCAATTAGCTGTTTCAAGTCTGAAAGGTTTTAAGGTATAACCAAATTTTAAAAACCTTCATTTATGTAGTAGCTGGAGGGTTAAAAGCTACATTAGACATGAATGTATACTACAATGATCATAAAGCATTGCACTTTTACTCTTTTTATAACTGTAGTACATTGTGAAGGAATTAAAGTTTAGTAATTAATTATGTAGTTTAGTACAATTAATTTCATAGAAAAATCATGACTGTTTTATTGTACTTAATAAAGCATAAATCTATGAAATACTCTGCTAGCATTTCCATATAAAATACAAAATCCCTCTGTCTCTTGGGTTCTAAAACAATTTACATATGATACAGGTTTATATCTCCTTTAGAATAATTTAGTCTACATTTCTAGAAAGCTTAAAATGAGCAGTTTTCCCTCATGGTAAATACAAAAATGTGAGTATGTACTTCTCCTCTGACAGTACAAAACACAATTTGAAGAATAATATTTGTTAAAATTCCTTAGGGATTATACTTGGCCTAATGAATAATTTGGAGATAATACAGTTGTTATATTTAAAATTATATTTGATTAAGTATTTATAGTATAGTAGTTTTACTTATTCCTCTATTTGTGTGAATGTAAACCCTATTTATTTTCAAATCCTTGCAATTATGGAAAATATAAAAATATGTAAGGTATTTCCCTTACTGTACATATGGTTAATTTTAAAATTATTCCAAGAAACTAAAGCCATTATTATTTAAAATCATGTTGTACATAATTATAGAATTTCCTAAGTTGAAAATAAATTATTTTTAATTCCATACTAAAACATATATTAAACTTTACAAGCATTTGTATGGCAAAAGAGAAAAAATATGTGATAACATTAAGGAAAGAATTTTCAGAATTTATTCAGTATGATTCAGAAAATGTCCTGTAACTATGAAAGTAATTGCTAAAATACAATGGTGAGAAATTTGTTTTTAAAATCTGTGAATTCATAGTTAAATATTTATTCCAAATTTACTACTGTCTCAACAATAAAGAGTTTTGTTCAAGTGTATAACACACTAATTTTAGGTATATATGAATGTATATACCTAAAAGCATTCAGTAACATGCCAATAATGCAACATTTATAGTCTTATTACTATGTATATATCATGACCTCTCTCAGGATTCTAGTCTCTTAAGTATTACTAACTTAATTTCTCATTTGTTTTATGTAATGTAAAGTAGAATCCTACTTTACAGGTTTATTTAAATTCATATTTTAGTATTAAATTTCCCAAATGAATCAGTAATTTGTTGCTTTTAAAATAAGGAAAGAAAAACATGATAACAGGATAAAAGCAAGGTTTAAGTATCCTTCATAGGGCCAGATAAATTTGACATGTCAGAGCTGCTTTTCATAAATTAAAATGTCTTTTGGATCTAGGGAGTTTTTTGTTGAAAACTTTAGGGTTTTCAATATAACATGTCATCTTTAAATAAGAATATTTTGATGTCTTTCTTTCCTATTTGTATAAGTTTTGTTCCCATCTCTTGTCTTATTACTCTATCTCAGACTTCAAGCATCATATTAAAGAGATAGTAGAAGACCTAGTTAGTCTTGTTCCTGTTCTTCCTGGGAATGCTTTAATTTGTTTTTGTTGTTATTTTCCATTTAGAACTTTGTTGGTTACAGGCTTGTCACATGTAGCCTTTGCCAGGTAGGTTGGCCTGTGTTCCCCCCCATCTTTAACCTTCCCGGGCCTTTGATAATTAAGAGATGCTGAATTTTGTCAAATGACTTTAATGTTTCTATTGACATTGAGATGATCGAGGGATTGCTGTCCTTGAGTCAATTCATGTGCTAAGTTACAGTTATTGATTTATGTCTGATTGCCCATCGCTGTGACTATGTAATGAAGCCAACTTGATCATGATGAATGAACTTTTTGAAGTGTTCTTGAGTTCAGCTTGCAAGTATTTTGTTAAAAAATATGAAATCTATATTTTGGATAGCAGCTTCCTCTAAGATTGAAACATTCCACGTTTACCCTGCAGGGAATTTCATTAAGACAGAAAGAAAACAACTCAAAATAGTTCCAGGAAGTCCCTGAAATTGACCAAATTTATTAGGCCCCTCCTTCTGCAAGACTATGTAAAGACTACTCAGAGTCATAATCCAATGAAGGAAACTTCCTTGTAAACATGTGTACCTGTACTCATAGATTGTTTTTGTTGTCAGATCCATCTCACAACCATTGGCTACACTCCTAAGAGCGGTGACAGTTGCTGTGGCAGAAAAGCCTAACTCTTAACCATAGGAGGACATCTATATTCACCTCTTCCAGCCCCTTCAAAGGCTTGAGGATTATTGAGAAAGGGCGGAAACAATGTAAGAGCCAGAGGAAGTTGTGGATTGTTGTATAGCAGTTTTCTCGGAGACTGAAACATTTCATAATGCAGGACAGCTCATTAAGGCATGAAGTAAACAAATGAAAACAGATTCAGGAAGTCCCCAAAATTAAACAGACTAATTAGGCCCCTCATTCCTCAATGTTATTTATAAATAGTAAAAACTACTGAGAGTTTAAGTCCAGCCAAGCTGCAAAGAAGATTCTCAGAGAAGCTCAGCTACCTGGAAGAAGCAAAGACAGGCCCAGCAGGCTGGAAGAGGCAAGTGACAGACCAGCTGCCTGGAAGAGGCTCAACTCAACTGAGCCAGCAGGAGCAGATGCAGCATATTGATCTGCCTACCAGCTGTGCTGAGCTCAGAGTTTCCAGGTATCATGAGTTCTCACCCATTCTAGTGTGGGATTTGGTGATGCAGTTGTCATTGAGTCATTTCTGCTCCTGTTAGTGACCCTTTAACTATATTACTGTTAATAACAATAATAAAACTTACTGGTTCAGATATTTGTACTTTGGTGGTATCTGTACTTTTGTCTGTCGTTAGCTTCCTGTATGTGTGAGTAGACTTGTGTGTGTTGTGTTTTCCCAGAAAAAATTCTATGACAACACTGTTTTTGTGTGTTTGTGTTTTTATCTCCGTTTTGTATTTGTATCTAATACTGGATTGGCAGGGTCACTATAAAAATCACTGTAGAAGTTTCTCAAAAATGTAAACTTAGATCTTCCTGATAAACCCTCTATGCCACTCCTAGGCATATGCCTAAAACTCTTTGTGTACTACTACAGTGACAATTTCATATCCACATGTTCATTGATGCCCTATTCAGAGTACTCAGGAAATGGAAACAGCCTGGATATTCATGAACTGATGAATAGACAGTGAAATTTTCACACACACACACACACACACACACACACACACACACACACACACACACATCTGAATGTATGGAACCAGAAAATATTATACTAAGTAAAGTAGCCCAGAACTGTTCCAAATTCTTAGACTAGTGTTTTTAAGTTGAGTGTCTGTTAACACTGGGAAAATAAAATGTGTTGATTAGAGGAAGAAGGAAAAAAGCGATGGGAGGAATGGTAATTGAAGGGATAGCAGAAAACATACAATATGAAAGTAGAGGTGGGGATATGGGAATAGAAAGATTTAAGTGGCTCTGTGGGGTAGTGGCATATGGGGAAGAAGGTAAAGAGTAAACTGCAGCTAAGGCTGTATAAAATATGTTCTCTGGATGCATATCATTATGTAAGTCGAATTCACAAACAAACATGATCATAAATAGTTTTAAGAGTGTGGATTTCATAGTGCTCTTCCCAAAGACCCAGGATTATTACAAGAAGATTTCAGTAGCAGCTCTGGGACATTCCCCCACTACCTGTTGGTCAAATAAGTCACAGAAGTCACCAAAACATTATCAGCTATTGCCACAGCCTCTGGCTAACCACCAGAACTAGATCAATAAGGCTCCACTACTAAAGCCTCCACATACTCAGTTTCAGGAGAGTGAAATATCAATCTGCACCAAAGGATTTTGCTCTCTGCAAAATGTAGAGGTATGGATACCTTTTAATTTCTATTTATTGCATGAAGAAGCTCAGAGAAGTTCCTCCATAAAATGGTCAGCAGTTGATGACAGCAGGCCAAAATGCAGGAGAGTAAGTGACTGTGGAATATTCATCTCAAACAAAAACAACTCTATCTTGTCTTCCAGTGCTCAGGGAGCATCAAGGAACATGGGGCAGAAATACTGTAAGAGTACAGGATAGGGAGTTGTGGCACACACACACACACACACACACACACACACACACACACACACACACAACAACAACAACAACAACAACAACAACAACAACAACAACTTTTGTATGATATGAACACTATACTCATTAACTCACCACAGCAGCTGTGGTCACCTGCACATGACATGGTCACTATACCCAAAAACTTATTGAAGCTCTGTTCACCTACACGTCACCTGCACATGACATGGCCACTATAACGTGAATTCAGTGCATCTGCGATTACCTGCACACAAAATTAAGAAGATAGTCCTGTTTTTTTTCATTTTCATCATGCATGGGGGTTAGAGTCATAGTCTTCACACCTCACTAAGGGACTACAGGGACATAACAAGTTCTGGGAGAGAAGATAACATTTTTCCCATAGTGTAGCCAATAAATTTGTCCATCATCCAATAAGTAAACTCCCATTCACAGTCATACAAACAACCATAACTGAACTCAGAGAACAATAAACACACAAAAATAGAAGGGAATATTTTAAGAAGAATGGTTTCAGGAGGAGAGGGAAGAATGAGAAATAGTAACGGTGAAATGTGTAATTAGAAATTACTTTAAATATTTGAAACTGGCAGATAACAAAAAATCAAAATGTATTACAAGATAGCTACATGTGAAACATAATTCAAAATAATTTATTGTTTATTGCAAGCTTGGTTAATAATACATATCCAGGATTTATAATCTAAACAAACTTAAGAATACCTACTGCTACATAGTATTAAGAAATTGTTTTGTATTAATTTCTTTTTTATTATTTGAGATGGGATCTACTTAAATAGGCCCAGGTGGTCTAGTGCTTACTCTATTGTTTAGGCTGTTCTTGCATTCAAGATTATCCTGTTAAGAGCCTTTCTAGTACCTAGTGATGAGCATGCATCATCATGCCTGGGCTTCTACTAGTCTTTTACATTATTGGACAACATGATAAAAATTGAATGTCTTATATATTTAGGATGACCTACTCAATTGGAATGAGGCTCAACCCTATCCTCCATTTGTAGCCAATACACCTATTGAAAGTATGAATATGACTGAAGTACTGTCAAAAGTACAATGTTACAGTGAAACAACTTTTACCATTTTATCTAGTTGTAGTTTTATCATGTATATCTTTGCTAAGTTTTGAATTAACAATATACATTATTAATTTAAAAATTAAGTATACATTGGGCTAGAAATGTTTATTATATTATCATTAATTTGTTTTAAATTTTATTAGAAATCATGATTATTGAAGTATTATTTCAAGTCATATTTCTTTTTATAAAATGTTAAAAAAACATTTTATGTCAAATTGATATATAGAAAATATTATTTGAACAGGACACAATATGTTTGGTCTGAGTAGGCTAAAGTTCATGTGTGATGCTAAAATCAACATGAATTCCTGAGACACCCAGTAGAAAGCAAAATATTGCACCACAAATATAATGACTGAAATAAAATGGAAGTCTTTTCAAAAGCCACAATCATGGTTCATGTAGAGAAAAACTTTGTATTTCTGAATTTTAATTTGAACAAAACAGTGACTATCTATCTATCTATCTATCTATCTATCTATCTATCCATCCATCCATCCATCCATCCATCCATCTGGAGTACTGTGGGGTCCTGACCCACCGGGAACTTAGGTCACCTCTGAAGAGGTGGCCTGGGACCAAGGAAAGGTGTGCTGCTCACTGATTTCCCAGCCTTCTTCTTACCTGAAGTCATGCAAGAACTCGTTTACTGTTAGGCATTAAGCCTCTTTTATAGCAAAAACCCTGAGTCCTAGGAGGAGGTGAAGGGACCGACCAATCTTTTTAAAGGTCACCCTATACTCATTTTCTTTTTTACCAGTTGTTTATGCACTGATATCATCTCCTGGTCTTAGTATCTTATCTCAGCACAAACAACTTGAGCTAACTTCCTTCAACACCATTTGTATCTAATATCCATACAAACAACCCAAACTAACTTCCTCTCAGCACCATCCTTTGTATCTAATCTCTGCATAAGCAGCTTAAACTAACTTCCTCTGGCACCATTTGTATCTACACTCTGTGGAAACAGCTTAAGCTCTGTTTGTCTAACTTCCTCTCAGCACCCTCTTTGCAGCCCATGTATGCCCCACAGGTTAGGTATCAGAAAGGATGTCCAAAGCCTCTTCTGTGGAATCTTCCCTGGGCCTTGAGGAGTCACCTAGGGATATTCATGACATTTCACAGGTTACATCAGTCAAAGCTTTCACACAAAAATAATACTGCGAGCTATTCATACTGTAACACATAAAATGATTAGAAAGGCAAATACAGAGAAGTTCATTGTAATAGACATTAAAAAGTAAATGGAAGTTTGAGGATAAAAGAAATATTTTATGAGCTCTCATGGAATACACATGTAAAATGATATGACATTTGTAAATAAAATTTAACAAATATGCTCAATAAATAGATTTCTAAAAGAAGGTGTATGTTGTATTTACAAGTGAAAAATAGCTACTTATATTTATTGGACACAATGTGACATATACCTATGTGATGCAGGTATTTGTAGACTGTGGAGTGATAATGTGACATGTACCTATATGACACAAATATGTATAGATTATGGAATGATAAAATCAATGTAGTTATTATATTCACTACTCATTTATTATTTTTACAGATAATACTTAAATATTAACCTAATAAGAATTAAAAAACAATGTACAGTTATTAAATGTGTTCATAATAATCATCTTTAAACAAGTATTAATGCTTAAATCACAGAGGGAAAGGGAAATTATGACTAATAAACAGAAATTATTTGTGTATGTTTTACACCATATAAACCTAATTCTTTTTTTTTTTTTTTTTTTTTTTTGGTTTTTCGAGACAGGGTTTCTCTGTGTAACTTTGCACCTTTTCTGGAACTCACTTGTTAGCCCAGACTGGCCTCAAACTCAGAGATCCCCCTGGCTCTGCCTCCCGAGTGCTGGGATTAGAGGTGTGCGCCACCACCGCCTGGCTTAAACCTAATTCTAAATACAAAAGCATCATATCCAAATAAAGGTGAATCCTCTACTCATCTGAAATCTCAATACAAAGCCAATATACAGCATAATGGGATTCACAGCTTCTGCCATGTCTGATCATTTGCTGGACTATTATAAATTGTTTTCATTTTCTTCTCATTAAATAACCTTAGTATTTGACCAATGTTTCTCCTGTACTTTGTTATAAAACTTTTATTTTGTGAAAAGTTTCTTTGGAGTTTCAAAACTCCTATTATCTATAACAATCATTTGTCAGAATATAAAAACAGTTTTAAGGTTTTTTTCTTTATTAATTTTATGAAATTATTAAAATCTAAGTCATCATGATTAGCATGTTCTTTTTAATCAGTCCTGATTACTTGAGTAGAGTGATTAAATTTTCTTAAATTTTTCTTGTGAATTAAAGATGGTAATCAAAGGAAAGAAATATATGAAAAATAATATGTTCTATTAACATAAGAAACTGAATTCATAAGTCTTTACCAAAACAACAGGAATTGTAATGCAACATTTCACCCAACCTTTAAAGTAGCACAGAACAAAAATAGTCATTTAACAATCTCTATATTTTTGTTCATGAAATTATGTCTGACTTTTATAAACTAAAATTATAATAATATGTACTGCCTAAAGACCCATTAAAATGATGCGTATGTCAATATTTATTGTTTAGATTCAATTACAAGAATCATTAAAAGACATTTTTATTGCATTTTAATTTCAAGAAACACTTGTATACAAACTCAATTCAGCTCACATGCAATTAACAAACACGTAATATGCACTGTCTTTTTTTATTAGCTACTAGAGGAATAAAGAAGAAAAAAATTGTCAGACCAAGGCATAGGTAACTTCCTGGAAAGAGATGCAATAGATGATTTCTGCATAATATTCAATAGTAAAAGACAGTTTTATCATGCATGGAATAGTTTCATGTTTCCGTAAATGTAGTTTTATCATATTTTATTCTTTAACCTTAGTGGTTAACTGATTTTATAATAAAAAGTACATAGTGGTATATTGAGTTATTAGAAAATAATAATAGATAAGTTAAGTTTACATTAAAAGTAACAATGAAATTGTTATGCCCAGATCGTGACGCCCAGAGAGACCACTAAGGACAAGCGTACCAGAATGCAAAAGCAAGGTTTATTTCCATTACAAGTCACAACAGGGAACTCATCTCAAGCACTCACTGGCCACAGCACAGTGAGGTAGGGAGGAGTTCCTCTTTCTTGGAGAAGTTAGTTTTTATAGGCAAAACCCACAAAATTTCTTAGAGGGGAGGGGGTTAGTACGGGTCCATCTTTGATTGGTCCAGTTTTTCCCGGGCCTGGACTTTGTCTTATTTCAGCTTATCTGTTTGCCTTGTCAGGAGTTTTACAACCCATCTCCAGGGTCTGGTCATGTTATCTCCGGAGAGGGGCATCTCGTGGTTAATCAGTCACCACCAGACATCCTGATTTTGTTCTTTTGAAAACACCTGACTTCACCCTCTCCAGGAAGGGGGAACTGACTCAGTTCTGTTTATTTTAAAATCTCTTCCCTCAGCTCTTCTGGGTTTTGGGGGAAACTATGTCTGGGCCTTTGGTGGGGGTCTTTCAAAATATAACTTTGTAAGGAAGAAACTAAGGTTGCTTTTCAGATAAATACAGAAGCTGTATTCAAGAAGCAGTAGAGATTCGTGCCTCAATTTTACTAATGAATTCTGCCTATATTATTTACCATTGTTGCTGTCAGGAAGAATAAGATTTCACTTCAGGTTGCCCTGGCTGGCCTCAAATTCCCTGTGTAAATTAATAATGACTCAATTTCTTGTCTTCCTGTACCCACCTTCTGAATGCTGGAGTTGTAGCCATGTAAAATCATGCTGGAATTAATATGGTGCTGTGGATCAAATTCAGTGATTCATACATACTAGGAAAGCACTCTTCCAAATGAATTGTTTCTACTTCAACGTTTGTTTTCTTGCCAACAAAAGTGGAGGTTATAGGTACAAACACTCCTATAATTTTCCCATTTAGATTTGCAAACAGGAGGATGATAAGTTTCAAGCTAACACAAGCTACTTAGAGGGACTGAATAATAAAGGGGAAAACATACAAGACAGTTAGGTGATGATGTTGAAATAATTCAGTGGAAATTCATTCAGAATCAATTGTGTAGAGTAGTATCACTCATTTTTTCTTTTTTTATTTTATTTTACAATATAATTTAATTCTACGTATCAATCATGGATTCCCTTGTTCTCCCCCCTCCCACCCCCCTTCCCTTCCCCCCAGCGCACCCCTCATTCCCATCTTCTTCAGGGCAAAGCCTCCCCCGAGGATTGAGATCAACCTGGTAAACTTAGTCCAGGCAGGTCCAGTCCCCTCCTCCCAGGCCGAGCCAAGAGACCTTGCATAAGCCCCAGGTTTCAAACAGCCAACTCATGCAATGAGCACAGGACCCTGTCCCACTGCCTGAGTGCCTCCCAAACAGATCAAGCCAATCAACTATCTCACCTATTCAGAGGGCCTGATCCAGTTGGGTGCCCCTCAGCCATTGGTTCATAGTTCATGTGTTTCCATTCATTTGGCTATTTGTCCCTGTGCGTTATCCAACCTTGGTCTCAACAATTCTCGCTCATATAAACCCTCCTCATTCTCACCAATTGGACTCCCGGAGTTCCATCTGGGGCCTGGCCGTGGATTTCTGCATCCAGTTCTCTCAGTCATTGGATGGGGTTTCTAGCACGACAATTAGGGTGTTTGGCCATCCCATCACCAGAGTAGGTCAGTTTGGGCTGTATCTTGGCCATTGCCAGCAGTCTGTTGTGTGGGTATCTTTGTGGCTTTCTGTGGGCCTCTCTAGCACTTTGCTTCTTCCTATTCTCATGTGGTCTTCATTTACCATGGTCTCCTATTCCTTGTTCTCCCTCTCTGCTGTTGATCCAGCTGGGATCTCCCGCTCCCCTAAGCTCTCTTTCCCTCGACCCTCGTCCTTCATTACCCCCACTCATGTCCAGGCTGTTCATATAGATCTCATCCATTTCTCTGTCATTGGGCGATCCCCGTGTCTTTCTTGGGGTCCTGTTTTCCAGGTCGCCTCCCTGGAGTTGTGAGTAGCCATTTAGTCATCCTTGTTCCACATCTAGTATCCTCCTGTGAGTGAGGACATACCTGGCTGGAGAGGTGGCTCAGCCGCTCAAGGCCAGGCTCACAACCAAAACTACAGGAGTAGCATCACTCATACTGGGCCGGGTAATTCCATATCGATGTTTAACCAAGAAATTTTTTCAGATTTTCTAGAGGCCAATTTTATGGGGACATTTTCTCAATTGAAGGTCCTCCTTATAGATAAATCTAGCTTGTTGACCAAACAAACAATCAAAACAACCCAAACCAGACTGGTCATGAAGTCCTTTGTGTGTGCACCCAGCAATGGTAAAATTTGATCATGTGGTAGTTCTACATGTGGATGTTTGTGGTTCACCACATTTGATACATCTATAGATCAGTGACAGCATCAGCTTTGGTCATAGGAGGCGAAGGCTTATGACACACACATCTAAGAAAAGGACATCAAAAGAGTATAAGAGCAGGAGGAAGCACTATAGTTTGGTAAAACGCGGTCATCAGGGCATGGCATTGCATTGGTTGCACTCAACCATTTTGCAACTATGATTATCAGCACAAATCTTGGAAAATCAATATTCTGTCATAGATGGTTGCGAAGGGGTTGTTGAAGCCCCATACCTTCTGGGATATAAATACAATTAAAGGAGTGAGACATTTCCTTCTGTGATGTTACCACTGAAATGTTGCCCATGCTCTTGTAAATATCCCCCCAATCAAGCTCCTATAATCTGCCCTAACTGAAATTTAGTAGGTGACAAAGGAGAGAAAGAAAGACAGAGAGAGAGAGAGAGAGAGAGAGAGAGAGAGAGAGAGAGAGAGAGAGAGAGAGAGGAAAAATAGGGAGAGAGAGAGATAGGGAGATAGGGAGAGAGAAAGAAAGAGAAAGATGACAATGGAAGAGGAACCAATTGGTATTGGTAAAATCAGTGTGAATGAAGGGGCCATTAAATGTTTTAAAAGGCAAATGTAATCAAAATACTTTATTTACATGTATGAAAATGCCATATAATCCACTATTATACATAATTATCACTTGACAAAAATAAAGTAATGAGAACAAATGCTAGAGTGATGAGAGAAAAGAGGAACCATATCTGCTGCTGGTGAAAGTGTAAACTGTGTAACCACAGTGGATGTCAGTGTAGAGGCTGGTAAGCAGTAGAAATAGAACTACCAAGTGACCCAGCTACATAACTGCCGTGCACCCTCTCCAGTGATGAGTAAAGGTTAAACAGCTGTCCACGAGATTTGGGAAAGGTATTGAGAGAAATGCCGGCTGAAGACTAGAACAAAATGCTGGAACTGAACAGAACAGGGAATAAAGAGATGAGGCGGAAGCCGGTGGTGGCCCACACCTTTAATCCCAGAACTCTGGAGGCAGAGGCAGGCAGATCTCTGTGAGTTCGAGGCCAGCCTGGGCTACAGAGTGAGTTCCAGGAAAGGCACAAGAAAAAAAAATGAGGGGGATTAGGAGGCAGAAGCAATCAAAATGAACTATGTTTTGTAAAAATTTTTCATAAAAAAGATGTTTCTGTTGGACCAATAAACCCAACACTTACTGTATTTTTGTTTAGTAATAAACTAGACCATTAGAAAGTTCTCTTCCTCTGAACCAGATCCTGAGAGAAAATTCCTACTTCATGGATTACTTCTTCATGTTCATACTTTCATAGTGTGTGATTTGTGTTTCTGTCAATAATATGTAAATTGAAATATGTTAGATTACATATTCTCTTATTCCCTGAACATTACACAAAGTTCATGCTCAGATCTAGGTACACTGTAGGAGCGAATTCAATATAGTTTATAACTGAGGAGAATTGTCCGAGTCATTGATTGAACAACCAGTCAGTGATATGCCATGTTTTATTGATATCCATGGGAGGCCTGCCCTTTTCTGAATAGAAATGGAAGAGGAGTGGATGAAGGGAGAGGAAGGTGGGGGAAGGGACTGGGAGGAGAGTATGGAGGGGAAAGTGTGGTCAGGACGTAAAACAAATAAATAAATTAATTTTAAAAGTTTATTTCTTGACTTCCACATAAACTCTGAAAACCTTTTGTATGAGATGCCTAATCACAATGAATCTGAGACATGTAACATTCTCTTTACTCTCAAAACAGTTTTAATATGATCATATTAGGATTCTTTCAACTCCTTTAGCATTTAATTCATTTGTGGACCTCTGATGATATGACTCTTGGTAGTTATTCTCAAATAGATTGTTAATTCTAAGGGAGAAACACTGTATCCCATGCTTTCTGTTCTTACTCTTTTTTGTTATGTCCAGTATTAAGGTGATATCATGTGCATTAGTGAGTCAGAGAAATTCATGTGAATGGGAGTTCCAGAGTTGAGAAATAATAGATTTTTATTGTGTATTTAGTTTGTTTATTTGTAAATGATAACTTTTAGAAACAATTTTAATATCTTTTGTTTTAATGTGACAGTGCCAAGATGAAGAACAATTAGGACATGCCCTGAAGGGCATGTGTATGGCTTGAAGGATCCAGTTTCCATATTGCAATTATGAATGACATGACATTCCAAGAACTAGATTCCATGGATAACATGTTTCATTTCATCATGGAAGAGTTAACGCTTTTTAAATTTTATTAAAGAGGCTCAGTCAAGCTGGTGAGTGATGATCATATATTGTGAATTTGACATGCCACTGGGTTCCAACTTTTTAAACAGATGTATAGCAAAAGGAGGAATTTACACAATGTATATAAATAGTAAAATGATTATTAAATGATTAAATCTTCTTCAGATTGCTGTCTCACTAAGAGGGGATGCTTTTTTAAAGTTTAATATCTAAGAAGAGATAGATAACTGATGAAACACATGGAAATCACAGATCATGAAATGTGTTGCAGGGGCATCTTTTACAGAAATCATTGTTATATGATGCCATGGACAATAGATTATTTTTAATTCATCTTGCAGGAAAACAAAGTTTTCATAAGGTCTGTGTCAACATTTGCTCATAGATAAAATTTAGCCCATCATGCCGGTGAGGGTCTCTGTGAGAACAGTTGACTGCTGCCAAGCCTGGCTGTGTTTGACTCCCAGGACCCACAATATGGAAAGGAGAACCAATGCACACAAATCTTCCTCTAAGCTCCCCCTGCCACATTCACACACAGTAAAAATGTAATTTTTTTAAAAAATGAATATTTCTCTAATGTATTTTAATAGATTACATTTATCATGTTAATGTGCATGTGAATATCTGGGGGTACACATGCTATTAAGCATGGGAATCTCAGAGGACAGCTTTCAGGAGTCAGTTCCCTCCTTCTACTATGTGTGTCTCTGGCTATGAGTGAGAATGGCCTTCATAGGTGCATGTATTTGAATAGTGGGTTCTCAGTTGGTAAAGCTGTTTGGGAAGGCTTGGAGGTATCATCTTATTGGAGGAGGTGTGTCACTGAGATCAAGCTCTGATATTTCATCTCATATTTCAAATATTCACACAGACTCCAATTAGATCTCTGCACCTCATGCTGGATCAAGATCTGAACTCTCAGCTGTTTTAGCTGTCATGAAAATGCTCTGTCATCATGTACACTAAACCTCTGAAAGTATAAACTTAATATAAACTCTTCAATAAATTTCCCTGGTCATGATGGCCTATCCCAGCAATAAAAAAGTGACTAGTACATTAGTTGTTACCAGGAAGTAGGCTATTTCTTTGACAGACCTGACCGTGTTTTTGGAGGAATGTGGAAGATGAGAATGTTGGACTAGAAAATCAGTTTAACACTAAAGCAGACCTTGTTGGGTCTTCCTTCTTAGTGGCAGCTTGAAAGATAAAGGTGCTGACAACATGGACTGTAGTATAAGATGAATTGCTGAACAGTCTTATTAATAAAAATCATGGAGCCAGATATTGGGGTTAAAATTGAGAGATCAGAGGAATAAGACAATCCACAGCCAACCTCACCTTACTGTCTCCTCAGCTTCCAAAGAGACCTAGGTCCTGTAAAACCATGCCTATATATATATATACACCTATAGACCTCTACAGTTAGTGCTGGGATTAAAGGTGTATGCCTGGCTCTGTTTGCAATGTGACCTTGAACTCACAGAGATCCAGATAGATCTCTGCCTCCCAAACACTAGGATTAAAGACATGTGCTACCATTGCCTGACTTCTATGTTTAGTATAGTGGCTAGCTTTTTCCTCTGATCCTCAGATAAGCTTTATTAGGGTGCACAACATATTGGGGGACACAATATATCACCACACTGCAGAGACCAAGTTCAAGAGGTTTAAAAGGGGAACAATATTTGCAACTGGACTAGATATCATTCTTGTAATGTTTAGAAAAAAAAAAGCTGTGGCTGCTCTCATCCTAAGCATTTGCCTGGGTCTAAGTGAAACTTATGGACTTATTTCTGTGGGAGAAGAGATTGCAAAAGAGCCTACTATTGACTCTGCTGTATGGTTATTAATAATCACTAGAGCAAGTGGGCCAAAGTAAAAGACAACCTGTACAGTTTGAAGAGAAAAAAAGCATTGAGAAATTTCATGCTGCAGTCAAGGCTTGTGCTGACAGAGATAAGGAGGATGGTGCCATTGAGGAAGAACAAGCTCTACAGTAGAATAAAATGTCTTGTCCATGGGGAAAGATCCAGTTTTAAGTTCCCAGACTGCTATAAAGTATTAAGGGATTTTCTGCCCCTAAAAAGTAGTTGCAAATATTCAAGGAGGTAGCATTCAAGCCAAGTGAGCACTGAACTTGACAGTGTGGTATCCATGTGGTTTTGGCTTTAGAGTCAGAAAGAATGCAAGGGTCATGGAATCTTCCTCCATGGTTTCTGAGAATTGGAGAGGCCATGCATATGAATCATGGAGTCCCTGAGAGGCCACTGTATGAAATTGTGTATTGTGAAATTTTGATGTCAGTGGAGATGCCAAGATGTTAAATATGCCGGAGCCATGAGACATCTGCCACAAAGAACTGCACTCACAGACTAGAACCAGCTTGACAAAGAGATATGTGTTGCCGGTTGAAAAGCTGGAGGGGTCGATCCATCTAAATCCTTTGGCAGTGAACATGGAGCTACAGGATTTGGAGTTTTTCCTGGGGTGGGCAGGGGAGGTTGGTGTTGCTTTAATCTGGAAACCCTCTCATGATTTCCTCATTCCTCTGGTTTGGAATGGTAATACACATTCTGTGTCATTGTGTATCAGAAGTGTGTAATTTTATTTTTGAGTTTGCAGAGGTGTATAGCTCAAACACTGCCTCATAATGAACTCTAGACTTTTAAATCATGCTGGAATTTTAAAGACTGTGGAGCTTTTGAAGTTTTACTAAATACATTTTCCATTATAATATCACCATAAACCTATAGGAACCAGGGAATAGAATATAGTAATTTAAATGATAATGGCCTCCCATAGGCTCATGTATTTGAATAATTGATTCCACAGTAGAGGGCAGTTTCAGCTGCCATACTTTCCTCCTGCCATGATACAGAAGGACTAATCCCTCTGGGAATATGAACCCTAAATCAATTCTTCACTTTTTAAGTTGCCTTGGTAATGATGTTTTATCACAGCATTAGAAAATGAAGCACTACAACAGGAAATCAAAAATAGAAAAAAAAAAAAAAAAACGATTGCAGGAAAGCCCAGCTTGGTGAAGCAACAAGTTTTATTGGTACTATCACAGACATATGAGAAAGGGGTTACTTACAGGAAAAAGGATGACTCAAAGCAACTACATCACTAAAAAGCCTACTCCATCATGGGTGAGGACTTACTGAATGGCACCTCTGGAGCTCCTTGCACGATTTCCAGACAAATCAAAAAGTGCCAGAAATTTCCCCTGGTGGATTAGCTGTTCAGAGTTATCTTCTCCATTTGTTGTTCTCCATCACCCAGGGTCATCTGGGGTCCTCATGCTGTTCTCCATCACCCAGGGTCATCTGGGGTCCTCATGCTGTTCTCCATCACCCAGGGTCATCTGGGGTCCTCATGCTGTTCTCCATCACCCAGGGTCATCTGGGTGTCCTCATGCTGATCTCCGTCACCCAGGGTCACCTGGGTGTCCTCATGTTGTTTTCTGTCACCCAGGGTCATCTGGGTGTGTGCTGATACTTGTGATGAAATGTGGTGATATTTTATTTGTGCTTTAATAAATAAAGTTTGCCTGGAGATCAGAGGAGAAAAACAAGCCATTATAAGTAAAAAAAAAAAAAAAAAAAAAAAAAAAAAAAAAAAAAGAGGTCAGGAAATGGTAGTACATGACCTTAGTCCTATCACTTGGCAGGCAGGATCTCTGTGTTTTCAAGGCCACACTGGAAACAGAGCCAGGTGTGGTGGTGCACACCTTAAATTCCAAAACTAATTAACCATGGAGTTCTGGAAGTCTGTACAGACAGACAGGAATTAACAGAGCTGGGTAGGAAGAGGAAGTGATGAAGCTGAATGGAGAGAGCAAATCAGATGACAGAACAGCAAGGCATGTAGGCATGGGTAAACAGGAAGTCGTGACATTTGGAAGCTGCAGAGTTGATGAGGTTAAGGTTGGCTGGTGGCTTTCCCTATTTCCCTGATCTCTCTAAGGCTTTTACCCCTATATTTGGCTCCATGTTTTTTATTTAACAATAAGATCATTTAGAAATTAGTCTACGTGGGTGTCCTCATGTTTTTTTTCTGTCACCCAAGGTCAGTTGGGGTTCTCCAGAATCCTGAAGGTTCCTGTTTTCCCAAAGGTAATGCTTTTCTTTTCTGCTTGAGACTCATAAGCATCCTCACTCTTTCCTAGGAGGAATGTCTCAGTTCAAAAGAAACCCATGTACAATGTCATTTTGAATGTAATTAACACAAAAATGTATTGAATATTTACATTCATTTTATAATGACTTGAAATCTGTTAAACACATACAGGCAATCCTCAATCAGTTAATAATCACTTGCTCAATAATTATTGTTCTTAATTTTTAAAATATATGTTTGAAAATTAGATTCATGCAAATATTTTGTTCCAATGATACTGAAAGTGTATGCACATATCAAAAGTTACACATAATATTTCATATTTCAAATGGCTGAGAAACACTTAAATATTCAACATTCTGACATCCAGTTGATTACATTTTGGAGTGAAAATAAATTTGAAATTTGTATTTTACTCAATATTAACTAAATAAAATCAGAAATTGTATACTTCAGGTCCATTCAACACGTTTGACAGATACATGTGACCACAGCTACTATGTTATAGAATGAATGAGGGTTTGGAAAACCAACTACATTATGATGCATTAGAAACAGAATTTCAAATTCCAGTAGTCATTTTCTAACACAACTGTGATTTTTATCTTCTACAGTTACAAATTTAAAACTTGCATAGGCTTAGCACTTACCAATAGTCAGTTTAAGATATATGCTTTGTATTTAAATACAGTTCTGTGGCCTGAGACTCATTTCTTTATCAATTACACTTTTTTTTTTATTTTCTTTCTACTTTTCTGTGTGTTGCAATATTATGCTGGTCTTACAAAGAAATGCTGTTTACTTAATATTTGTGTGATATACAGTGTTTATAAAAAAAGAACTGTCTGTGTGACTAACAATTTAAAAACGGTTTTAAGTAGAAAATAAGGACAAAGTACTTCTAAATTATCCAGAACAATGGGATATAAGATAAAAAGTGTGTATTATCTCTACACACCTACTTTCCATTACACTGATATTTTACCTGTAGAATTCGATCTTTTATTAATTTTCTAAAAGTTTTAATTAAAAAGAATAATAACAAATTACATTGTATAAATTGCTTTGTAATATTAATTGTTTGATATGTCACTGACATTTGGTTAGAGGCCAAATCTGCTTGAGTTGGTATAATTGCATCTCAGTTACAGTTCATGTCATTTATTAATAAAACACATACAGCTTATTTACTTTGAAGTCTGGTTTCTTTTACTGATATTTTCTTTGCAATTTTGCAATTTACAAAGAAAAATCTTCCTTACTGGATGTCACCAAGAAAAAGATTGCTCCTCCAATCTAGAGAACCACCCACTGTTACAACTATGAGCATTGTTTGACACATCCCTGTCTGTACTGACTATACCAGTAATAGCTTAAAAAACTTCTCATTTTTTTCTAATTCTTTGAACAGTCTTAAAAAAAATAACAATAAAGGGATTTATCTTCCTTCTGTTGCTGCCTGACTTAGTATTGGGGTAGCAGGTAGCAAGATCAAAAAAGAAATAGAAAACTTTCTTCTTTCTCAGAATGATAAAACAGCAAGACTTTTTAATACTTTTTAAAGTTAAGATTTAATCTAAAAAACAGAGATTCTTCAGTTAAATGAATAGTGTTTTTATTAGATATTCATTACATAATTTTCTCACTAAAAGGCACTAAGGCTGTGAAAACGCTAATAAGATTTATATTTGTTCAAATCATGGTGTCTGATGTCCTGGCACCCTACATAAGGATCACAATGTGCTGCCTTCAAACAGTTTTCCTAGAAGGTACCTAGAAATGAATCACATTGTTATTGAATTCATGCTATATATTAACATTCTTCTGTCTTAATATAACCTCAAGGCAAACACTTGTAGATTCTGCTAAAGGAGAGAAAATATGGGAACTTCTGTTGTACCCAATAAATTATGTAAGATTAAATTATGCATTTGGTTTTGATTTCATATATATATATATATATATATACACACATATATATATATATATATATACACATATATATGGAATAAAATGGTTATTCTGTCAAATCATTGTTTTATCCAATGTATCTCCACTATCTCAGAACATAAGAATTTTCTGACGAAAACTGTGTCTTGATTAGGAAGATAAGAGTTTTGGATCTGCAAGTGGAAAACTGTTCTGCTAATGGCATATTAATTGGGAGTACTAGTGACCTCTTCAAAGTATTAAATGCAAAACTTTCCATGATGTGCCTGGAGTAAATGGGGTCTACTCTTAATTAACTCATTAATTCTAATTACCATCATAATGATTAGCATTAACCACTCCTTCTACATTATATGTTTTTCCTTTTATTGAAAATAGGTTCTGTTCTCACATAATATATCCTGATCATGGTTTCCACCCTCTCTACTTCTCCCAGTTCCTCTCTACCTTCCCTTTCCTCTGAATTGACTCTTCTTCTGTCTCTCATTAGAAAATAAACAGGCTTATGAGGTATAATAATAATAAAATAAAATAAAATAATTACTAACACATTGGAGTAGGACAAAATAAACAGAAGGAAAAGAGCTCAAGAGAAGGCACCGGATTTAGATCTAGACACAGACCCTCCTTAACCATTGTGGCCAGACCCTGAGAAGATACTACCCAACTGAAGAAGAAGGTGTTTGCATCATGGTTTGAGAATACCACCATCTTGGTAGAGAAGGCCATAGGAGCTCTCAGCTCTGGTGGTGAGAGCTTGCCTTCAGCCTGCCAGTACAGGAAACAGAAAGCAGAATGCCTATGCTCAGTTGACTTATCCTACTTCTTTTGCTGCTTAGGATGTTTCCTCCTGCACACAGAGGAGTAGATCTTCTGCCTCCCCAGTTAAGACTCCTTGGAAACACCCTCACAAACACACTCAAGCTGTTCCCACCTGATGCCTAAGGTGGTTATTTTTTAATCTGATCAAACTGACAAAGAGTATAAGTGGATACATTTTCTATGTGATTATTTTAAAAATTATAGAGTAGACATAAATTAAAGGAGAATAAATTTATGGTAGAAATTTAATTCTCAAGAGAAGTAACCAGCATCTATTTGGTAGAATAGCCTGCTAAAATTAGTGTGCATAACTATGTGTGTCCTCATTCACACTGTAGTGTTGCACATATTCAGAAGGTCAATTTGAATTAAACTTGGTAATTGTTAAAGCTGAAAAACAGGAAATACTCATTCTACAAAATTTGCAAGTGATTAAAAAAAACACAGTTCATTCAGAAATATTACTTACTTACTTGTAAGGTATTTTATTTTGTTTGATTTAGAATTTAAGAAAGTACTGGTAACACTGACTTCATTCCTGCAGTTTAAACCTGTTGGTCCCACTTACATTCAGATTTACATTTATCAGAAAAGTGCCATAGAGTAGCCTAATTTCTTTAGCTACATCAATTAATTTCGATTAAGTGGCCACAATATGCCATTTAATTTTGTAGTTTAAAGGCCAGATGTTCAAAAGACCAGAATTTATTATCCCACCTGGTATAGAAGAATGAGAAGAATCCTTAAATAAAAGCTGGATCGATCTATGTGAGATGAAATTAAAATTTCACTATAGTAAGAAAAATGCTCTGTACTCATTTTCATGAATTCATCATAAAAATTTCTATTTTATTTACATCTCAGTCAGTAAATACATTTATTTTCCTTTGTTTCATATTGAAAAGAGTGATGGATATTGTTAATTTAATTACATTTAATTGACTCACATTTCATTTAATTGGTGGTAATTAGAAAAGTAGTTCATAATATGCTGATGATCAAGTCTGAGTTGATGCTGTTATAAAGAAAAAATGTATTTATTTCATGTAATTTTCAAGAAATGTGACAGAAATATTATTTCCCCAAGTGCAAAATAAAGGGAACATCCTTTTGTAGATTGAATAATTACTCAATTAATCATCTCAAATACATAATTGACATGGAAACAGCATGATAAATATGCAGTTTAAAATAAAACCAGGTTAGCGTTTTTCTGATATACCATTCACAGTATCTATGATGTGAACATAAAATGTCAATAAATATAATTATATAATTTATTCCTTGGATAGTACTCTTTTAAGGATATTATATTATTTACAGCAAATAATCAAAAAATATTATCCATCCAAAATTCCATATATGGGGCATTACATTCTATCATACTCCATAACTCAATTTTATG
The DNA here is from genome assembly GCF_007827085.1 of Peromyscus californicus insignis. Lineage (NCBI taxonomy): Eukaryota > Metazoa > Chordata > Mammalia > Rodentia > Cricetidae > Peromyscus > Peromyscus californicus. Next base: position 52,788,482 of record NW_026294525.1, read on the forward strand.
TAATTACTCTACAGTGTAATTAGTTTGTTAATTTTAGTCATTTACATAATCTAATTTTAATTTCATCTTCAAAATGCATATTTAAAGAATGATTAATGAGAATTTTTTTTTAAACTCTAGATGTTTATAGTACATTAAATATGTGGTCCATTGTACCTTAATAACTTTTATTTTTTAAGATTTTTCTCTTTTTCATTTTTCTTTTATTACAAATAGCTTTCTATTTTTCACATAATATATCCTTATTACAATTTTCCCTCCCTCAACTTCTCTCTATTCCTCCACACATTCCCACCCATTTAGATCCACTCTCTTCCTGTCTCTCATTAGAAAACAGACAGGTTTATAATAATAAAATATAATAAAATACAAAAACTAACAAACTCAAATTAGACAAAACAAACATAAAGAAAAAAAACCTCAAGAGAAGACAGAAGATTCAGTGGCACACTTGTTCACATATTAAGGGGCTCCATAAAAATACTAAACCATAAGCCATAAAGTATACAAAGAGGACCTGGTACAGACCTGTGAACATGCTGCCTCAGTCTCTATGAGTTCATATGAGCTTTCATCATGTTCATTTACAGGGCCTTGTGTTCTTGGTGTCTATCATCCCTCTACCTCTTATACTTTTTGCCCCTGAGCCCTGAGGGGAGGTATTTGATGGAGTCATCCCATTAAAGACTGGGTGTTTCAATGTCTCTCACATTCTGTGTAATATCTGAGTATGGGCCTCTGTAATATTTTCCCATATAGGGCAAGAGGAAGTTTCTCTGAAGATGGCTGGCTGAACAAGGCATTGATCTATTCAACATAGCAGAAAATCATAAGGAGTCATTTTATCATTACTTTCTTTTTAAAAATTTTTTCAGACCAGTAGTATTTAGTTTTCCCCCTATTCTCCCCTAGGGACATCTCTTCTCATGTTCTTGCTCAAACAAACAGTGTCAGGTATAAGTTCCATCTCCTGGACTTGGTCTTAAGTCAAATCAGATATTGATTGGTTTACTCTCATGAGCTTTGTGCCATCCTTGCCCATGTGTATCTTGCAGGCATGACATTATTATCAATCCAAGGATTTGTGGCTGGGTTGGTGTTTTACCTTTTCCTTTGATAGCAGGCAGAGTACCTTCTGAAACCAAAGTTGCTGGAATATAGGGGTGAAGGCTCTGTATAGGCACCAGCTTGAATTCTCCATGTTCAATGAACTGTATAGGTGTTGTCTTGAATAATAGGGCCTTGTTATCAATTTGTGGAAAGTAATCTATAGTCTTGACAACAGACTGGGTTGTTTGAAGATTCCTATGAGACCCCTTTGCACAACATTTCTATTAGATGTAACCCAGACCCAATACCTGAAACTTCATGGTGATAAGAGATGTCCAGTTGGGGGTCTTTCTCCACCATTCTTTGGAAATTTCATTTGGATCACCTTCATATGTGTACATATTTTACAAAAGCTTCTACTGTGCTGGTTTTTCATACTACTCTTCAAATGTACCTTAATTTTAGCTGCCTTTCCCTGGACATTCTGTTTTTCCTACACTTTCTTCCCCTTTCCTCTCAGTCCTCCATCTCTAGTTCTCACATCAATCCATAACTCTCTAGTCTATTGCCCTTTCCTAGAAAGATCGAAGTGTATCCCAGCCTAGTCCTTTATTCTATGCCTAACCTCTGTGATTCTCTGTATAGAAGTTTGATTATCATTCACTTGGATGTTTATAATGCTAAATCGCTGGATGCTTATAACACGTTTAAATACGTGATACATGGCACTTCAATAAATTCTATTTTCTTAAGTGTATGTTCATATATTTTTATTATAACATTAATAAACAAGACTATATTATATTTTTAGAATATAATGATGCTATCAAGAAGGATTTTGAACTAAATACTACTAACATTTTCCATGTACCTGTTCCCTTCATATGCTATTTTGTACAAGTTACAATTTCAAGTTATTTTCTTCATCTGACAAATGAGAAAATAATTCACTTCATACTGTTATGGATTAAATGTGACAGAATGTCTTTTGTTAAGGCCTAAATAAAAATAAATGAACAAATATAAGTTGTAAAATGTTTTACCAAGGGTATTGACAAATGTATATTATACTGCAACTTTCAAACCCGTAATTTGCAAGTATTTTCATAAACACTTGCATGTTTTTCATAAAAGGTCAAGTTTGGTGAGCAATTGAGCAAAGTATACCTTAGTCTTAATGGATCTCCTCCTCCTTGTCTAAATTTCTTTTAGCTACAGTTGCTTACTTATGTATTCCTGGCTAGCTTGGAACTCACTACATAGACCAGGCTTTTTCTGAATTCTGAGATCCTCCTGTCTCTACTTCCAGAGTGCTACGATTAAAAGCCTATGCCTTTCCCTTCCTGATAAAATCTGAGTTATAAAACACTGAGAAAACCTTTGGCTTTAGTGGAACCTAATCATTAATGTTTAGAATTATATCTTATTTCATTGTGCACACTTTTTCTCATGAAGTCCGAGTAGATTTTCTAACTTTGAGGAATAACCAAGCGCAGTTCAAATTTTCCTGTACCAACTGCCCACTTCCAAATAACTATTGAGAGTGTTAATATTAATTATAAACATTCAGCCAACAGCTCAGGTTTATTACTAACTAGCTCTTTCAAATTAAATTAACTCATTTCTATTAATCTATGTGCTGTACCAAGGCTCATGGTATTTACCTCTCCAGCATGTCTTGTTTCCTCTGTTGGCATCTTCTCTGACTCCACCCTTCTTCATCTCATCATCCTTAGTTTGATTTTCCCGCCTATACTTCCTGCCTGGCTGGTGGTAAATCAGCATTTTATTAACCCATGGGAGTAATACATATATATACAGAAGGAATATTCCACAGCACCCAAGTTCTATTCAGAGTGACTGTCTCATGATTTGATTTAATAGGCATGCTTACTTTTATTTAACATTCAATGCCTTTTGTAGGAAAATACATCACTGAAGACATAAAAGCCACATATGTATACAAGATAAAATTCTTTTGTCTCTGTTCTTTCTGACTCATCATTTACAAACATATTACGTAGCTCCTACTGACAAAATATAGAGAAATATGCAAGCAAAAAAATGCTGAGACAAAAAAAAAATGAAAAAAGAACAATGGTTTTCTAAGATTATTTCTCTCACATTGAGAGAATAAGTGAAGAATCTTATTTTTCTTATTTGAGATATATTAGCAATATTTATATAAATTTAATTTTAGGAAGATAATAATATATCAAGTATTTCTGTAATAATATACTTTAATCTAAAAGTATAACAAAACTATATTAATAATCCCTACTTTAGAAATTTAAAATAATAGATATTCAATTCTGATCATTTTGTACTATTCTATTGAGTGACTAAAAAAATCATAAATGAAAGTTCAGATACCATCTTCTGAAGGGCAGTGATTTAATATTAGGCATACATTTAAATAGTATCTACATACTTTGACCAAAATTACAAGAAGAGAGTTTAAATACTGAAAAGTAGAGGTCAAAATGAAAGTAACAGCCAAATGAGATTTTACTATAAGAAGTATTTTATCATATGCATTACTATTTGACTTATTTTGTTTTCATTTGACAATATAAACTCTCTTCTATACTCAATAGTGGTGGATTTTCCAACATAGAAGAACTATTAGCTCATTAGTAAGCAAATCTAGGTCCTTAAAGACTCATGAAATGAGGAAACCTAACACAAGCAAGATATAGTGTCTTACTTGAAAAAGTGAACAGTAATGAATTGATAATTTTAAGCCAATTTTTAGTCATTTTTATACAGATTACATATTTAAAATCTAATAGAATGAATGAGCTTACTTCTGGGTAATTCTTAGGTTTGCTGAGCAAACTGTACTTTGTTAGCACACTGTAGCAAAGTATTCTTTGAACTGCTTAAAAATCATTTGAACCTGTATTTACTTGGTATGTAATGTGTAAAAGAGAAAACTATCATACCCACAATTATAGAATTAGATGAATGTCAAAACTGAGAGCCTGAGCCTGTGAAATGTTCCAATTGGTCTCTCTAGCTCTACTTCCTCTCAGTGTAGCTGGAGATTTCCCCAGTCCCGCTGGGGCCCACAGCCCCTCAGACCCAAGTAAACACACAGAGACTTATATTACTTATAAACTGTATGGCTGTGGCAGACTTCTTGCTATCTAGTTCTTATATCTTAAATTAACCCATTTCTATTAATCTATAAGTGGCCACATGATACTGGTACTTTACATCTTGCTTCTCATGGTGGCAGCTGGCAGTGTCTTCTGACTCAGCCTTCCACTTCCCAACATTCTCCTCTCTGCTTATCCCACCTATACTATACTTCCTGCCTGGTTACTGGCCAATCAGCATTTTATTTAGCAATCAATCAGAGCAACATACATTTCCAGCATACAAAAAGACATCCCCAGCATCTCAGAGTTTTCAAAATGCCCCAAAGCTTCTCTCTTTCTCTAACTTTATTTAAAGAAATCTCTTAACCTCAAGTAGATCTGGAAGTTGACCCCAAACCTTTGCTATTTGATGCTGGCTCTTGACATACATATAATCCTGGTATTATAGAGGCCTTCTATCTGTAAATCCTGGGAAAATACCTTATTACACTTGATCTTAGCCAAAAGGACAAGGATCTCACTGGGAAGGGGAAATGGAATATATTTTGTCAGTAGACAGGCAGTGGGTGAGGAGGCAAACAGAAGGGATCAGGCTGAGGAGTTAGGGATGGAAGGAGAGAGCACAGGAATAGACAACAGAAATAGGGAGGGATTTAGGAGTCCATGTGGAAAGCTAATGCAATGAAAACTGCCTGGATCCTGTGAGGGTGACTCTAGTGTGGATTTCTATTAATGGAGGATACAGAGCTTAAACTAGCCATCTTCTGTAACCAGGCATGGAACTAGGACACCGACCTACTAACAAAACTTTGACCTTTACCTGTCCTGCCTGCAAGATGTTCTGGGGCAATGGTGGCTCGGAGCTTGTACTCCTAACTCTGGAGTGGGGAGTGTCTCTGATTCTTTAACCTAATCTTGTGACCCTTTTTCTCCTACAGGGTTCTCTACCCAGCCTCGATATGGGGGTCCGTGCCTAGTCTTCTTACATCTTGCTATGCTTTGTTCAGTTGATATGCCTGAGAAGCCTGCTCTTTTCTGAAGGGAAACAAAAGAGCAGTGGATCTATGGGAGAGAGGAAGTGAGGGATGGGGCTGGTAAGATTGGAGGGAGGGGAGGCTGCAGTTGGGATGTACTGTTTGAGAGAAGAAGAAATAAAAAGAAAAAATACTTTACTAAGCTGGTAGTCTTCAATTTAGAATTAACTCTGTTCTCTTCCAGGTTTTGTGTTTGTATATTCCCAATTGCATAATGACTATTCTCTTTAAACAAAGACATGCTCTAACACTGTGTACTCCAAGCAGTATTCTAGTAATTAAAGTATTGACCTGAGGTTATATAGAGTTTCTATAAATAAGTTCTTAATTTTCAAACTACATTTCTTTAAATATTTTCTCTTGTGTATCTGTAAAAGTGTATAGCTAACTTTTCTTTCTGTTTTCATTCTATATAAGAACATTTTAAACAAAATAACCAAAAAATACTTTTGAGATACTAAGATATCACCATAGGACAAAGAGAATAGAGTCAGTTCCATCTAACCTAAAAGTCTCTCCTTCAGAACTCCTTATATCTTAAAATTAATCATTAAGAGCTTTACTGGCACTAACTCCTTGACATCTGTCATTTATCTTCCCCATGTGAGATTAGATCAGACACGGGAACAGGTGCCATCCGAGTGAAGAGGGACAGAAAAGATCAAACCACCAGATGGTTAATCAAAGATGTCTACATAGAATAATGTTAAGTAAAAAGGGGGAAAGTCAGAATACAAAAGTCCTATACAATAATTTCTGTAATTTGATGAGTTATTTGAGTACGTTTGTATATATAAACTATATGGCATGGATTTTCTCTTTTAAAACAAGCAAACAAAAATAAACCTTTTTTAATGATAAGTGTTTTTAATTTCCTGAGGTGACAATCTCTAAAATATAAAGTGCTAAATGTGTTGTCCATCTACATGTGGGATTATGCCATTCTTTTTTACAGCATGTCAGACTAACAGAACTGAATCTAAATGCACTATTCATATTATTTCTGATACTTCAGTAGAATTGAAGCACAGTATTGAGGAAAAAAGTGAAGAGAGTGGATACCCATATCTTGTTCCTGCTGTCAATTGGATTGCTCCGTTTACTAAAACATGGCTGCCTTTTGCCATTTACAACCTTTATTTTATTGTGGTGCAGTCTTTAATCACTAGCTTTTCTATGACTTCTATGATGAAAGTTGTTAAAGTTTGTGAAAGGCTTTTTATTTTGCATCAGTTGAGAGGACCATGTAATTTCTGTCCTTGAGTCCATTTATATGGTAAATTATGTTTATTGGCTTACATATGTTAAATCATCTCTGTATGCCTGGAATGAAGGCAACTTGTAATAGTGAATGACCTTCTGGATTCAGTTGGGTTCAGTTTGGATTTAGATTAAAACTTGAATTCAGCTTGCAAGTATTTTGTTGAGAATGTTTACATCTCTGTTCAACAAAGACATTGCATGAGACCCTGCCCACATAGTATAATATAAAGAATGATTGAAAATTATATAATATAATAAATAAACAGCCCCTGCTGAGGTACTAAGATCAAGAATAAAAAACCTGATTGGAACAAAAATATTAAAACACTATCTCAAATAAACATACCAAATAAATACAAACAACATGGCAGTGAATGAGAGGAGACAAGAAAGGCAGCAGAGGGTTCATAACTTAAGTCCTCTATCAACTGTCAAGAGCCATATACTTGAGAATGGGCTGGGCAGGGTACCAAGGAAAATTAGCATCACTGCCTCTCAGTTGTTTCTTTGTTACCACAGTGACATATAAGGTAAAAGTATGGTACAAAGATGACAGAGTATAATAAATAATGATTTGTGTATTATATATCAGCTATACTATATCCATATAAAATAAAAGAAGTATGCATAATGCTTATTTTATTTGATACTAATCTTTTCCCAGAAAATTTTGTTTTTCTCCAAGTTAACATAGATGCAATTAAATACTTTAAATAGATAATCTCTAATGCCCTTTGCAACCTCTAAGTTCTATAAATCCATGAATAATTCAAAAGATGAACACTATAAAATGTAGTTTTTACTAATAAAAGTTTCATCTTATTTTAATGTTATATAGCCTCAAATGTATTTCCCTATCAGTTAAAATTAAGAAAATATTTCTAGGCAAGCATAAAATCTGTTTATTTCATATGGAGAAAAAACTTTCTCAGTAATATGCTAAAATGTATGACTTATGATAACAAAAGTCATGCATATTTAGATTCAATAATTAAATTTATGCTTATAGCTCTTAAAATGAATGTTGTAAATTATAAACAAGTAATGTGAGTTCAGGAGGCTTCTGATGAATAAATAAATAAATACTTTAACAACCCAGACCTACAAAGAACAGCTAATGTAAGAATTTCATAGCTTTTATTATTCTTATAAAAAACAAATGATGTATTTCAATTCTTTATATTAAATATGCTTTTAATTTCACAAATATATTTTTGTAACTTTTTTTTAATTATCATCTTTCCATTCTATCTTGACAGACTCAGAACTAAAATAAAGAGTGTATTTAAAACTCCCCTATAATGCTTTGACACGTTCCCAGAGAAACACTAATTTTAATGTTAACTTCCCTGAGCTGAAATACACATGTTATTAGGATCACTGCTCCTTCTGCCCTTAGTTTTTTGATAATTTCCATTTCAGGATGGACATACATTAGTGCAAATCTTTTGCATAGCATTTAATGGGTTTAAAAATACTCCATATTACACAGGGAAATACTTAGAATAACCTATCTTCAGCCAGTTAAGATCATAAGCAGCTCATATATTTATGAGACTTTACTAGATAAGAATTTTATACTTGCTAAAATTGACTCATCAGAATCAATCAACTATTGATATCAAAACATTGAGAAGCTATCTTTTAGTTTTATGACTTAAAACGTAAGATCTCAAATTGCCTGTAATATGATATGATCCTTTGACTTAAATAATATTAATATTTACTTTTTAGGTAATAGAAACATTGTCTAACTGTATTGTTCTATATATCTACAAATATTTTTATTTAAGTAGGAACTTATTTGCATGTGAAGCTTTCCATATACAAACTTATTTTCTTCATATCACAGTTAATTAAGACAGGGAAGTTCATGTCCATATGTTCTATATATTTTATGTTCCGGAGATTCAGTTGCTCATCCTTGGGGCTGTTGACCATTTGTGTCAGGTCTGTAAACTAGCAATGGTGTACATTGTTTTATGACTTGGACAGCAGGATTTTTGGTCAATGTTTGTTTATTTTGTTTGTTGTGTTTCTTTTTTTTTTTTTTTTTGGTTTTTGTTTTTAGGTATTTTTTTTTCAAGACAACATTCTCTGTGTAGCGTGGCAGCCCATCCTAGAACTCGCTCTGGAGTCCAGGCTAGCCTAGAACTCACAGAGATTCATCTGCCTCTGACTATGGAGTACTGGGATTAAAGGCATGTACCACCATCACCTGGCCGATGTTTGTTTATAACATCAACCTTTTTTGTGTATACCACATGATGATTAAAATATGACATGGTTATTCACATTACTAGCAGTCATTTGATCCCTTAGAGTTGATCACCTTCCAAAAGTTTACATATGAATGGATATAATTGTGATGAAAACACAAGGGTAGTAGTGGGAAAGATTTGAGAACAGTGATACAATCTTTTAAGTTATATTTTTCTGTGACAGACAATAACTGAAGCATTTTTTAATTCTTAGATGATGGTGATCAAATTATATTAAGATACAACACTGAAAGATTCTGTTTGTCTAGTATTCCTACCTACAGGAGAACAAGAGCTCATTAATGTAGAACTGATAAATGTTGGGAAATACAAGTAAATACAATAGATGATATATGTTCAATACATTTTCTGTGGTTAACATAAGGACATTCCAGTGTTATCTGCCATGTGGCATTTTATAATTAGAATCTCATGCTGATTTTCTGTGTTTGTGAAATGCTTTTTCATCTTCTGAATATGTGATGTAAATACTAGCGGTTCTTTAAAAGTTGTGAAAACCAAAGTATTATATAAGTCATTGAATTGGTGAAATGGAAAATTCCAAAGCAATGTAAGTATTTATTTCTCTGAGCTTACTTTATTTTTGGCATAAGTATTTGACATGCTTATCTTCAGGGTAAATCAGAAAAGGAACAATACTATAACCATTTTATGGTGAATTTAGCTATTGTTTTTCTAAACAGCTGTTAATTCAACATTTGTATTTACAGATGTACCATAAAATAGGCACAACATGCCACTGGTTGAAGATAAATGAAAAACATTTTGATCAAAGTTTTCTTTGCTTTTTAACTACCCATTATGTATTTTTAACTTTAGTAGTTATAACATTCCATCTAAATTCACAAAAGGATAAAATGTTATTAAGTAACTGAAAAGTTGTTTGTAGGATCCCTTGTGATTCTCTTGTTGATTTTGGAGGGAACTGATGATAGGAATTAGGGTAATTTTGATTGATATAACAAATAATTTAGACAAAGAAGAGGAAAACCAGAAGTCTATAAGAATTCATATAATTCATATTGGACAATAATACTTTCTTTACTCACACATGCATATATGCAAGTTTAGAATCCTGATTTATTATGGGTATGCTGAAACACAATGGTCATTAAATAGTTACAGTGAAACACTGTATGTCAAGAGACTGGGTTATGACTTTGACATCAAAGTATAGGCATTTTAAAATTATGAAGTCAATGAAAATGCAATAGCTATGCTGGGCAAATTAATAAAAATATGCATCACAAATGAAGAAAAGGCCAACGGGAAAAGAGAGCTGAAGAATTTCAAGTTCAAAGTCTGCATGTTGCATTATAGGAAGTTCTGTTTGTTTAAGGTCGTGGCTTATGAGAATTTGTAAAAGAGGGCATAAAATTTATAGTTCTGTACATTATCAATCTCTTAAATTCTAACTCATATTGAAGAACAAGAAAATAAAAACAGTATGCTGACTAACGAGGAAGAAGTTAAATCTCAGGTCTGAAGAGATAGAAATTCCTGGAAGCTAAAGCAGATAAAACCTAAATGGCAACCTACAGTAACATACATGTATCAGTACTAAGACACATAAATGAGTCATGATTATGTAAACAAAATGTAGTACAAATGTGAACTGTATAGAAAGGATTAAGAAATGAAGGTGAGAATTCATTACCATTTAAATATCAAGAAAAGTTAAAAAAAATATGCATCCAAAGGGAAAAATAACATTCAGGAAAAAGTGACATGCTTGTTTCTGTATTTTAAAATGCATATATGTATATATGTATATATATATATATATATATATATATATATATATATATATATGAGAGAGTTGGATAAATTTAAAGGCAAAAGTTTTAGATCTAGCAATATATACATTTATGTACCTTGTTTATCTATGCTTATGTCTTATAAATGCACAGAAGTACATATGCATATATTCATCAAAATAGAATATAAAGTGATGTGTATTGTAACATATACACAAAATACCAGTAACAGTTACTGCCAAAATTTTTACCAATATGTCAGGAATTTTTCCCTTGTTGGTCACATTTTTTAGCACAGTGCCTGACACATGGGAGAGACACTATGTTTTATTTTATTTTATAAATTTGTCTTTATTGTAATATAACACTCATAATCTTACATTATAAAGTCATCTTGGAAAGTTGATATAGCTAATGAATGCTTTTGAGATAGTCATTAAGTATTTGAAATAAAAGATGTATATAGTCAAATTAATAAAAATTATATTGGACATGAGAATTTTGTATTTTCTTTTATATTTATAACTCAAAAATGTAGGAAAATTAGGGGCAAGACATGACACCTCTCTTAATAGAGACTCAAAGCAAAATATTCTATGGAAAAATAAGAAACAGAAAGAATACGAAGTTGAATGTTATCTAAAACCAGTACTTTAAACAATCATCATCATCATTATCATCATGGTCATCCTCATTGTCGTCATTTGTATATTTCTGTGATATACATTGTTATCATCATATTCTGTGACAAAATCCATTGGCTTTATTTCACTAAGAGTAGAGAGTGAATTCTTTACAGAGTTCTGTTACAGTCCTGCCTTATCAACCAAGACCTTACTTTCCATTATCCTCTTCTCTACTCTTCTTCGTCTCAGTGGACCCCCTCACTGTTCTCCAAATACTTTAGAAGAATGAACTGTTTTCTCTCCAGAATGGATATTTTAAACCCAGATATCTGAAATTTTTCAATATATTTTTCTCAAATATCACATTCTCTCTAAAACCTACCTTGTCTTTTTAGTCATAAAATCATGCATATTCTCCACCATTTCGTCCTGCCTTGACCAGTCTGTTAACCCACTCTCAGTTTTCTTAGAAATTATCATTTATATGCATTATAACTTTCTTTATATATTTTTTCTTCTTCTTTTTCAGTGTCTAATAGAGTGGAACTTTCATGTGAGTATTTTCATGTTTTCTTTTTTTGTAAATTTAAATGTGTTCTGTCACGCCATAACATTTGCTGCTATGAAAATATTACTAACAATACTGATGAGCACTTATCAGGATAATTTACTGCATGTGGATGGCATACCTTTTGTGGGTAGCTACACCACATTAATGGTTTAAAGTACCCAAGCTGCCAGCTGTTATGGGAATAAAAGCTTCTTCAAATCAAGGGAAAATGAAAGCAACCTTTTAATTTTATGAATTTTCTGTAATGTGTGCTTTCCAAGTTTAACATTTATTATGACATCAAGTTCTTTTTTTTCTACTCCTCATATCAATAAAATTTCTGGTCTTTTAGAAAATGTTATTGTTGTGTAATGACAGCAATTTGTTACATGTATAATCATAGCAAAGGTATTTTTAATCATGTAACAGTGAGTATTTTTAATTATGCTGATTATAAAAAACAGACCATTCATATCTGTGTGGTCCAAAAGTAAGCTCCATAGTTTTTCTGAAAATCACAAAGCAAAAAACTATGGATACTGTTCCTTTGAAAAATGAAGAACATTTCTGGAAGATAAACATATTTGGAAGATAAGGAATGCTTTTCATTAGTCCTGTATTTTACATGAGAGAAATCCTCACAGGTCTTCAATTTCATGGTGCAAAGAATTTAAAAATAACTTCTTAGTACACTCTGAGTAATTAGTGACTTGACATAGGACTCCAAGGAAGCCAAGCTTATACGAAGGCCTATTGTATTCACTGTATTAATAATGTGAAAGCTTATTATATTCACTGTGTTAATAATGTGAAAGTCTATTGTATTCACAGTATTAATAAGACTGTGCTTCATTTGTAGTATCAAAGATGGATCCCCAGATTCAAACAACAACAACAAAAAGCAGAAATATAAAATATACCACTCTGGAAAAAGGTAAGAAAATTCCTCAAAATAATAAAAATATAGTCACGTTTAAAAGACTGAGAAAATTAGGCTAAATGTAAAGAAAGCAGATGAAACCAAGTAACAGCAAATAAAACCAAAAATAATGAGATGATGAAGGGGTTCAATGTCTCTAATGCAAACTGTTTTTATAAGATTAATTAAATTAATAAGTTTCAAGACTAAGGCTGAAAAAGAGGAGACACATCATATTATTATCAGAAGATACAAAAAAAACCAATGGATCTGTCAACCTTAGTGTAATAATTAATATATTTAAAGAATTAAGAATCCCATACTAAGAACATTGAAAAAATGTTCAAATCTTCGAAAGATAAAATCCACCAAAAATTCCCATGAGGTAAAATAGAAAATATGAAAAAAGCTACAGTTTCATCTAGAAAATACTTCCATGAGAGTATCTCATAATTCACTCTGTCAAACTAGAATTTTCCTGACACTAAAGCCGCAGAATGACATTATATGAAACAGAATCACTGACCATTTATTCTTGAAAATGTACATGTGAAATGTTTCCAATTATATTTGCAAGTGTTGGCCAGTGAGTTCCCATAGACCTTAAATATTATAGGATATTGCCAGTGTAATTATTTACCCTCTAGAATTTGACAGTAAGATCGTACTGATGAAGGCATTATGTACTTGATTCACGAAATATGGAGATATAAAGTTGGTACTGATCTGGGAGTTTCAAAACTACCAGTTAAAATCTTCTATGAATGATACTGGAAGAAAAAAATATTCATTACTTCTACTCAGTTTTGAAGTCTGAGAGCTACAAAAGTGACTGTTTTAGCAAAGCATGCCCATTGGTACAACAGTGGCATGAACATTATGGAAGTAACCAATCACTTTTTGATTAAATTTAATCCTGTTTCACAAAATGACAAACATACTTAGCACCATTCTTGGGCCAAGAGCCTATGAATAAACAGGTAATAGGCTCTATGGAAGAATGTATTACTGTTATTTTATTACATGAGGATAGCATTAAACCAACACCTCATGCTTTATAATTATAACAATAGATTATCTCTTGGCTTTTATCAAATAGGCTATTTTTATTATTGAAAATAGATTCTCTCTCATACAATACAACCCAACTACATGTTCCCCTCCTTCCACTCCTCACATCTCCCTTTCAACCTCCCTCTCCTCTATTTGCCTAAAAGGAACAACAACCAAACACAACATAACAAGATAGAATAAAACAAGGTAAAAGCCCTCATAACAAGGCGGACAAGGTCCTCTGAATAAATGGTATGGCTGACAGTTTGGTGTTTTTGTGGGACTCAAATAGGCTTCTATTTGTAGTAGATTACTATTAATACAGAGAACCATGATTAATCAAGTTTTAGAACAAAAAATACAGCATAATGCTCAGCCCTAAATGTGACAACTGTTTCATATCCCCTATTCCCAAGATTCAGGGATCAATCATGGAAGATGATGAGGAAAAAATATAATGCCCAGAGGTGGTGGATGAGTATAACAAAACAGTGTTTTCTAGCCCCAACAGTTAAGCTGCCCATATAAACTCATAGTGATTTCGACAGCATGCACAAGCCATGTGCATGTTCAAGCCACACAAACTGTCACATCATGTGGAGAAAAGGTGTTCATGAAGTCCAGTTCTTAGCTAAAGACTGTTGATAACTGATAGTTACTAGGAGGAGGAAAGTCATTTTTCTTTAAGAAAATATGTCCTGGTAGATGAAGCAAACCCCAATTGAGGCCACATATCCAAGAGTACATAACCAGCACAAATTGGATTTCATAGGTTAAACAAAATAAGACACAAAGTTGGGTAGGTAAAGTGGGGTGGATATGGGAAGCATTGGGAGATAAGAATGAATACAATCAAACACATTGTGTGAAATTCTCAAATAACTAATAAATAAAAAGACTGAATCAATTATATATACACTATAGCCAAGCTGGGTATGTAAAATAATTTCAGACTTGAATATCAGCTAGTAAGCTCCATCACATCAATAACTAATAATTAGAAAAACATTTAATCATTTAATAGACAAATCTTAACCATTTAAAAAACTCTAGTCACTAATAACTGCATATTGTATTCATGATATATAGCCACAATAGTCAAATCCGGAGACAGAATTTAAATTAGTGGTTTTGTAGACCTAGATCAAGAGGTAAATGGAGGTGAATGTTAGTTGTTATTGATGCTTTTTGATAAGCAGAACTTGTTCTAATACAATATATCTTGATCATAAATTTCCCAACTTCCAACTTCTCCTTGTATGCCTTTATGTTCTTTCTTTCTTCTAACAACAAGAAAAGGCACACACACAAAAAAAACCTATGGATTCCAATTTGTGTTCACAGGATCTTTAAAAATCAGTTATTAAATTTTAGTTAATCACTGAAAGAGTTAATTATATAATAAATTTTATCATTGTAATAAGCAAACGCATTATTCTCCAAAATATTACGAAATCTCACTATTCAATGAGGTCTCTCTTTAAAAATTAATAAGCAAAACACATGAAAATATTAAAATGGTATAAAAGCATTATATACTATCATGAGAAGAAATGTATAATAGAAAAAAATGAGACTCTAAGAATATAATTTCACTGACTTATACATGGGCTACTTGGAGAAAGCTAGAAGAGAGAAATCTCTTCTGAAAATGACGGCTCTATATCTTTGAACTAACGTGAAAACTTTGGAGAAAGGTGTCAGTGGTGCCCTGAGGTACTTACTCCAGTAGGAAAGCCATCAACTCAGATCTAAATTTGGTTCAGAGAACAGTGTCAGAATCGTCAATCTTCCAGAAATTTAGCAATAACTCCACTACTGAAGTATAACATAACATTCTCTACAGCAGAAATGAAGATTTATTAAAACTATAAAATAGAGCACATTTTAATGTATGCAAACAAAAAGTACCTCATTCTTGAAGTACTTTTAAATCAAACTTAACTTAGCAATTAAAATTAACAAATATGGCCATATGTTGTATCCATAAACAAGAGCCAATGTGCCAGAAATTTCAAATGTTTTGTTTTATGATACATATACATATATATATATATATATATACATATATATTCATTCTAAGGAAATATATATCATCTACATACTTTTATTTTTATGTATTCATTGTCCATTAATTATGTTAATAAAAATGTATTAAACATGGAATCATAGCTGAAATATTTACTGGAGTTTCTATCTTGATAAACAAAAATGAAAATAACATACTTCTGAATATTCCATAAGACAATTATTGGTAAAATCATAAAAAAATTTTGCATAGGAGACTAAAGTGTTGAAGGGCAATTTTAACTAGATCAGGAAGAGCAGGATTAGGATTTAAAAATAAAATTCTATGCAGACAGTTAAAGTAGGTGGTTATTTTATGTAACAAAACAAAAGAACAGAAGATAGCTTCATTTAATAAATAAAACAAATTAAAAAAATAAAAATGTTAAATAAGAAAGAATAAAATAATAAATAAATAAAATAACTATTCAAACACTAGAGAAAAGTAACATTTGCAATACTGAAGAACTAAATAGAAAAATTCAAAGTTTAGAAATTGGGATATTATATTCCAAGATCTTCAAGTGTTGTTTATGTTCATTTCTCCTTATTAAATATTTGTTATATCTATGTTATTTCTATGTTATATATATATTTTAGTTGGGTCAATAGCTTAGAAAGTAATGTGCTTGACTGGCAAGGATAAGGATCAGAACTTGATCTCTCAGGACTTACATTGAAGAGAAGCAGAGTATGGTGGTCTACCCTTACAATCCCAGGATTCTAGACACAGAGACAGGTGGATCCCTGAGGCCCACTGCCTAAAGTCAGCTTAGCAACTTCAGTGAGTCAATGAGAGGCCTGGCATCACAACAAAATAGTAACAACAACATTCAAAATAACCAACCAAGCATAAAAAAAGCAAGACATGGAACACTTGAAAACAGTTGCAGACATTGTCATCTGGCCTCTAAGAATGTGGACAATACAAGCATACTATAATATTTGAGACAGTGTTCAATATATATTGATTTAATGTCATTGCAAATTGGCTAAACATCAAAAAATAATGGATTTCAAGCAAAAATTTCAACTAAGCAGATGAAATTTTCAGATATTTCTACCAACTAAAGAAATTAAAAGTGTTAATTACTGATCTTAGGGAAAATATTGAACATCTCAGTAGCACATGCAGAAAATAAATGATTAATTTAACAGGAACACTAAATCATTTTAAATAAAACAATGTAAAGATATTTCTTGGTCAGCTATTAACTATTAAACAGCTTCCCACCATCACTAACTGTAGTCGAGCTCTTTCTCTGTCTTATCAGCCAGCTCCCAAATAATAACATGGAGACTTCTTCTTAATTGTGAAAATTGGGCCTTTATGCTTGTCCCACTGGCTCTAATAACTTAATTTAACCTGTTTCTATTCATGTGCATTTTGCCTCAGGGCTTTTTAGCTTTCTTTCATTCTGTATGTCCTGCCTTCATGCTTCCTCTGTGTCTGACTGACTGGCTGGACCATAGTATACCCCCCCCTCTCTGTCTCCCTCTATTTCTCTCTGTCTATGTTGAACCTAGATTCCTCCTCCTACTTACTCTCTTTGCTGGGAAGTTTTGCCTATACCTCCTGCCTAGCTATTGGCCATTTACCTTTTTATTAGACAAATCAAGTGCCTTAGGCAGGCAAGGTAGGCAAACACAACACATCTTTTCATAGTTAAGCCAATATTCCAAAACATAAACAAATGTAACTTACTTACATAAACAAATGCAACCTACATTGTTAAACCAATATTTCACAACATTTACCCCTTTTTGTCTAAATAAAAAGGAAATGTTTTAACCTTAATATAGTAAAACTATATACTATGGATGTTCCCAGGGCCCAGGGGCTTGCTATATCCTGTGTGGGATATCTGAGAGAAAAAAATTACATACACTATGTTCTTATGTCTGTAACTTTATTCCTCTAAGACAAAATTCTATCAATTTAGCCATAGCTCCATCAGGCATTTAAGGCAGGGATAATACTAGATACACCAAGCTCTGTATCTGTCTACTATATTTCTCTGGGATGAAATCCTGTCTCCATAACTACAGTTCCATCCAGTTCCCTAGCTCATAGTCCTGTTAAAGACTAAACTCCTATGCTTCCAGCCTCATCTTCATCCTCTGTATCCTCTTTCCCCATCTCTGCTATTCTCTACTCCTGACTCTCAGAAAACTCTACCTGAGATCTGCTTACCCTCTATGGAACCTCTCTCTTGCCATGGGGTTCTCTCTGTCTCTACAGAAAATGCCTGCCCTTTCTTTCCCTGGGCAAGCTGTTCTCTGCCTCCTCAGGAATGTTGTTCTACTTCTCACCTTGCTATATAAAAACCTCTTTTGTTCTCAGTCAATTGCTCTGAAGAGCTGCTAGGCCTCCAGTGCTAGGAGATAGTCTGAGCTTCATTTGCACAAGAGGCAAAGCTATGTCTCCAGCCAGCTTGTCTCTTAAGCTCAGTGGGGGTGTTAGTAACCTAGAAGTTCAGCAGGTCTGAAAATATTTGGCCACACAAGAATTTCATAGTAGAAGACAGCTGGAATATTCAAGGTTGGATAACACCAAATATTCATAATAAATTGCTTGCCTTTTGACAGACCCTTGGCTGGCCAAAGTATAGGTTTAATACACAGCTGAATTTCTATAATATATTCTTGTGGCCTGCAAGAATATACAATAAGAACAATAATCAAGTAAGAATTACACTTACAATATCCAGTCCATTTGTATTTGGATATTGTAAATTCAGAGAAAATACTAAATTATTTATCCTAACTTGTTGATTCCAAAGCTTTGTACCTAATTTACCTTCTATTGTAACTAAGGAAAACTGTAACTATAACTATCTGGTATTCAACTCTATCAAATACCCCAGAAGTATATAATATTACCTGAGTAAACAGGTAATTACCTGAGTTGCAATGAAAACAAATTCCAAAATATAGAAACGACAGAGACAGCTTCCTGTCTGGATAGTCATTCAAGGTTCTTTTGCAATTTGGGGGCATCGATCTTTAGCCTACAGACCTAGAATACCTGGCAGACTTTTCTATGTAGCAGAAATTTTGAAGGACTCTCCCACCTTATCTTGACAAATATGACAGTCTTTTTTCTTTGTGTCCTGCTTGTCCAGTTTGTACAGCAGTTGAGGCAATGACAGCTTCTTGCCCCAATGGCTAACTTTGTCACACTGCAAGCAAACTCCATATGGAGATTCTTTGATTCCTAACATTATTTTATGAAGTAGATTGATAATACCAGTAGCAGATGTGTCTCACTGTCATAAAAAGCCTTAGGTTATTAAGCACCTTAAATTCCATATTCTCTAAGTTCTGAAGCATTTGCAGATTGCCTATCTATCTAAAATATACCTGTTTAACTTTAAAACATACCTAGCATGACTACAAGTTTGATTATTTTAGATGACTAACTACTAACGTGCATTTCTTAATGATACAATACATTTTTAAATGAGCTACATGAGTACAATACTCCAAACAAGAGTAGAAACATATATACAGTATAACAAAAATAACTTTAAATTTGAATCAAGATACCAAAATATATACCAATGTAAAATATTTGATGCTAATATTGGTCTTTTTAATGTATATTCCTGTATCTTTCCTAAACAATGACAACATCCATAACCCTCCTAGTAACCAAAAACCACCTACCCCACCTCTTGGGAATCTGGGTACTGTGTTCTCTAGACTGCTCCGTGCTATCTTTGGGTGAAGGCATCTTCAGTGGACCCTGCAAAAATTGAGATAATGGTAAAGTCCTGGGAAAACTAGTTTTAACATTTGTTGTCCAGTCTCAGAACTGTTGCCATGCGAGGGATCAGTATTTATATCACCTGTTTGTATGTTTTCTTGGTTTATTTCTCTATGTCTGTAGCCCAGATTTTCAGTAAGTCTAGCCCAATCCAACTTGATCTCTATTAAACTTGAAGGAATCCTCATCCTTTCATTTCCTGTGGAAACAAAAACATAACCTCTCCCCCAATGCAATACATTTTCTGAATTCCATTTTAAACTTAAGACATCACTAAAGAATCTAGGCTGGTTTAATTAAGTGAACCCTTTTACAATCCAATTTCTCTCAGCAGCTGTTGTTCATTCATCAGAATTCAAAAAATTCAAAGTCAGCACAACACTTATAGG